>NC_041380.1:539432127-539548285 GCF_002162155.2 Triticum dicoccoides | reverse complement strand
CGGCGGCGTCGAGGGGAGACGGGGGGCCGGCCGGATTGGCGGCGGGCGACGGCCGGCGGCGCGGGAGGCCGGGAGGCGGGAGGTTGGGAAGGGAAACTTCCCTCCCGCACGACGGGGGAAGGGAGTGCGGGCTGGGGTCGAGCGCCCCCCTCCAGCCCTCACTTTTACGGTTCGAAATTGGGTTTGAGAGTTGGATCCTTACTTTTTTTTGAGGGTTTGAGGGTTTAGGGGTTTTAGTCTTTGTGTTTTTTTTTGTTGCAACCCGCAAAAAAGCGGTTATTTATGAAGGTTTGAGAGTTTAGGGGTACTACTAGTAATGCTCTAACGCGTGGGAGCGGTTGTTATTTTCGAAAGCAGATGAGGTTTGCACGTTCCGCTACCTCCTCTCCCAGCAGATCCATTTTCCAGATCGCCGCGCGAACCACATGCTCCTATTATTATGGAATTCAAGTATAATCCTCCTCTGGAGTCCAGCCACGAGGCGATAACAAAAGCGACCTGCTTGAAGCGAGCCCACTCCCAGCCGGCACAGTCCAATTGTTCACACACCTCCACATGGCTTCTCCTCCCCGGCACCTGCTCCCCCTCCTCCTCCTGCTCGCCCTCCTCGGGACCTCGTCGGCGGCCGCGCCGGGCGTCATCCGGCTGCCGCGCGCCGGGGCCTGCGCCGCGCCGGCGGACCCGACCGTCTACGACCGCCCCGTGATCGGCATCGTCACGCACCCGGGCGACGGCGCGGCCGGGAGGATCGACAACGGCACCTCCACCTCCTACATCGGCGCCTCCTACGTCAAGTTCGTCGAGGCCGGCGGCGCCCGCGTCATCCCGCTCATCTACAACGAGCCCGACGAGCGCCTCCTCGAGGTCAGCGCTTCCAGATCCCCTCCCTCCCTCCGCCTTTCTCTTTCTGCTGCTTAAATGTGATTGTAGTTCTATCTGACAACTGCCAGTTCTTTGCAAGTCAAACTAAAATACTTGATAGTCAACTTACTATGTACTCTATGTACAAGTTAAAATCATTTTCTAACAGTGCAGAAACGAACATTCGTAGTTCTGGTTATTTAGAATTTCTCTACATTTAAAGTACATGTTTACATAGGAATGACAAATCAAATACAGTAGCAAGGTGGATCGTGACTTGATCACTCAGTGTCTAACTAGCTTGTGTTACTGTTCATCTGTTTCAGATCAAGGTGAAACATGTTTAAAAAAAGATCTAGATGAAACAGTTAACCTATCATGTCTCTGACTACTATAAATAATTAAATATTGTTCGTGTTCTGCAGTCATTTGATCTCAGGACAACAGATCACCTATTAGTTACTTTTACTTGGTAGCCCCCTGCTTGCTCAGTAGTACCTACATCTTATCTCTTAGGTAGTAATTTCTGATAGTTTTGCCTGTGTCCCTTTTACTGCAGAAACTCAGTTTGGTGAATGGTGTGCTGTTTACTGGTGGATCAGTGAAAAGGGGTCCATATTTTGAGACGATTAAGAAAGTGTTTCAGGTACCTATCTATTAGGCAGCTTCTGTGTGTTTCAGACATGTTACTCACTTCTGCTCTGTACTTGCTTCCATTATTAAGAACATACTATATCACAGTATGGTAACATCATATTATTGGTCCTAGTTCACACAGAATGGGACCAAACGTTACTGGATAATTCTCACTTTCTTTGTTTATCTTCTGTAGTATGTCTTGGACAAAAATGATGCAGGAGTTCCATTTCCATTGTTTGCACAGTGTCTTGGCTTTGAGCTTGTAAGCATGATTGTGAGCAAGGTAATTTCTCTTTTTTCTAAGATAATGAACAAAAATTATAGACGTCAACATGCAAATTTAGTTGCTAAAGTACAGAAATAATTTGAAATTATTATATTATTAGGACAGCCTCAAATTGAGATATCTGCCTGAAGAAAAATGATGTGTTAGAATTTAAAAGTATACATTTGCTCTTGCCGCCCTCATGTAGTCATGTGATGCAGTGAAGAACCGGTTGGTCGGCTGCACTGTTCTGTTCCTGGGAACAGGACATAGACACTTAGTGTGTTCCATACCAAGTTTGTGTTTTGTATCTACAAACTGACAACTGGCTCTTTTCTCTATATTGGTATTAGGACAATAATATTTTGGAGTCATTCCACGCCTCAGATCAAGCATCAACTCTCCAGTTCCCCAATTATTCTTCACTTCAGGGATCAGTATTTGGAAGGTAGGGATTCTAATATATATTTGAAAGGTGTAGGTACTGCATGGTCATCTTTTATTTGCAGGAGAAAATCGTATTGGTACCAAACTTGTGCAGCTTTCTCATTTTCCTCTATCAACTGAAAGTCTGCATGGGCACTTGCAAAGACCATGTTTCTTGTCCCGGCCTATACAAAAAGATTATGTATGTTAGGTTTTCATTACAGAGAAAATGCAATTAAGCTTACAGTTTACAGTACACTGCATTGCAAATGAAATTTCAGGTTTAGACGCCAGCTTCATCAAACTTGAAATAGCAAAAATGAATTAAATTGATGTCAACTATGCAGTTGGTTAGATTATAGATGTAATATTATATCTAGAATGCCCCCTGAACCACAGGCACTACGCTTGATGTTATCCATTTATCTAAGATATAACCTTGTCGCTCCGTACATTTTTATGGCACAAATACCGTCTTCTATTGACTCTTTGTGGCTTGGCTTCTAATATCCCTGTCTAATAGAAGTAATCCAAATTCGCAGATTTCATCCTGATCTCATCAAGAAACTCAGCACCAGTTGTCTTGTCATGCAAAACCACAAAGTAAGTAGAATCCAGGGTGCTCCTTTTCTCCTTGAACACGCATTGGATGCGTGTCGTTTTGTATTAGAAGAAGAATCTTGGGTACTCATCACATTTTATCTTTGACCTTCACTCGATATTAACATTGACATGATATACTTGGTTCAACCAAATCATGACTGTCAATTTAAAACAGCAACTTTTTATGGAGATTGCAGAATAACTATCTTTATCTCCTTGTTTTCCCTAACATGGTTTATTTTCTTAACTGGTCAAAGTATGGTATATCTCCAAAGAGATTGCGCGAGAATGATGCGTTATCAAGTTTCTTCAAGATTCTGACTATATCCCCTGATGAAAATGGTGAGGTACAATATGTCATCTTTTTCCTAGTACTTAACTGGTTTGGACTCAACCAGCCTAATTCAGAGGTAGTGCTAAATCAATGTATAAAGAAACAGCAAACTAATTTACTTTCCTTTGGCAAATCAGGTTTACGTCTCAACCGTTGAAGCACAGAAATATCCTATCACTTGCACTCAGTGGCACCCTGAGGTATGCTGACTGTAGTGCTGCTGGTTGTTTTTGAAATTAAAGTCGGTATTCCACTAATCTGTTCGCATGCCTGTGCACATTTTTGCATCCCATTTATTCTTGTTTGACATTTTTTAGGACTATATATTACTAGGCTGCTATCAAAATGTTTGTCTTTAAACTATTCAGTCCATGATATTTCTTCATTTGGCCAGATCACTTAGGCAAACGTAATATATTCAGAGGTCAGACTATAATTAGCTTGTTCACTTGCTGCAGAAAGCCATTTTCGAATGGCGTAAACCAATGATTCCACACAGCGAGGATGCAGTACAAGTGACACAAATTTTTGCCAACTACTTTATCAGGTTTGTAATACTCTCTTTATTCGTTATAAGCAACACATCATCTGCTTATTCACATTCATGTTGACCATGCCCTCATTCTGTGATGAAAACCATACTTCACGGAATGGCGGATTACCTATTCAAAATCATTTTATGGTGTCCTAGTTTCCCTACTAAGCAGGTATAGGTCCTGTGTACGTTTGTATGGCTCCTGTTGGGCAACTTGTTTGTGAATAAGGCTTTGTGCCCAGTTGCATTTCGAAACAGCTTTGTGCCCAGTTGCATTTTAAAGAAATGAAGCGAGTTCACAGTTTGTTGCCCATCGCAACCCCCTAAAGGGGACATAGTTATTAATAAAACATCAACGCTCAAAACACACGCAGCCTGAGGGAAAAGAAAACTGGTATCTTGCACCGTTGTCTTCCTCCAATGCATGAATTCCATACTTTCCTACTGCAAAGCAACAGCTCGTGAAAAAGGGTAAGAACAGCGTGTTTATCTCACCCTTCTTCGCTCTGTCGTGAAACAGCCAAGCCCGCAAGTCGCCAAACAGGCACCCTGCCGACAAGGTGCTGGACAACCTGATCTACAACTACATCCCTACATTTTCCGGGAAAACCTCGTAAGCCACCTCTGTCGGTCCTGTATTGTAACTGCACACTTACTGCACCATATGTTTCTCCATTCACCCGCTAAGTAAATGAGCATGTGCCATGCCTTGCAGGAAATCTTTTGAGTTGGTGTACCTCTTCTCCTGAGCCATGAGCCGTCGCTTGCAGCTGTGGTTCTTCTCTTCCTGTATTGTACATGTACATGTACAGTATTGTTTTTTTTTTTTTTGAAACGGGGCAAAAGATTTGCCATTTTCATTGATTAAGAAGAAGAGAATTGCACGGTTAATTAACGGAAAACCGAGCTAAAACCGATACAACTCAACCCACGTGACATGGGCACCACCGGCCAACTTGGCCACCGACATGGGACACAAAGCTGCAAAGAAGAAAAGCATTCGTCGAGGAGTCGCAAGCGTCATCGTCATCACCAGTTGCCTCGAACGAGCGACTCCGACTTCACCATTGAGCTCCAACCGCGAAGCCAACCCGCAAACAGCCGCATAGAAGCCACGACGGCACATGCCACCAGATGGCCACATGCGCAAGCAGCCGACAGCTCCGACTTTGACTACGAGCCTCACCAGGGAAATATGCAGGACTTGCGCCGACCGTGCCCTCAAAGCACCTCGGACACGCCGGGAAGAGCCGACTACCGAAGTCCACGCCGCGACCCGAGCTCCTCTCGACGACATCATCGTTGCCAAACAGAAACCAGCGCCCCGCCTCAGCAAACTACACGGCGAAGATGCCACCATCCACGATGAAGATGCCGCAATCCACCAGTCTCCCAGTCGTAGCCGGCTCCGAGACGATGCCCCCAAGGAGGAGAAAGACGCGAAGACGCCTCCATCGCCCGACCCAGCGAATCTGAGGTTTCCCTCCGGAGCCAAAGCCGTGGGGAGAAGGAGCACACCTCCACGGCGACGCTTCCAAGAAAGATCACGGCACCCGCGGGCACCGCCGTCGCCGGCTCCGAAGAAGGCCGGAGCAAAGATTTCTCCCGAAGATGCGCCGACCACCTACCACCACCGACCGCCACCCATCAGCCACCACCTGCTGAGGCCGACCTCATTCTTGCCACGGGATCCCACGATCCACCGCGACCAGACACGCACCACCCCCTGGCCGAAGCCGCCGTCCACCACCGTAGCCACCTCCACCGCAGCAACCCACGCCGCATCGCGAAGCGCAGCACCCAGATCGATGCACCTTGCACCAGATCCAATCGGAGCTGCACAGGCGAAGCAGCAGAGAAGACGAGCAGGATCTCCCTCCGCAGCACACCTCGCACTCCAGAGGAGCACACCCGCCACGCCAGCTGGTCACCGCGCCCGACGCACGCCTGCAACCACCGCGCCCGGCCAGTCACCGCGCCCCACGCGCACAGCCGGATCCGAGCCGCCGCTGCGCGAGCGTGCGCCGTCCACACCCCGGCCACATCAGGAGCCCGGACCGAGGCCGCCGCCCCGGCGCCCCACTCGCCGCCCGCAAGAGGCACGACGCCGCTCCGGCCGCCGCCCTCCGCCCGACGTCGCCCCGCTCAGAGATCCCCCGCTCGTGAGAGGAGCCGCCCGCCGCGAGAAAAGGAGCCCCGCCGCCGCCTGCTCCATGAGAGCTTTACCCGCAGGAGGCGCCGGCGACGGCGAGGGGTGGGATTGGGTGTGGTGGCCGGAGGCCTTGGCGATTTGGTGGGATTGGGTGTGGTGGCCGGAGGCCGTGTCGCCCCTGGGGAGGGAGCGACGCGAGGGCCTTTTTTTTGCTCTGTGTAGTCGAGCTTGGTCGTGTTGTAGCTTGCTAATATGTACAGTATTGTGTTCCATGTGTTGATTGTTGTACTGATGAGACCTTCGGTTCAGTGGTGTAGATCATTTGTAGACTTGATTGCCGGTATCAGAGTTCAGGAGGAGCAGCATCAGTAGCTGTGATGTTTCGGTTTTCAGAGTGAATAAGAGTAGTCAGTACGTTCGCCATTGGCTGATGCTCAGTTCAGTAGTATAGATCATTTGTAAACTTGGTTGTCAGTGTCAGCGTTCGGGAGGAGCGTCAGTAGTTGCGACGTTTGCCATTTTCAGAATAAACAAGAGCATCCTCTTCCTAATTGTTACTCCCTCTATAAAAAAATACTCCCTCTGTAAACTAATATAAGAGCGTTTAGAATACTAAAATAGTGATCTAAACGCTCTTATATTAGTTTACAGAGGAAGTATATAAGAGCGTTTAGATCACTACTTTAGTAAGGGAGTATTTATGTTCTGAAGATGCTCGACTTTGAATCTTTCTAGCAGAGTAGCGTCACACAAGTGCAATCTATTCTTCCCCAGGCTCGTGATGAATAAATCGGTGAAACACAACTTTTTTTTAGGGGAACGGTCAAAATACAACTAGGAGACCTTACTTATCATCAGCCTTATGAGTTGACATAAGCTAATGATAATAATCATTCCAAGTTCTAATGATGATGGACGGAAAATAGGTTTACAGTTTTGTTAAAGCACATCTAGATGTGCCATAAGTATTGCACATCTAAATCCTATGGCATTGATCTTACATAAAGGTTCGTGTGGGTACTTTATTTTTTTCTTTTCCTTTTGATGCTTAATTGAGTCACTTAAATGTGCAATAAATACATCTAGATGTGCCCTATGCATTCCCGTAGGTTTATGTCAATCTCCCTGCGCTGTGCTGCACTTGAAAATGAAAAAGAAATCTCCCTGCGCTGTGCTGCCTCATTCGAGCAAAACATTTATAAGCAAAAACTAATACCGAGCGAGGGTCAAGTATCATCAGCTAGGAAAAAAACAGCAGCAGCTTTGTGAGTTATTTTAGTCAATCGGTGTCTCAATTTGGACTGTGGAAAACAAATGGGCCTGAGTTTCAGCCGTCTAAGAAATAGTGACGTTAAAAGCTAAGTGATTTAGCGCAATTTAGCATGATATAGCGCTGATAGTGGACATGGACATGGCGAAGAAATTGGCTATAGCGTAGCAGTGGCTCCTCTCAAACACTATAGCGCGCTATTTTTTTCGGTGATCATCAGCAATACGAACTACTGTAAGTTCACGACATTATGAATTATAGATAGCGAACTAAGGTAAAAGATAGCCAGATATAAGGGTGCACATAACTCTGTCAAATTATCATTTGAATCTCATCCTTGATATTCAGACACCTGCGCAACATTACAAGAAAAGAAAAACTAGGTTTCTTGACTACAATCTTTTTGTTAATCAAGCCGACAGACAAGCTGCAACAGTTGTCCTTTCCCCAGGTTTAATGCCAATATTCTCCATATCACGGAGAACACAAGAGAAACATGGGAGCACGAAAGATCAGCTATGCACATATGAGTCTTCTTGCAGCCAACCCATTGAAATGCAGTAACCAACCGAGGAACGAGGCTATTGTAGCTACCAGAATGTAACCCCTCTCCTTGCAGCTTCAGACTATATAACTCCCTTGTCCACCAGGAGAAACACATTTTCTTCTCTACAATGAATCATGAGTCCAAGAAATTAATGATTGTGACCTGTAAGATAGTTTTTGCCCTGCTGTGGGTCATTTGCCCACTGCTCCACCCCTTCGGATCAAAGAAAATAGTTTTAGTGAGTCAGAGCATCATAGTATGCAGATTCAGTTCCAGGCTAAGATCCTTCTATCCTTGTATTACTGAACTGTATTTGTTCATCACTGATGTCTAATGAGGAGACTGATGTAGCCAGGTCATCTGTCAAGCCTGCCGTTGGGTCTGGTTCTGAAACTTCTGCTAGTGCACTCAGCATACTGACTACTTCATATGTATCGTCCAGATAGAACTTGGCTTTGCTCGGTTTCTGCCCCACAGTACATGCAAACAGTGGTGTTTTTGGAGCAACAATGCCCTTTTTCATGGCATCCGCAATATTTTCAAACATATCCTCATCAGATCTATCATCACCAATGCATAAAACAAAATCTGCCTGTTGACCTTTCTCCTTCATTGATAAAAGTATCTTCTCGGCTATAAGACCTTTACTAACACCCTGCAGTACAAAGAGATAACCAAACGAATTAATGGAAATTCAGCAGCGGTGCAAAGATCAGAACAAATAAAACCTGAAATAATTTAGTAAAACCATTGTGGTTATTTTCCATATTTCTGATCGAATGACATTTTTGAAAAAATTAAAGCATCTAAAGAGGGAAAGAAGTGGATGCAATATGATGCATGCACTGCATATGACATACTCATGTAAACTAAACAAGGACAGTTTATTTTGTTCAAAGCTGGTAATAAGTATTAAGTAGATATGGTGAAGCAACCAAGGCCACATAAATAGAATAAAATTTGAATACAAATCACGAATAGCTTTTTAAGCAATATACTCATTACCTAATGTAAAACTGAAAGGCATTCACAATAGGATAAAATTGTGAAGGTAATAAATATAGAAAAAGCATAATCACCGCCCTGTTAAATCTACAAAAAGCCTAGTGACTACTTCATCCGTCTGGGCTTAAAAGGCCCGTTGGCCAAAACGCTGAGGTTGAGACCAATGCAAAATTAACTCGGCGCCAGTTACAGAAATGATTTAATTCCTCTTGCAATGCTGGCCACATGCACCAACGGGATAGAGGAAGGAATTTTTAAATCAGACATGCATTTGTCGTTGCATCAATTACGCAAACGTAACCGATTAAATTCTGCATGCAGCCTAGCCCCTCACGCTTGCATGTGATGCAGCTCCTCTGGCTAATTAATTCACCAAATCAGCAGACGTAGCGCCAGCCAAACCCAGCGAAAAAGCAGGGAATTGATTACAAGCGGACTTAGAATTACGGGCATGCGATTGAGGCCCACTGGCCTTTTAAACCCGGACAGAGGGAGCACACCATAGTACTAATCACTTTAACCTGAAGTAATGTACAAGAAACAAAATGGCTTGTGTGATTGACACAGAAGTATTATGCGAACCTCAGGTAGGGGCACCAGCTAAATGCAGAGCAAGTCATAGGGTATCGCATACAGATATAAATGAAGGGAAAAATCATGTGCGCATATACTCTATGGATGGCACAAAATTTGGTGAGCTCATCTAATGGAATGCAAGAAATGGTAATGGCGAACCTGAGGTTTAACTTCAACAATGAACTGGCCGCTCTTGACTGAGACTGCTTCATTTGCTAGTACACTTTCCAGGTGATCAAGCATCTCCTTTGCCTGAGAAGACGCAAAGCCTTGGTCAGCATCCCTATGGTGCCACACCAAAGCAGTTTCTTTGGTTTCAATGTAGGATCCATCAGTTGCTCCTGTATAAAGATTCATCACTGGCTCGGCCATTTGCATCCATCCAATATCTGGGGACTGGGTACTGGTTTGCCATTCTTCATCTCTAGTCCACCTACATATGGAAACAAAGTGTTTCATCATCTATTTAATTCTCTAGTGATTCCAAAAATCATGATCAGTCTGCAGTGATCTCCATTCTCCCCAGATAATAAAAACACTAAACAGAAATGGGCAGCCAAGAAACATGAACAAACATCTTATGACGTGTGCATGCCATGTCGAAGTAAAAGCAGAACCTGCTACATGAGTTTAATGAACATAACATGTATGATCTTACAGGTCCTAATTACTGACTCCGCTAGTTGGTCATTACAGTGAAGTACTCCCTCCGATCGCCAAAGGAGGGCGTACAATTCTGAGCGCGACAATTGAGAGAATCTCATGCAGTTTATTTTCCCAGATTTACCCTTGAAAGCGCCGCAAAATACTTGCTCCACGCGCCTCGATAACTAGCATCCGTTTAATATGGGCCTCACGCTGGCCAATCCTAGAGTGTGAATGCTACGGAGCAGCAGAATGTGCAGCCTTAGCCAATCGTGTTATGTGCATGCAGCGACAGGTAATTAATGTGAATCAGTAAAGCAGATCCGAGGGAGGGGTATTTTGCCGAGCACTGCATTATTCTCCCACTTGACACCCTAATTTCATGGAGGGAGTACCAAACAAACAACTGGTGCATGTAGTAGCCTGACAAGGAACAAATGAAGAATTTCCTATTGATACAAGAAAAACGAACAAAAGTAAACTAGATTGCTATTTGCTCGATGAAGCAGAAAACACTGACACCTCTGCATCTGCACTTGACCTAGACTCCTATTCCTATTACGTCTGAATAAAGTACAGACTTCACTGCTAATCTGAAGCAAAATGTAGAACAGTGGTAATAAAAAATTGTACCTTAAGAAATAACCATGCTCTGCCGCGATGCCTAGAATTGGACATGAGGAGAACATTGATC
Organism: Triticum dicoccoides; assembly: GCF_002162155.2. Lineage (NCBI taxonomy): Eukaryota > Viridiplantae > Streptophyta > Magnoliopsida > Poales > Poaceae > Triticum > Triticum dicoccoides. The sequence continues at coordinate 539,537,733 of NC_041380.1, read as the reverse complement.
CCAAGCTATTCTTGCTTCTTCCACTGACAATAAAGACGATGTTGTTCTTATCCGAGCATAGGGTATTAATGATGCTTACTAATTCTTCACTTGGTTTCTGGTAGAGAGAAGCCTGTGGCACCAATGTACCATCATAGTCAAGAAATATAGCTCTACTCTTTGATCTCCCATAAGACATTATAATTGAATCAAAACTAAGCTTTGAGAAATTTGGGTCTAGTGCCACCACCCTGAATCCAAATCCCAATCCAATGCCCCAACATGGCTTCCTGAAATGATCCTTGCAAGCCCTCTCCAGGTCCTGGATAAAGCTCCTTGACCAATATGCAACATCATGTGTGCTTACATAGCGGTAATGTTTTTCGTGCCTCAGCTCCTTGTCACGCTCTGACATTGATATGGCCTCATTTAGTGACTCCGCCGTTGATTCAACATTCCATGGGTTAATACGAATAGCACCACTCAGTGAAGGTGAGCACCCAATAAATTCCGAGATAACTAGCATGCTCTTGCGTGGCCCACTCACCTCAGGTGCAGACTCAGAGCTAGGTATGCCCTGTCGGCAGACAATGTACTCATATGGGGTCAAATTCATCCCATCCCTCACAGCCGTCACCACGACACACTCAGCGACTGTATAATATGCAAGCTTCTCCACACTTGGAACATTCCGGTCAATGAGAACAATTGGGCTGTACCCGGACTGGCCAAACTCCCTGTTAATCCTCTCACAACTATCCTGAATCTCAGCCCGAATGGACTCAATATCCTTTCCCTTCCCGCGCGCTGGGTTAGCAATCTGTACTAACACAGCCCTACCCCGCCACTTAGGATGTGTCTTCAACATATACTCAAATGCAAGAAGCTTCAGATTGATGCCTTTAAAGATATCCGTGTCATCCACACCAAGCAACACAGTCTTGCCCTCAAATTGCTGCCGCAGCTCAGCAACCTTCTGCTGCATTTCAGGTAATCGCAGCACTGACTGCAATTGACCCATATGGATTCCCACTGGCATGATCTTGATCCCAACAGTGCGACCATAGTAATCCAGACCAATATATCCACGCTTTGACTGGTACTCTATCCCGAGCATCCTACTACAGCAAGACAGAAAGTGCCTGGCATAATCGAATGTGTGGAATCCAATGAGATCACAGTTGAGCATAGTCCTGAGGATCTCCTCTCTGACAGGGAGGGATCGGTATATCTCTGATGAGGGGAATGGGCTGTGGAGGAAGAATCCGATGCGGAGGCGATTGAAGCGGCGGCGGAGGAAGGTGGGCAGCGCCATGAGGTGGTAATCATGGACCCAAACATAGTCGTCCTCCGGGTTGATGACCTCAACAATCTTCTCGAAGAAGTGCTTGTTGGCGAGGACGTAGGCCTCCCATGAGGCGCGCTCAAACCGACCACCGGCAGATGCACCGTTCTCACTGGGAGATTGGGCGGCGGCGTAGGGGAGCATGTAATGGAAGAGCGGCCAGAGGTAGCCCTTGCAGAAGTTCTGGTAAAATCGATCGTAGAGGTCGGCGGGGAGGAAGACGGGGGCGCAGCGGAAGCCGTCGATGAGGGTCTGCGAGACCTCTTCCTGCTCGGCGGCGGGCACGTCGGCGCGGAGGGTGCCGATGAAGAGCACCTCCATCTCGTCGGGGACGCCGTCGCGGAGGCGGAGGAGCAGCGAGTCGTCGTCCCAGGAGAAGACCCAGCCGCGGCCGTCCGGGCGGCGGCGCGCGACGACGGGGAGCTGGTTGGCGACGACGATGAGGCGCTCGCAGATGGCCGAGGAGGGCACATCGGATGCGACGCTGCTGGTGGCGGCCCGCTCGTCGTCCTCGTCGTCCAGCTCCGACAGCGTGCCGGGCACCGTCATGACCCGCGGCATCCGCCTCGACCCGAACGACCCCGACCGGCGCCTCCCGCCGCCGGCCGGGCCGAGCGCCGCGAAGTTCCCCGCCGCAAGGTCGAGCAGGTTGGTGTAGGACCTCGACATCATGGCTGATTCCCCCGGATCGATCCCCGCCGGATCCGCGTAATGGCGAGTGTTTTATCCAAACCCTAGGTCCGCGCCTTTGACCCGATCCGGCGTTTTGGAGTTCGGGGGAGAATGGGGGAGGCGAAGTGGGGCGACGAGGAAGACGAGCACACAGTATATTCCCCCCTTGCTGCACCCGGCGCACATCGCCTGCCTCCTGGTCCACCCCTCACCGACCGATGGGCCCTACCATTCCTGTCACCCACCGGCGTAGTGGACCCTGCCCACACGGACAGACCACGCGGCGGAGAAAAGAGGATAAGGTGGTGCGTGCCCCACCGGCTCCAGCTGGCGTCACGCTGCCACCTGACGACCCTGGGACCCACCCGAACGGACGCGCGGGATGGCTCGCCCCACGCGACGGACGGTCGAGACCAGCCGGGGGCAACAGTTTGTGGATAAAGAATTCCCCAGGCCATTTGGTCCGGCGCTTTCATGAGACGTCCCGGTCCCCCTTCCCGTTCCCGCAACCGAGCGACAGCGATAGCCCAAACGCGGTGGCCCGGTACACGCGTCCGGCAGCCCCGCTGCCGCGTCGACGCTGCTCATGTGTCCGTGACTGGGCGCGACGCTGTCCACGAATTTGATCTGCGGCGAGGTGGCCAGCCCGGTGACCTGGCGCCACATGGGCCACCCGTGGCACGCACGGCATGTCGGCGAGGCCGCGACTGCGACCGTCCGTGGCCACGTCGCCCTCGGATGCTCAATCCAGGTAGGCAGACAGTCATCCATCGAGACGGACGCCACGAGGAGCATCACGCGGAAGGATATGCCTTGTTAATTCGCGCGGCAGACAACCAGCTAACAAACAGCTAGAGAACAGATGGGCAGTGTTTTCTAGCTCTGTCTTTGGAGGAAAAAAGGACAAGCAATCTTAGTGGCTAATTAAGCGTGAGGCAGGCGCACTGGTCACCCAACTCGTGATGATAGTCTGACCAGCATAGCATATCCCTTGATTTTTATTCGGATAACGTGCCCTTTGCCGTTGCCGCTAGGTAGGTTCAACTTCAATCCAGTGGTGCAATTTGGTTTAGGAATATCTGATGATATAGTATTGCCAGTTGGCCATGTAGCATAAGGCAAGTTGTTGTACGTACTGGTCAAGCTTTTGACGATGGAATCTCCAGGTGAGGATCAGTCGGGTTGGGGCCGCATATTGTTCGCCTTCGCGTGTTGTATAATTGTATACTACTACTCCCTCCATTTCAAAATAATTGACTCAATTTTATATAGAGTTAGTACAAAGTTAAGTCATTTATTTTCAGATGAAGGGAGTACATGTATTAGTGCTCCTCCATGGCCTTGTCTCAAGTCAAACTTTGTAACATTTGATCAAGTTTATATATACAAACAAATATTTACATGCACAATACCAAATCAACCATTAGAATCGTCATCCAATATATTTTCATACCATATATATTTGTTATTGTGACAGTTAAAATTGTTTTTGATAAACTTGGTCAAACTCTATAAAGTTTGACGCTAATATATGGAGTAAATAAAGATGAAAGGAGTATGTTGATGACTTCTTAAAACTCTGCATTATTACATGACCAGCTTGACCTACGGTTTGTTCAAACTCTTCGTAATTGTATGATGCTTTTTACAAAAAAAAAAAAATAAGAGTGTTCTAGACGAGCTCTGCCGTGAATAACAAGTTGTGATGACGACATTGTAGCTTGTGTGTAGAGCCACCATTGCTTTGACTACGACTCGATCTCTTCCTACTGCCAATGTCTTCATCGGTCATGAGTCTTTGCACGTCTGCTCAAAGCAGAAGCGGTTTTTTGAATGTTACTTGCGTTGCACGCTTAGTTGACGTTCATGATGATTTTAATGAGGGGTTTTAAGATCTAGTAGCGGCGCTACAGTTAGCGACACATGCATGTGGCGAAAACCTGAGTTTCTTGGTGAAAAACCTGAAGATGTCATTGGTTGGGCCAGTAAGGCCAATGGCGGCGCACATACATTGCCCCTTGTTCTCAGTAGTGAAAAATCTCTTGATCGAGATGTTTTTCTGTGTTTTCTTTACTCCCCTGCGTCTTTTGAAGAGAGGAGAAACAATATAATTTCTCGAAAAGTAGGTGTAACCCCCTCTCCCATGCATCAAGTGACGCGCACGGGAATTTATTATTTTTCTTGAGTTCGTGCACCTGTTTTAGAAATTTGGTGGTATGTCTTCTCTACTAATCGCCTCAAAAAGCGATGAGGAACTCAAAGGTTTGACTAAAGACATGGAGATAACCACTCTTGCTGGCGTGTTTTGCTCGGTGTTACAAGCTCTTCTATCTTCACCCCTTCCGCAGCTCGGACCACCTCCGGGGAATGGTTGACGAGCGTTACAATCTTTAATGAGGGAATTCAAGATCTAGTTTGGGTGGACAATCAACACCATAGATGCATGGTGAAAACCCTCGAGATGACCTTAACTTGACCGGTAAGGCAATCGTTGCACACTGACATTGCCCCTCGCTCCCTGTAGTGAAAAACTCTTGACTGTGGTGGTTTTGTTCCTCCCTTTACTACTCCTATGTGTCATTAGGGAGAGAAGAAACAAGATAATTTCTCAAAAAGCAGGTGTAACCCCCTCTCCCCTGCATCAAGGGATGCACAAGGCCATTTATTGATCCCCTTTGTGCATCTTTTTTAAAGATATATGGCGATATGCCTTCTCTATTTATTGTCTCAAAAGGCAAGAGGGGCCTCAACGGTTTGACTATTTTTAATTAGAGAATTTGATGTCTATTTGAGGTGGACGACCAGCAAGACTCGTGCATATGATGAACACCTAAGCTGCATCATGAAAACCCTCAAAACGATGTTAGCTTGACTGTTAAGGCAATGGCGGTGCATGGGCATTGCCCTAGTGAAAATATTATACACCATGATTGTTTTTTCTCCCTCTACTTTACTCCTTTGTGTCTTTGGGGAGAGGATAAACAAGATAATTCCTCAAAAGGCAAGTGTAAGCCCCTCCCCTACATCAAGTGATGTAGATAACCATTTATTAATTTTCTTGAGTTTGTGCATCTGTTTTATAAAATTGGCGGTATGTCTTCTCTATTAATTGACTCAAAAAGCGACATGGAACACAATGGCTGGTCTAAACAAGTGGAGATAATGGGTGATGCTAATGTGTTTTACTCAATGTTGCACATTTTTTCGTCTACTCCCCTTCCGTGACCCAAACCACCTTTGTGAGGATGGTTGACAAGCGTGAAGATCTTTAGTGAGAGCATTCAAGATCCAGTTGGGGTGGACGTTCAACAACACTCAGTTATATGGTGAACACCTGAGTTGCATGATGAACATCTTGAAGATGATGTTAGCTTAACTAGTAAGGCAATGGTGGCGCACGAGCATTGCCCCTTGTTCCCAGTAGTGAAAAATCTCTGATCGTGATGGTGTTTGCCTTCCCCTTACTTTACTCATTTGTGTATTGAGGAGAAACAAAATAATTTCTCGAAAAGAAGGTGTAGCCCCCTCTCCCTGCATAAAGTGATGCACACACCCATTTATTAATTTCCTTGAGTTTGTTCATATGTTGTAGAAAAAATGGCAGTATGTCTTCTCTATTAATTGGATGAAAAAGTGAGAGGGTAGTCAAAATTTTGACTAAACAAGTGGAGATAACGAATGTCGCTAGCGTGCTTTACTCAGTGTTGCACGCTCTTCCCTCTTCTCCCCTTCCACAACCTCGTCACCTTTGCAAGGATGGCTGACGAATGTGATCATCTATAATGGGGGAATTCGAGATCTTGTTGGGTGGACGACCAGTAACACCCGTCCATACAATAAACACCTAAGTTGCAGGGTGAAAACTCTCATGATGATGTTAGCTTGACCGGTAAGGCAATGACAACACATGGATGATGTCTACTACACAACCTTCTTCTTGTAGACGTTGTTGGGCCTCCAAGTGCAGAGGTTTGTAGGACAGTAGAAAATTTCCCTCAAGTGGATGACCTAAGGTTTATCAATCCGTAAGAGGCATAGGATGAAGATGGTCTCTCTCAAGCAACCTTGCAACCAAATAACAAAGAGTCTCTTGTGTCCCCAACACACCCAATACAATGGTAAACTGTATAGGTGCACTAGTTCGGCGAAGAGATGGTGATACAAGTGGTATATGGATGGTAGATAAAGGTTTTTGTAATCTGAAAATATAAAAACATCAAGGTAACTAATGATAAAAATGAGCACAAACGGTATTGCAATGTGTTGAAACAAGGCCTAGGGTTCATACTTTCACTAGTGCAAGTTCTCTCAACAATAATAACATAATTGGATCATATAACTATCCCTCAACATGCAACAAAGAGTCACTCCAAAGTCACTAATAGCGAAGAACAAATGAAGAGATTATGGTAGGGTATGAAACCACCTCAAAGTTATCCTTTTTGATCGATCTATTCAAGAGTCCGTAGTAAAATAACACGAAGCTATTCTTTCCGTTCAATCTATCCTAGAGTTCGTACTAGAATAATACCTTAAGATACAAATCAACCAAAACCCTAATGTCACCTAGACACTCCAATGTCACCTCAAGTATCCGTGGGTATGATTATACGATATGCATCACACAATATCAGATTCATCTATTCAAACCAACACAACGAACTTCAAAGAGTGCCCCAAAGATTCTACCGGAGAGTCAAGACGAAAACATGTGCCAACCCCTATGCATAGGTTCATGGGCGGAACCCGCAAGTTGATCACCAAAACATACATCAAGTGGATCACGTGATATCCCATTGTCACCATAGATAAGCACGACAAGACATACATCAAGTGTTCTCAAATCCTTAAAGACTCAATCCGATAAGATAACTTCAAAGGAAAAACTCAATCCATTAAAAGAGAGTAGAGGGGGAGAAACATCATAAGATCCAACTATAATAGCAAAGCTCACGACACATCAAGATCGTACCACCTCAAGAACACGAGAGAGAGAGAGAGAGAGAGAGAGAGAGAGAGATCAAACACATAGCTACTGGTACATACCCTCAGCCCCGAGGGTGGACTACTCCCTCCTCGTCATGGAGAGCGCCGGGATGATGAAGATGGCCACCAAAGAGGGATTCCCCCCCTCCGGCAGGGTGCCGGAACGGGTCTAGATTGGTTTTCGGTGGCTACGGAGGCTTCTGGCGGCGGAACTCCCGATCTATTCTGCTCTCTGAAGTTTTTAGGGTATATGGATATATATAGGAGGAAGAAGTACGTCGGTGGATCTCCGGGCTGTCCACGAGGCAGGGGGCACGCCCAGGGGGTGGACGCGCCCCCTACCCTCGTGGGCAGCCCGAGACTCTTCTGGCCCATCTCCGATACTCCGTTGGCTTCTTGTGGTCCAAAAATAAGTTTCGTGAAGTTTCAGGTCAATTGGACTCCATTTGATTTTCCTTTTCAGTGATACTCTAAAACAAGGAAAAAATAGAAGTTGGCACTGGACTCTAGGTTAGTCCCAAAAATAATATAAAAGTGCATAATAAAGCCCATAAACATCCAAAACAGATAATATAATAGCATGGAACAATCAAAAATTATAGATACGCTGGAGATGTATCAATGGACATTGCCCCCTTGTTCTAGTGGTGAAAAAAATCTTGATCATAATGATTTTCCCTCTCCTTACTTTAATTTATTTATTTATGTCTACCGGGAGAAGAGAAAAAGGATAATTTCTCGAAAAGCAAGTGTAACCTCTCCCCTGCATTAAGTAATGCACAGGACCATTTTTTTAAAATTTGTTGAGTTTTTGTATCTGTTTTAGATAAATGGCGGTCTGTCTTCGCTATTAACTAGCTCAAAAGGAGAGGTTGAACTTGAAGTTCTTCTAAGAAAGAGGACAAATGAATATCGCTAGCGCATTATACTTGGTGTTGCATGCTCTTCTGTCTTCTTCCCTTCCACACCATGAACCACCTTTGCAAGGGTGGCTCACGAGCATGAGGATATCTAATGAAGAAATTCAAGATCTAGTTGGGGTGGACGGTGAGCTACACTCATGCATATGGTAAACACATAAGCTAAATGGTGAAAACCGTGATGTTGTGAGCTTGACCGATAAGTCAATGGCGGCGCACAGACATTGACCCTTGTTCCGGTATTGATTTTTTACATCATGATGGTTTTTCCCTTCCTTTACTTATTTGTGTCTTCGGGGAGAGGACGCACAAGATAATTTCTTAGAAAGCAGGTGTAACCCTCTCTCCCTCTGAATTAATTGGTGCACATGACCACTTATTAAATTAATTGAGTTCTGCATCTGCTTTAGAAAATTAGCGTTATACCTTCTCTATTAATTGGCTCAAAAAGCGACAAGGAACTCAGTGGATTGACTAAACAAGTGGAGAAAATGAATGTCGCTAGCGCTTTTTATTTAGTGTTGCACGCTCTATTGTATTTTCGCCTTCCACGACTCAGACCACCTTTCAGGGATGGCCGACGAGCATGACGATATCTAATGAAGGAATTCAAGATCTAGTTGGGGTGGACGGTCAGCAACACTCGTGCATATGGTAAACACCATAGCTGCATGGTGAAAACCCTCACGATGATGTTAGCTTGACCGGTAAGGCAATGGTGATGCACGGACATTGCCCCGTGTTCCATTAGTGAAAAAAAACTCTTGATCATGTTGTTTTTTGTTCCTCCCTTTACTGTACTTATTTATGTCTTCCGAGAGAGGGGATGCAAGATAGTTTCTCGAAAAGCAGGTGTAACCCCCTCTTCCCCTATATTTAGCAGTGCACACATCCATTAATCATTTCATTGATTTTGTGCATTTGTCAAAAAGTGAGAGGGAACTCAACATTTGACAAACAAGTGGATATCATTAGCGTGTTCTACTAAGTATTGTGCTCTCTTCTGTTTTCTCCCCTTCCTCGTATGGACCACCTTTGCAAGGATAGCTAACGAGCATGACAATCTCGAGTCAAGAAAATAAATATCTAGTTGGGGTGGATGGTAAGCAACACTCGTACATGCACATGGTAATTACCTGAGCTGCTTGGTGAAAACCCCTAAGATGACGTAACTTGACTGGTAAAGCAATGGTGGCACATGTATATTGCCCCCTTTTATAGTAGTTAAAAATCTCTTGATCATGATGGTTTTTCCCTCACTTTACTTTACTTTTTTTGTGTCTTCAGAGAGAACACAAACAAGATAACTTCTCAAAAGGCATGTGTAACCCCTCTCCCCTACATTAAGTGATGCACACAACCATTTATCAAATTCGTTTAATTTGTGCATTTGTATTAGATATATGGTGGTATGTCTTCTCTATTAGTTGGATCAAAAAGAGAGAGACAGCTCAATGTATTAATAAACAAGGGAAGATAGTGAATGTTGCCGTCACGTTTTACTCATTGTTGCACACTCTTATGTCTTCTCCACTTACACAAACTAGAACACCTTTGCTAGGATGGTTGATGACTGTGACGATCTTTAATGAAGAAATTCAAGATATAGTTGGGGTGGACGGTCACCAACACTCATGCATATAGTAAACACCTGAACTACATGGTGAAAACTCTCAAGATGACGTTAGCTTGCCTAGTAAGGCAATGGTTGCGGGCCTACATTGCCCCTTATTCTTAGTAGTGAAAAAATCTTGATCATGATGGGGATTTCCCTCTCTTTACTTTAATATTGTGTCTCCAGAGAGAGGAGAAAACAAGATATTTTCTCGAAAAGTAGATGTAACCCCCTTTCCCCTACAACAAGTGATGCACACATCCATTTATTAATTCAATTGAGTTTGTGCATCTATTTTAGATGTGTGGCTGAAAGTTGGCTCAGAAAGTCTGAGGGAACTCAACAAATTGACTAAACAAGTGGAGATAACCAATGGCACTGCGTGTTTTCCTCAGTGTTGCTGCCCTTCTGTCTTCTCCCCTTCCTCAATCCAGACCACCTCTGTAGGGATGGTTGACGAGCGTGATGATCTTTCATGAGGTAATTCATAATCTTGGTTGAGTGGATGGTCAACAACACTCACGCATATGGTGAAGACCTAAGATGCATGGTGAAAATCCTCAAGATGAAGTTAGCTTGAGCAACAAGGTAGTGGCGGAGACGAACATTAAGCCTTGTTCCCACTAGTGAAAAATTCTTGATCATGATTGTTTTTCCTCCTTTTACTTTACTACTTTGTTCATGTAACGCCCCGAGACCGATGTGCCAGGTGTCCTCCAATTATTCGTTGTTGTTGTCTTGTCATTGGCTTGTGTGCTGCATTTCATCATGTCATCATGTGCATTGCATCATAATGTTTTCAAAACTTGCATCTGTCCGGGTCTCCTCGTTCCTTTCGTTGTCCGTTCTGATCCCAGACACACTTGCACGCGACATGTCCAAAATATTATTTTATAAGTGGCCGGAAAATGTTCTCGGAATGAGTTGAAAGTTGGCGTGTGGTCTTGTTATAGTGTAGATAGACCGCCTGTCAAGTTTCATCGCATTCGGAGTTTGTTTGATAGCCCAACCGTTAAACTATAGCGACATTATAGTCGGTCTAACGTCGGACGTTTTCGGTCTCCGGAAACAGTTGTCGGGCTGCATTTCCGCCTCTCTCCTCTCAGCCCAACCCACTCTCCACAGCCCATCTAACCCAGCTAAACCCCTCCTCTCGATCGGAACCGTCGGATCGCGATTGGGTGCTCCGAAACGCTCCAAAAATCCCCCTAACCCTAAACCTGCCTATTTAAACCACATCCCATTCCAAATCTGGCAGCCTAGCCTTCCCCTACCTCTAGCCTCCCACCTCCTCCTCAATTTTCGCGCCACTCCAGCCCCTCCTCTCCACTTGGCGCCGCCCCACAGGGCAGACCTCCACCTGCGCCGCCGCCAAGGGCCACTCTCGCGCCTCCACCTCACCCCCTGGCCTCCCCGTGCCGCCGCGAAGCCCATGGGCCTGCCAGGACCCGCATCGGGCCCTGGGAAGCCCATCTGGGCCCAACCTGCGAGCCCCGCCCCCTGCTCCAGGCCGCCGGCGCCTCCTCGAGCGCTCCTCCTCGCCCGCGCCTGCATCGTCGTCCCACACCGCGCAGCGACCCCGCCGCCGGTGAGCTTCGCCGCCGACCCCAGGCAGAGCCCCCGTCGCCTTCTCCTTCTCCTCTCTCTCTCGCAGGTCTCACCATCTCTCTCTCCCTCTGCCTGCAGAGACGCCATGGGCTTGGATCTGTGCTGCCGTCGCCGAAGTCCGTCGTCAGCCGCCCGATTCGGCCTCCCATTGTCGGATCCGGGAAGCTCACGCCACCCCGCGTCCATTCTGGCCTGATCCCGTTCCTCCTCGACCCCGCTGCACCTCCGCGCCGCCGGAGTCCGCCGCCGTTGCTCCCTGTATGCGAGCAGTATGAGACGCGCCCGATCTGCCTCAGTTTCTCGTCAACGCTTGCGCGTGGGCCGCGCCCAACCCAAGGCCCAGCACCCAGCCGGCCTGCCCGGCCTCCTCTTCACTGACCGGGCCATAGCCCATGGTGAGCCAGCGCCTCCTTTTTCATTCCTTTGGCCCAGCCAGATTCAGCCCTTAGTTGTTTTTTTTGTGTGCGCTGCGAATTTGTCCATTTAACCTGAGACTGCAATTTTTACAGAGAGGTCCCTAAACTTCATGCATATAAAAACTTAATAACCGTGCATCGGATCTAAATAAATTATATATGGAACTTGCTCAGAATTTTGTCTAGTTTAATAATATGTCACTTTCATCCATGGTTAAAATGTCTAAAATGTTGTTTGTTTAAATTTGCTCCTATGCCATGCAAAAAAGCTTTAATTCATAACTAAATAACCGTAACTCGGAATTTAATAAACTTTATATGTAAATGGGGTAGAAAAATGCCTAGTTTAACATGGTGGCCTTACTTTGCATGTCAAACAACTCTAAAATTGTGTTTAGGGCAGAACAGTACCAAATCAATAATATGCATATGGGGATTTACCGGAATTATTGTTCGTTGTTTCCGGCCTCATTTAAACTTGACTAGATAGGTAGTTTTCATTTGCTTCACCCTCTTGCCATGTTTAACAACATTTAATATTGTTGGGTACATAAACGAGATGGAAGTAAATAACTTGTCATGGTGTTCCGTCAATATGCAACCCGTTGCATAATGAGCTCCACTTAATTTGTAGGATTGTTTGTGCATTTTGCCATGCCATGCCATGCTTCATTAAACCGGACATGCATCATACTTGGTTGTGCATCATGTCATGTCTATGTGGTGGTTGTTTACTATGTTGTGTGCTTCTTTCCGGTGTTGCTTCTTCGGGTTGGATCCGGTAACATTGCGTTTGTGAGGATCCGTTGGCTACGTTCGTTTGCCTTCTTCATGGACTCGTTCTTCTTCCTTGCGGGATTTCAAGCAAGATGATCATACCCTCGAAATCACTTTCATCTTTGCTTTGCTAGATGCTCGCTCTTTTGCTATGCCTATGTTGCGATACCTACCACTTGTTTATCATGCCTCCTAAATTGTTGAACCAAGCCTCTAACCCACCTTGTCCTAGCAAACCGTTGATTGGCTATGTTACCGCTTTGCTCAGCCCCTCTTATAGCGTTGTTAGTTGCAGGTGAAGATTGAAGTATGTTCCTTGTTGGAACATGGAGTTGTTGTTCCTTGTTGGAACATGTTTACTTGTTGGGATATCACAATATATCTTATTTAATTAATGCATCTATATACTTGGTAAAGGGTGGAAGGCTCGGCCTTATGCCTGGTGTTTTGTTCCACTCTTGCCGCCCTAGTTTCCGTCATATCGGTGTTATGTTCCCGGATTTTGTGTTCCTTACGCGGTTGGGTAATAATGGGAACCCCTTGACAGTTCGCCTTAAGTAAAGCTCCTCCAACAATGCCCAACCTTGGTTTTACCATTTGCCTCACCACCACCTACTGTTCCCTTGGGAGTCGCTCTCTCGAGGGTCATCTTTATTTTAACCCCCCCCCCCCGGGCCAGTGCTCCTCTGAGTGTTGGTCCGACCGAGCAGACTGCGGGGCCACCTCGGGGCAACTTGAGGTTTGGTTTTACTCGTAGGATGTCTCATCTGAGTGTGCCCTGAGAACGAGATATGTGCAGCTCCTATCGGGATTTGTCGGCACATTCGTGCGGTGTTGCTGGTTTAGTTTTACCCTGTCGAAATGTCTTGTTGTACCGGGATACCAAGTCTGATCGGAATGTCTCGGGAGGAGGTCTATTCCTTCGTTGACCGTGAGAGCTTGTGATGGGCTAAGTTGGGACATCCCTGCAGGGATTTGAACTTTCGAAAGCCGTGCCCGCGGTTATGGGCAGATGGGAATTTGTTAATGTCCGGTTGTAGAAAACCTGAAGTTGACCTTAATTAAAATGAATCAACCGCGTGTGTAACCGTGATGGTCTCTTTCCGGCGGGGTCCAGGAAGTGAACACGGTTGTCGCAGTTATGCTTGGCGTAGGTTGCTATAGGATCACTTCTTGATCATACTTTTATCGACCGTGCTTTGCCTTCTTTTCTCGCTCTCATTTGCGTATGTTAGCCACCATATATGCTAGTCGCTTGCTGCAGCTCCACCTCATACCTTTTACCTTACCCATAAGCTTAAATAGTCTTGATCGCGAGGGTGCGAGATTGCTGAGTCCCTGTGGCTCATAGATACTTCCAAAACCAGTTTGCAGGTGCCGATGAGTCCGTGCAGATGATGCAACCAAGCTCCAAGAGGAGCTCGATGAAGATCTTGTCCTTTGTGTTGTTTCTTTCTAGTTGATCAGTAGTGGAGCCCACTTGGGGTCGATCGGGGACCTTTGTCGCATTTGGGGTTCTTCTTTTATTTTGGTTCCATAGTCGGACCTCGTTTGTATTTTGTTTGTTGTAATGCTTTATTCTTGTAATTGTGTGAAGTGGCGATTGTAAGCCAAATATGTATCTCTTTCCCTTATGTATTACATGGGTTGTGTGAAGATTACCTCACTTGCGACATTGCTTTCAATGCGGTTATGCCTCTAAGTCGTGCTTCGACACGTGGGAGATATAGCCGCATCGAGGGCGTTACAAGTTGGTAATCAGAGCCTTCCCCAACCTTAGGAGCCCCATTGCTTGATCGTTTTTAGTGGCCGAGTTGTGTCTAGAAAAATGTTTTGAGTCATTTAGGAATTATATATCGGAGAGTTTAGGAATTCTTTTTACTTCCCAGTCTCCTCATCGCTCTGGTAAGGCATCCTGACGTAGAGTTTTGACTCTTCTCTTCTCAAATTTCACTAAAAAAAAATTTAGGATCACGCGGGTATCTTGGAATCGTTCCGATGGTTTTATGACAAGAACATTGTCTTGGTGCCTCATGTCAGGGGTTTTGTGGAAGTGTCCCGGGGAGTTGAGCTCTGAGGTGTTGTCGTCATAATTTTATGTTGCAATTTTGGAATACCTGAGTTTAGTACGCCGACATCGAAAATCTCTTTTATGCAGTTCGTTGGTGAGATAACCTCAACGCCACCCAGTACTGGGGTGGGAGTTCGGGAGTATCGCCATAACTTGTATAACAGATGCTTTTCGAAGGTTGAGGTAGATGATTTCCGAAGGTTTCTTGGTTATGTGTTGAAGGATGGATACAGCTGGATGTAGGATTTGCTAGTTTTGGGTGAGATATTATGCTTCCCCTGTATCCCCAACACCTGATTGCATAACCGGAAAATTTCGGGAGTTTCATAGGTGGGAATTCAAGTAGCTCTTAGGATATCTTTCCGACGGATGTATGATATGAAATTGGGGTTTGACGTCTAGTGGTCCGCCTATCCACGGTCGGTTTTACGGTGGTCTTGTTGTGTCTTAAAGAGTCCTTGGCTATGTCGACTCGGGGGCGCTTCGTATGTCATGTGCACTGCCTTGTACATGATGGTGCTGTACGATCGAGCCCGTGTAGGCCCCACCACGAAAACTTCGGGCGAAATCTCTATCATATGTTTGTTCCGGTTTATTCTGCGAGCCAATCCTTTGTTTTGTTTTGAGTTGTGGTATTCGAGTTGCTTTGAAGTCAAATGTTGATTCCATCCCTTTCCTAAGCGGTGCTCTCATACCTCTATGTGAATACTAATCCTTCTCGGTCATCGAGTCTGTCATGTCAATCATTTTCAACCGGTGTGTTTCTCTTCAAGTGAATTTGATCATTTCAACATCCGCAAGATCAAGTATCAGTTCTTCTCAACGGCGTTTGTTTCATCCGTCCCCAAGTTGCCTTTGTTTTTCCCGCCCTCCCTCCCTTGTTTTTCTTCAAGGACTCAGATTTCTTAATCGAGTATCCATCTTATTCATGTGAAGCCTCCCCACTCCTTTTCCGTCAATATTCTTACCCGGTGTTGCTCATGAAGATTCTAACGGAGCCTCAAGTTTATCATTCTTTGTTCTTTTATCTTCCCCGGTGTTCTCAATGCAATCTTTCGATGGTGATCACATCCTTTTCCTCGTTTCAAATGTGTTCTCGTGCCGGTGCTCATCATATTCATTCATTTCTCGCTATTCAATTGTTCCAGAGTGCTCAAGATATCTCAGAAGGCTCGTCTTTTCATTCAAGATCAGTCCAACCTATTTCGAGGTTGTTATATCATTCAAGTCATTTTATTTAACCGGTACAAATCTCTCTTCCAAGCAATCGTTCTACGGTGTATCTTTTGAGTGGGCCCTAACCCACAGGTCTTTTCCCAGGATCTTACCTGACTCGTCTTATTTTCCCGGAGCTATCCTCAAATTTCTTTTCGAAGTTTGACGTAAGAATGAGTTATCATCAGCCTAATGCCTTTCTCCAAGATCTTTCAAATTCTTTTCATCGGGGGCTCAATCTCTTCGCTTTTAATTATTCCGGAGTGCCTCAATAATTCATGGTGGTGTTTCTCGTCGTCATTCTCAGATTTGAAGACCGAAGTAGAGTTTCTCTTTAATCTTGCTCCATTCTCTTCAAGAGTCATGGTGCTAGCTTGTTGCCATCCTCTCATAATTGTTTTCGATTGTGAGAATCTTTTTCACCCATCAGGAGATATTCAAGAGTCTTCTTAGTTTGTTATCTGGAGTCCATCAATTCAGGTTTATTCATTCTCAGCTGTCAGTTATCATTCTCCTATCTTGCCGGTGCCTCAATCAAATATCCTCTAATCAGTTCTTGATCTCTTCGTTCTTATGTATCTAGTTTGTCTGAAGCACCTTCCTTCATTTGCTAATTCTTACCGGTGATGCACCCCTACTTCGATAATTTTCAATTCTTACGGTGGTCCGTTCAAGAGTTCTCTTCCTTGGTCACCATATCAATTTATTCGTTGTCAATTCTACCGGTGGTTCTTTGAAGACCTTCTCAAGTTGGCCCTATATCTATCTTAATCTTTTCTACGAGAATAAGTAATATGTCGAATCCATTGATTGTCATCAATTTAATTGGTGAAGGATAAGCATAATGTAATTCTAATTCTTGTTTTATCCAAGTGGTTAATTCCCTATTCCGAAGGCTCATCAAATTCTTGTTTCCATTTGTTCATTTTTCTTTACCGGAGTGCCAAGTTTCCTCTTTATCTTGTTGCTAAGCTTCATCTAATCATTGTAAGGCTTCAACCTTACTCTTCTCATCTTCCTTTCCGTTTGATCATTTTTTTTGTTACCGGAGTTCGTCATGAAGGTTCTACATGATGGTTCATCAAGGATTTAATTCTTTCTCGAAGTGTTCATCGAGATTCTTTTCAAAGGAGCTCAAGCTTTCTTCATCTTGCTATCCGGAGTACAATTTCTTTCTACCGTATCTTTGGAGGTGGTTTTACATCATTCTTGATAATTTGAGTTCATGATTCACATGTTATTAAGAATGAGGTATTTTAAATCCATCAATCTCTTCTTTGGAGTTATCTTGGGTTATATTTCACCAAAGCCTTTCCTAAGGATTGTTGCTAGTTATGGTGATTATAAATGATCCAAGTTCTTCATTTATCCTTTCGGTGAAATAAGTTTTCTCGTCTCCTTGTTCTTACCAATCCAATTCTTTTCCCATGAGTGGCAAGTTGTCACATCATAATTTGAGATGTATTCCATAAGACCATATCAAGCTTATCCTTTTCGTTGTTGGCTTTCCCAACAACTCCGTTTGACCCTTCTCCTAAAGATGCCTTTTCAAACTATTTTGTGGCAGAAGTTGCCTTTTTCTTCTACATTATTTTATCTCAATGATCTATCTTCTATTTCTCTCTTCCGGAAGCATTGCGATGTTGCTCTTTTCAACCCATCATTTTGTTCTGTCAAAATCATGCTTCTTTCTTTTGCTTATCCATTTAACCGGAGTGTCGTGTCCTCTGCTCAAGTTCTTTTCATCTTATCAAGTCTTGTATCACTTTTCAAACGAAGTGATGTCCGAATTTGTAATTCCTTGTTTTCCTCTTCCCTATCGGAGTGCGTTCAACTTCATTCATCTTCATTGTATTCTTTTCTCGATATGGATTAACCTCTTCAAGGTTCTTTGTTTTCACTCTTTTGTCAAGAAGCAACTTAGTTTACCTCTTCTCTTTCTCTTCCGTTTTCCCTCCGGTGCCATTCTAGATCTCGGGACGAGATCCTCTCGTAGTGGTGGAGTGTTGTAACGCCCCGAGACCGATGTGCCAGGTGTCCTCCAATTATTCATTGTTGTTGTCTTGTCATTGGCTTGCGTGCTGCATTTCATCATGTCATCATGTGCATTGCATCATCATGTTTTCAAAACTTGCATCCATCTGGGTCTCCTCGTTCCTTTCGTTGTCCGTTCTGAGCCCAGACACACTTGCACGCGCCCGCGACATGTCCAAAATATTATTTTATAAGTGGCCGGAAAATGTTCTCGGAATGGGTTGAAAGTTGGCGTGTGGTCTTGTTATAGTGTAGATAGACCGCCTGTCAAGTTTCATCGCATTCGGAGTTCGTTTGATAGCCCAACCGTTAAACTATAGCGGCATTATAGTCGGTCTAACGTCGGACGTTTTCCGTCTCCGGAAACAGTTGCCGGGCTGCATTTCTGCCTCTCTCCTCTCAGCCCAACCCACTCTCCACAGCCCATCTAACCCAGCTAAACCCCTCCTCTCAATCGGAACCGTCGGATCGCGATTGGGTGCTCCGAAACGCTCCAAAAATCCCCCTAACCCTAAACCTGCCTATTTAAACCACATCCCATTCCAAATCTGGCAGCCTAGCCTTCCCCTACCTCTAGCCTCCCACCTCCTCCTCAATTTTCGCGCCACTCCAGCCCCTCCTCTGCACTTGGCGCCGCCCCACAGGGCAGACCTCCACCTGCGCCGCCGCCAAGGGCCACTCTCGCGCCTCCACCTCACCCCCTGGCCTCCCCGTGCCGCCGCGAAGCCCATGGGCCTGCCAGGACCCGCATCGGGCCCTGGGAAGCCCATCTGGGCCCAACCTGCGAGCCCCGCCCCCTGCTCCAGGCCGCCGGCGCCTCCCCGAGCGCTCCTCCTCGCCCGCGCCTGCATCGTCGTACCACACCGCGCAGCGACCCCGCCGCCGGTGAGCTTCGCCGCCGACCCCAGGCAGAGCCCCCGTCGCCTTCTCCTTCTCCTCTCTCTCTCACAGGTCTCACCATCTCTCTCTCCCTCTGCCTGCAGAGACGCCATGGGCTTGGATCTGTGCTGCCGTCGCCGAAGTCCGTCGTCAGCCGCCCGATCCGGCCTCCCCGTTGTCGGATCCGGGAAGCTCACGCCGCCCCGCGTCCATTCTGGCCTGATCTCGTTCCTCCTCGACCCCGCTGCACCTCCGCGCCGCCGGAGTCCGCCGCCGTTGCTCCCTGTATGCGAGCAGTATGAGACGCGCCCGATTTGCCTCAGTTTCTCGTCAACGCTTGCGCGTGGGCCGCGCCCAACCCAAGGCCCAGCACCCAGCCGGCCTGCCCGGCCTCCTCTTCACTGACCGGGCCATAGCCCATGGTGAGCCAGCGCCTCCTTTTTCATTCCTTTGGCCCAGCCAGATTCAGCCCTTAGTTGTTTTTTTTGTGTGCGCTACGAATTTGTCCATTTAACCTGAGACTGCAATTTTTACAGAGAGGTCCCTAAACTTCATGCATATAAAAACTTAATAACCGTGCATCGGATCTAAATAAATTATATATGGAACTTGCTCAGAATTTTGTCTAGTTTAATAATATGTCACTTTCATCCATGGTTAAAATGTCTAAAATGTTGTTTGTTTAAATTTGCTCCTATGCCATGCAAAAAAGCTTTAATTCATAACTAAATAACCGTAACTCGGAATTTAATAAACTTTATATGTAAATGGGGTAGAAAAATGCCTAGTTTAACATGGTGGCCTTACTTTGCATGTCAAACAACTCTAAAATTGTGTTTAGGGCAGAACAGTACCAAATCAATAATATGCATATGGGGATTTACCGGAATTATTGTTCGTTGTTTCCGGCCTCATTTAAACTTGACTAGATAGGTAGTTTTCATTTGCTTCACCCTCTTGCCATGTTTAACAACATTTAATATTGTTGGGTACATAAACGAGATGGAACTAAATAACTTGTCATGGTGTTCCGTCAATATGCAACCCGTTGCATAATGAGCTCCACTTAATTTGTAGGATTGTTTGTGCATTTTGCCATGCCATGCCATGCTTCATTAAACCGGACATGCATCATACTTGGTTGTGCATCATGCCATGTCTATGTGGTGGTTGTTTACTATGTTGTGTGCTTCTTTCCGGTGTTGCTTCTTCGGGTTGGATCCGGTAACATTGCGTTTGTGAGGATCCGTTGGCTACGTTCGTTTGCCTTCTTCATGGACTCGTTCTTCTTCCTTGCGGGATTTCAAGCAAGATGATCATACCCTTGAAATCACTTTTATCTTTGCTTTGCTAGATGCTCGCTCTTTTGCTATGCCTATGCTGCGATACCTACCACTTGTTTATCATGCCTCCTAAATTGTTGAACCAAGCCTCTAACCCACCTTGTCCTAGCAAACCGTTGATTGGCTATGTTACCGCTTTGCTCAGCCCCTCTTATAGCGTTGTTAGTTGCAGGTGAAGATTGAAGTATGTTCCTTGTTGGAACATGGAGTTGTTGTTCCTTGTTGGAACATGTTTACTTGTTGGGATATCACAATATATCTTATTTAATTAATGCATCTATATACTTGGTAAAGGGTGGAAGGCTCGGCCTTATGCCTGGTGTTTTGTTCCACTCTTGCCGCCCTAGTTTCCGTCATATCGGTGTTATGTTCCCGGATTTTGTGTTCCTTACGCGGTTGGGTAATAATGGGAACCCCTTGACAGTTCGCCTTAAGTAAAGCTCCTCCAGCAATGCCCAACCTTGGTTTTACCATTTGCCTCACCACCACCTACTGTTCCCTTGGGAGTCGCTCTCTCGAGGGTCATCTTTATTTTAACCCCCCCCCGGGCCAGTGCTCCTCTGAGTGTTGGTCCGACCGAGCAGACTGCGGGGCCACCTCGGGGTAACTTGAGGTTTGGTTTTACTCGTAGGATGTCTCATCTGAGTGTGCCCTGAGAACGAGATATGTGCAGCTCCTATCAGGATTTGTCGGCACATTCGTGCGGTGTTGCTGGTTTAGTTTTACCCTGTCGAAATGTCTTGTTGTACCGGGATACCAAGTCTGATCGGAATGTCTCGGGAGGAGGTCTATTCCTTCGTTGACCGTGAGAGCTTGTGATGGGCTAAGTTGGGACATCCCTGCAGGGATTTGAACTTTCGAAAGCCGTGCCCGTGGTTATGGGCAGATGGGAATTTGTTAATGTCCGGTTGTAGAAAACCTGAAGTTGACCTTAATTAAAATGAATCAACCGCGTGTGTAACCGTGATGGTCTCTTTCCGGCGGGGTCCGGGAAGTGAACACGGTTGTCGCAGTTATGCTTGGCGTAGGTTGCTATAGGATCACTTCTTGATCATACTTTTATCGACCGTGCTTTGCCTTCTTTTCTCGCTCTCATTTGCGTATGTTAGCCACCATATATGCTAGTCGCTTGCTGCAGCTCCACCTCATACCTTTTACCTTACCCATAAGCTTAAATAGTCTTGATCGCGAGGGTGCGAGATTGCTGGGTCCCTGTGGCTCACAGATACTTCCAAAACCAGTTTGCAGGTGCCGATGAGTCCGTGCAGATGATGCAACCAAGCTCCAAGAGGAGCTCGATGAAGATCTTGTCCTTTGTGTTGTTTCTTTCTAGTTGATCAGTAGTGGAGCCCACTTGGGGTCGATCGGGGACCTTTGTCGCATTTGGGGTTCTTCTTTTATTTTGGTTCCAAAGTCGGACCTCGTTTGTATTTTGTTTGTTGTAATGCTTTATTCTTGTAATTGTGTGAAGTGGCGATTGTAAGCCAAATATGTATCTCTTTCCCTTATGTATTACATGGGTTGTGTGAAGATTACCTCACTTGCGACATTGCTTTCAATGCGGTTATGCCTCTAAGTCATGCTTCGACACGTGGGAGATATAGCCGCATCGAGGGCGTTACAAGTTGGTAATCAGAGCCTTCCCCAACCTTAGGAGCCCCATTGCTTGATCGTTTTTAGTGGCCGAGTTGTGTCTAGAAAAATGTTTTGAGTCATTTAGGAATTATATATCGGAGAGTTTAGGAATTCTTTTTACTTCCCAGTCTCCTCATCGCTCTGGTAAGGCATCCTGACGTAGAGTTTTGACTCTTCTCTTCTCAAATTTCACTAAAAAAAAATTTAGGATCACGCGGGTATCTTGGAATCGTTCCGATGGTTTTATGACAAGAACATTGTCTTGGTGCCTCATGTCAGGGGTTTTGTGGAAGTGTCCCGGGGAGTTGAGCTCTGAGGTGTTGTCGTCATAATTTTATCGTTGCAATTTTGGAATACCTGAGTTTAGTACGCCGACATCGAAAATCTCTTTTATGCAGTTCGTTGGTGAGATAACCTCGACGCCACCCAGTACTGGGGCGGGAGTTCGGGAGTATCGCCATAACTTGTATAACAGATGCTTTTCGAAGGTTGAGGTGGATGATTTCCGAAGGTTTCTTGGTTATGTGTTGAAGGATGGATACAGCTGGATGTAGGATTTGCTAGTTTTGGGTGAGATATTATGCTTCCCCTGTATCCCCAACACCTGATTGCATAACCGGAAAATTTCGGGAGTTTCATAGGTGGGAATTCAAGTAGCTCTTAGGATATCTTTCCGACGGATGTATGATATGAAATTGGGGTTTGACGTCTAGTGGTCCGCCTATCCACGGTCGGTTTTACGGTGGTCTTGTTGTGTCTTAAAGAGTCCTTGGCTATGCCGACTCGGGGGCGCTTCGTATGTCATGTGCACTGCCTTGTACATGATGGTGCTGTACGATCGAGCCCGTGTAGGCCCCACCACGAAAACTTCGGGCGAAATCTCTATCATATGTTTTTTCCGATTTATTCTGCGAGCCAATCCTTTGTTTTGTTTTGAGTTGTGGTATTCGAGTTGCTTTGAAGTCAAATGTTGATTCCATCCCTTTCCTAAGCGGTGCTCTCATACCTCTATGTGAATACTAATCCTTCTCGGTCATCGAGTCTGTCATGTCAATCCTTTTCAACCGGTGTGTTTCTCTTCAAGTGAATTTGATCATTTCAACATCCGCAAGATCAAGTATCAGTTCTTCTCAACGGCGTTTGTTTCATCCGTCCCCAAGTTGCCTTTGTTTTTCCCGCCCTCCCTCCCTTGTTTTTCTTCAAGGACTCAGATTTCTTAATCGAGTATCCATCTTATTCATGTGAAGCCTCCCCACTCCTTTTCCGTCAATATTCTTACCCGGTGTTGCTCATGAAGATTCTAACGGAGCCTCAAGTTTATCATTCTTTGTTCTTTTATCTTCCCCGGTGTTCTCAATGCAATCTTTCGATGGTGATCACATCCTTTTCCTCGTTTCAAATGTGTTCTCGTGCCGGTGCTCATCATATTCATTCATTTCTCGCTATTCAATTGTTCCAGAGTGCTCAAGATATCTCAGAAGGCTCGTCTTTTCATTCAAGATCAGTCCAACCTATTTCGAGGTTGTTATATCATTCAAGTCATTGTATTTAACCGGTACAAATCTCTCTTCCAAGCAATCGTTCTACGGTGTATCTTTTGAGTGGGCCCTAACCCACAGGTCTTTTCCCAGGATCTTACCTGACTCGTCTTATTTTCCCGGAGCTATCCTCAAATTTCTTTTCGAAGTCTGACGTAAGAATGAGTTATCATCAGCCTAATGCCTTTCTCCAAGATCTTTCAAATTCTTTTCATCGGGGGCTCAATCTCTTCGCTTTTAATTATTCCGGAGTGCCTCAATAATTCATGGTGGTGTTTCTCGTCGTCATTCTCAGATTTGAAGACCGAAGTAGAGTTTCTCTTTAATCTTGCTCCATTCTCTTCAAGAGTCATGGTGCTAGCTTGTTGCCATCCTCTCATAATTGTTTTCGATTGTGAGAATCTTTTTCACCCATCAGGAGATATTCAAGAGTCTTCTCAGTTTGTTATCTAGAGTCCATCAATTCAGGTTTATTCATTCTCAGCTGTCAGTTATCATTCTCCTATCTTGCCGGTGCCTCAATCAAATATCCTCTAATCAGTTCTTGATCTCTTCGTTCTTATGTATCTAGTTTGTCTCAAGCACCTTCCTTCATTTGCTAATTCTTACCGGTGATGCACCCCTACTTCGATAATTTTCAATTCTTACGGTGGTCCGTTCAAGAGTTCTCTTCCTTGGTCACCATATCAATTTATTCGTTGTCAATTCTACCGGTGGTTCTTTGAAGACCTTCTCAAGTTGGCGCTATATCTATCTTAATCTTTTCTACGAGAATAAGTAATATGTCGAATCCATTGATTGTCATGAATTTAATTGGTGAAGGATAAGCATAATGTAATTCTAATTCTTGTTTTATCCAAGTGGTTAATTCCCTATTCCGGAGGCTCATCAAATTCTTGTTTCCATTTGTTCATTTTTCTTTACCGGAGTGCCAAGTTTCCTCTTTATCTTGTTGCTAAGCTTCATCTAATCATTGTAAGGCTTCAACCTTACTCTTCTCATCTTCCTTTCCGTTTGATCATTTTTTTTTGTTACCGGAGTTCGTCATGAAGGTTCTACATGATGGTTCATCAAGGATTTAATTCTTTCTCGAAGTGTTCATCGAGATTCTTTTCAAAGGAGCTCAAGCTTTCTTCATCTTGCTATCCGGAGTACAACTTCTTTCTACCGTATCTTTGGAGGTGGTTTTACATCATTCTTGATAATTTGAGTTCATGATTCACATGTTATTAAGAATGAGGTATTTTAAATCCATCAATCTCTTCTTTGGAGTTATCTTGGGTTATATTTCACCAAAGCCTTTCCTAAGGATTGTTGCTAGTTATGGTGATTATAAATGATCCAAGTTCTTCATTTATCCTTTCGGTGAAATAAGTTTTCTCGTCTCCTTGTTCTTACCAATCCAATTCTTTTCCCATGAGTGGCAGGTTGTCACATCATAATTTGAGATGTATTCCATAAGACCATATCAAGCTTATCCTTTTCGTTGTTGGCTTTTCCAACAACTCCGTTTGACCCTTCTCCTAAAGATGCCTTTTCAAACTATTTTGTGGCAGAAGTTGCCTTTTTCTTCTACATTCTTTTATCTCAATGATCTATCTTCTATTTCTCTCTTTCGGAAGCATTGCGATGTTGCTCTTTTCAACCCATCATTTTGTTCTGTCAAAATCATGCTTCTTTCTTTTGCTTATCCATTTAACCGGAGTGTCGTGTCCTCTGCTCAAGTTCTTTTCATCTTATCAAGTCTTGTATCACTTTTCAAACGAAGTGCTGTCCGAATTTGTAATTCCTTGTTTTCCTCTTCCCTACCGGAGTGCGTTCAACTTCATTCATCTTCATTGTATTCTTTTTTCGATATGGATTAACCTCTTCAAGGTTCTTTGTTTTCACTCTTTTGTCAAGAAGCAACTTAGTTTACCTCTTCTCTTTCTCTTCCGTTTTCCCTCCGGTGCCATTCTAGATCTCGGGACGAGATCCTCTCGTAGTGGTGGAGTGTTGTAACGCCCCGAGACCGATGTGCCAGGTGTCCTCCAATTATTCATTGTTGTTGTCTTGTCATTGGCTTGCGTGCTGCATTTCATCATGTCATCATGTGCATTGCATCATCATGTTTTCAAAACTTGCATCCATCTGGGTCTCCTCGTTCCTTTCGTTGTCCGTTCTGAGCCCAGACACACTTGCACGCGCCCGCGACATGTCCAAAATATTATTTTATAAGTGGCCGGAAAATGTTCTCGGAATGGGTTGAAAGTTGGCGTGTGGTCTTGTTATAGTGTAGATAGACCGCCTGTCAAGTTTCATCGCATTCGGAGTTCGTTTGATATCCCAACCGTTAAACTATAGCGGCATTATAGTCGGTCTAACGTCGGACGTTTTCGGTCTCCGGAAACAGTTGCCGGGCTGCATTTCCGCCTCTCTCCTCTCAGCCCAACCCACTCTCCACAGCCCACCTAACCCAGCTAAACCCCTCCTCTCGATCGGAACCGTCTGATCGCGATTGGGTGCTCCGAAACGCTCCAAAAATCCCCCTAACCCTAAACCTGCCTATTTAAACCACATCCCATTCCAAATATGGCAGCCTAGCCGTCCCCTACCTCTAGCCTCCCACCTCCTCCTCAATTTCCGCGCCACTCCAGCCCCTCCTATCCACTTGGCGCCGCCCCACAGGGCAGACCTCCACCTGCGCCGCCACCAAGGGCCACTCTCGCGCCTCCACCTCACCCCCTGGTCTCCCCGCGCCGCCGCGAAGCCCGTGGGCCCGCCAGGACCCGCATCAGGCCCTGGGAAGCCTATCTGGGCCCAACCTGCGAGCCCCGCGCCCCTGCTCCAGGCCGCCGGCGCCTCCCCGAGCGCTCCTCCTCGCCCGCGCCTGCATCACCGTCCCACACCGTGCAGCGACCCCGCCGCCGGTGAGCTTCGCCGTCGACCCCAGGCAGAGCCCCCGTCGCCTTCTCCTTCTCCTCTCTCTCTCTCTCTCTCTCTCGCAGGTCTCACCATCTCTCTCTCCCTCTGCCTGCAGAGACGCCATGGGCTTGGATCTGTGCTGCCGTCGCCGAAGTCCATCGTCAGCCGCCCGGTCCGGCCTCCCCGTTGTCGGATCCGGGAAGCTCATGCCGCCCCGCGTCCATTCTGGCCGGATCCCGTTCCTCCTCGACCCCGCTGCACCTCCGCGCCGCCGGAGTCCGCCGCCGTTGCTCCCTGTATGCGAGCAGTATGAGACGCGCCCGATCTGCCTCAGTTTCTCGTCAACGCTTGCGCGTGGGCCGTGCCCAACCCAAGGCCCAGCACCCAGCCGGCCTGCCCGGCCTCCTCTGCACTGACCGGGCCATAGCCCATGGTGAGCCAGCGCCTCCTTTTTCATTCCTTTGGCCCAGCCAGATTCAGCCCTTAGTTTTTTTTTGTGTACGCTGCGAATTTGTCCATTTAACCTGAGACTGCAGTTTTTACAGAGAGGTCCCTAAACTTCATGCATATAAAAACTTAATAACCGTGCATCGGATCTAAATAAATTATATATGGAACTTGCTCAGAATTTTGTCTAGTTTAATAATATGTCACTTTCATCCATGGTTAAAATGTCTAAAATGTTGTTTGTTTAAATTTGCTTCTATGCCATGCAAAAAAGCTTTAATTCATAACTAAATAACCGTAACTCGGAATTTAATAAACTTTATATGTAAATGGGGTAGAAAAATGCCTAGTTTAACATGGTGGCCTTACTTTGCATGTCAAACAACTCTAAAATTGTGTTTAGGGCAGAACAGTACCAAATCAATAATATGCATATGGGGATTTACCGGAATTATTGTTCGTTGTTTCCGGCCTCATTTAAACTTGACTAGATAGGTAGTTTTCATTTGCTTCACCCTCTTGCCATGTTTAACAACATTTAATATTGTTGGGTACATAAACGAGATCGAACTAAATAACTTGTCGTGGTGTTCCGTCAATATGCAACCCGTTGCATAATGAGCTCCACTTAATTTGTAGGCTTGTTTGTGCATTTTGCCATGCCATGCCATGCTTCATTAAACCGGACATGCATCATACTTGGTTGTGCATCATGCCATGTCTATGTGGTGGTTGTTTACTATGTTGTGTGCTTCTTTCCGGTGTTGCTTCTTCGGGTTGGATCCGGTAACATTGTGTTTGTGAGGATCCGTTGGCTACGTTCGTTTGCCTTCTTCATGGACTCGTTCTTCTTCCTTGCGGGATTTCAGGCAAGATGATCATACCCTCGAAATCACTTTTATCTTTGCTTTGCTAGATGCTCGCTCTTTTGCTATGCCTATGCTGCGATACCTACCACTTGTTTATCATGCCTCCTAAATTGTTGAACCAAGCCTCTAACCCACCTTTTCCTAGCAAACCGTTGATTGGCTATGTTACCGCTTTGCTCAGCCCTTCTTATAGCGTTGTTAGTTGCAGGTGAAGATTGAAGTATGTTCCTTGTTGGAACATGGAGTTGTTGTTCCTTGTTGGAACATGTTTACTTGTTGGGATATCACAATATATCTTATTTAATTAATGCATCTATATACTTGGTAAAGGGTGGAAGGCTCGGCCTTATGCCTGGTGTTTTGTTCCACTCTTGCCGCCCTAGTTTTCGTCATATCGGTGTTATGTTCCCGGATTTTGCGTTAAGTAAAGCTCCTCCAGCAATGCCCAACCTTGGTTTTACCATTTGCCTCACCACCACCTACTGTTCCCTTAGGAGTCGCTCTCTCGAGGGTCATCTTTATTTTAACCCCCCCGGGCCAGTGCTCCTCTGAGTGTTGGTCCGACCGAGCAGACTGCGGGGCCACCTCGGGGCAACTTGAGGTTTGGTTTTACTCGTAGGATGTCTCATCTGAGTGTGCCCTGAGAACGAGATATGTGCAGCTCCTATCGGGATTTGTTGGCACATTCGTGCGGTGTTGCTGGTTTAGTTTTACCCTGTCGAAATGTCTTGTTGTACCGGGATACCAAGTCTGATCGGAATGTCTCGGGAGGAGGTCTATTTCTTCGTTGACCGTGAGAGCTTGTGATGGGCTAAGTTGGGACACCCCTGCAGGGATTTGAACTTTCGAAAGCCGTGCCCGCGGTTATGGGCAGATGGGAATTTGTTAATGTCCGGTTGTAGAAAACCTGAAGTTGACCTTAATTAAAATGAATCAACCGCGTGTGTAACCGTGATGGTCTCTTTCCGGCGGGGTCTGGGAAGTGAACACGGTTGTTGGAGTTATGCTTGGCGTAGGTTACTATAGGATCACTTCTTGATCATACTTTTATCGACCGTGCTTTGCCTTCTTTTCTCGCTCTCATTTGCGTATGTTAGCCACCATATATGCTAGTCGCTTGCTGCAGCTCCACCTCATACCTTTTACCTTACCCATAAGCTTAAATAGTCTTGATCGCGAGGGTGCGAGATTGCTGAGTCCCCGTGGCTCACTTCCAAAACCAGTTTGCAGGTGCCGATGAGTCCGTGCAGATGACGCAACCAAGCTCCAGGAGAAGCTCGATGAAGATCTTGTCCTTTGTGTTGTTTCTTTCTAGTTGATCAGTAGTGGAGCCCAGTTGGGGTCGATCGGGGACCTTTGTCGCATTTGGGGTTCTTCTTTTATTTTGGTTCCGTAGTCGGACCTTGTTTGTATTTTGTTTGTTGTAATGCTTTATTCTTGTAATTGTGTGAAGTGGCGATTGTAAGCCAAATATGTATCTCTTTCCCTTATGTATTATATGGGTTGTGTGAAGATTACCTCACTTGCGACATTGCTTTCAATGCAGTTATGCCTCTAAGTCGTGCTTCGACACGTGGGAGATATAGCCGCATCGAGGGCGTTACAGTTCCTTCGGAGAGAGAGGAGGAACAAGGTAATTTCTCAAAAAGCAGGTGTATCCCCCTCTGCTATGCATCAAGTGCAATTTATCAATTCCGTTGAGTTTGTGCACTTGTTTTTGATATATGGCAATATGTCTTCTCTATCAATTGCTCAAAAAACTACATGGAGCTAATGTTTTGACTAAACAAGTGGAGATAAAGACTATTGCAAGCGAATTTATTCGGTCTTGCATGCTCTTCTGTCTTCTCCCCTTCCATAACCCGGAACAGCTTTGCAAGGATGGTTGATGAGCATGACAATCTTTAAGGAGGGATTTCAAGATCTAGTTGGGGTGGACGGACAACAACACTCATGCATATGGTGAACACCCGAGTTGCATGACGAAAACCTTCGAGATGGTGTGAGCTTGACCGGTAAGACAATGCGGCTCATAGGCACCCCCTTGTTCCAAGTAGTGAAAATCTCTTGATCATGATGGCTTTTCCCCTCCCTTTACTTTACTCATTTGTATCTTCAGAGAGATAAGGGAAACAAGATAATTTCTCAAAAAGCAGGTGTAACCCCTTGCCCCCTTCATCATCAAGTGATGCACACAACAATTTATTAATTTTCTTGAGTTTGTGCATTTGTTTTATAAAGTTGGCAGTATGTCGCCTCTATTAATTGGCTCCAAAAGTGACACGGAACTCAACTATTGAACTAAACAAGTGGAGATAACGGGTACTGCTAGCGTGTTTTTCTCGGTGTTTCACACTCCTCTATCTACTCCCCTTCCAAGTCCCGGACCACATTTGCAAGGATTATTGATGAGTGTGACGATCTTTAAAGAGGGATTTTCAAGATGTAGTTGGCGTGGACAATCAACAACATTCATGCATATGGCGAACTGATACGTCTCAAAAGTATTTATATTTTTTGATTATTTTATGTTATTATAATACTTTGGAATAGTTTTTATAATTTTTTTTCTGGACTAAGCTATTAATTCAGTGTTTAGAGCGAGTTGTTTTCTGCATGTTTTTAACTTTTTAGAAAATTCATATCTGCGGAGCTCCAAAACCCTGGAGATTTTTTATAATTTTTCCAAGTCCATACGTTCCAGAAAGTGCCAGGGGTCACCCCTGGCCTCCACGCGGCCAGGTGGTGTGGCCAGGGACCCACCCGTCTGGGGTGGTCGCGTGGGCCCCGCCTTATGTCGCCTCTTTTGCCTAAAAAAATCCATATTTTAAGAGACCTTCAGTACCATTTTTCGCAATTTTTTTCGTCGCTGCAAGTTCGTGCTCCGGTTTTGAAAATTATGTGAAAAGCCCCTCCAGAAGTCCCTTAATTATGTGCAGGTCCAAGGGATCCACAGGTGACCACTAGATCAAGATCCGACCGTGGAGCTCACACGGGAGCGCCTGAGCTTAGATGCTCATGGAACAACGAACATTCTCCCGCCCCCTCCCCCTTTTTACTTTACTCCTTCGTGTCTTCAGAGAGAGGAGAAAATTTTGTATGAGTGTGGTTTTTACAAGAACAAGCATCTTAGTCGATTTATATTTCCCACAGTCGAACTTTTTAATCTTTAGATAATACTTTGTCGGCTCCATAATGTAGTACCTATAGATTTTTTGAATAATCAAAATTTCCAAACTTTAACCAATTCATAGAGAAAACTATTTATATCAACAATACAAAATATACACAGTATGAATATACTTCCCATGATGTAACTCATGAATGTTTTTTATCGCAAAAAAATCTAATGAATGTTTTTCTTTAGAAACCTCGTCGAAGTTTGTAAGTTTGACCTTTTAAAAAAACATATAGGCACTACGTTATGAAACGGCGGGAGAACATCTAAACCATTCGTATCTGGGATTTGAAAATCATAAATATACATACTTATCTCAAAATTATTTTCAAAATACACTTGATTCGATTTTATACTCATATAAAAATAGAAACTAGCTGCCAGGTTACGTCTTGAACACCTTATCAATGTCCATAGCATGACTTATCTGACAACAAGGGAGTTTTTTCTTCTTTTTTTGACGACAAAGGAGTAATATTGGAGAGAAAGGAGCATGAGCTCTCTTGCATCGTTCCCATGTTGTAGACACTTGAGCAGGCTCTACGATAGTAATGCTCCCATTGGATGTTATATGTCCCTCGGCCATTTTGAGCGGATCTGCTATCTCTAGGCGCCGTCTCGATCGGCAAAAAAGCAGACGGATGGGCCGGGGCCAGTGAAAGCGAGCGCATTGGCTTTCCGTTTGACACTCGCGGCAGGGCAGGCAAGAGAGTTGACAGTTACACACTCGGTCCATGTGCGATTGTGCGATGTGGATAGGGATCCGTTTCCATTTTGAACGCTGGTTCCCATTTTTTGGAGGGACCCTCCTTTTGCGCCCGTCTCGGCTTTTGATTTGATTTTCCTTTTGGATCGTTCGCTCCCCGTCTCTTTCAGGGCTGAGCAGTGGCGGGCCGCGTAATTTGAAGTTCAGGTTGCTTGGACTGTATGGAAACAGGAGACTGAACCAATAGCCACGGCGACAGGCCACATATGGCTCAAACTGGCATACTAATTCGTGGACAGCACCAGAGACGCAGGCTAGGCTCTTCTTTGAGGCAAACCCTCGATGAACTCTGCAGAAAATGTCGACCGGTCCACCCAGATTATGGCAGTGTCATTTGGACCTGCAGCCACGAGATCTGTTCACTTCTTCAGAACTCTTGATATCTGATACCAGAAAATTGGTTATGCAACAATGTAGAATTCAGAATATCGCACGTTCTTCACGAACTTGGTTGTGGCTAAATGGATAAGTTTGAGAGGCAGACCATTTGAGCTCAGCAAGCAACGATCAGCCATCAGATAAAGGCACGCTAACTGGTACAGTACGGTGTCGTTTTCCCGCACAGCAACGAAAATAAACTACTCGCCTACGTTCACTTTCTTTAATTTAATTAACGAAGCTAGGGCTGGGGCCAAGTTTTTTCTTAACAAAAAGGTAAATAAGAGTACAGTGTTGTGTTTTTCCTGTGGAAAGTGTACATGACAGAGCATGCTCGGTCTCAGGCCGAGACCAACATGCCTTTATTTGATGTGAATAATACAGCACTACTGATGTGAATTACCAGCCGTACAGCACACAGACCTGTACAACTGAGCAGGCACTTCACTTCGAGTCTGAACTTCTTTCACATGGCACAGGCATGTGTTTCTACCGTTCCTACACCGAGTAGTAGCAAAAATTTGTTCCTGGCAGGAGTGGAAGAATGGCAATGGGCAAAAACGGCGGGGCTTTTGTTCAAACGAACGATGAGAGAACAGAAGCAAAGCAGGCAGGACGACGAGGCAGAGAAAGCAAAAGCAGCAGCACGTAGCAAGCCAAGCTTGCTTTGTTTTCAGTTTCAGCCATCAGTCCACGCTTTGTCCTCTGCTTTGTCTCCTCCCTTTGCTCCCTCTGCTCTCCCGCGAATTGACGAATCATGAGTGTGCGTGAGCGTATCGCGCATGGGGCCTATGAATTCTGAACTCCTCATGCCCGCCTGCCTGCCGCCAGGGGCTTTCGAAAACCCATGCTGCATGCACGCAGACAGACATAATTAGCGCCGGGCAGAGTTCAGATGATCATGCCTGTCCCCTGCCCGTGCCGGCGCTGTCTCGCTTTCCATTCTCCGACATTGCCTTCTCTCTAGGATAGGAGCCACTGTAGCTAGCTAGTGCAGTAGTGCAAGTGTGTGTACGGTGTACCCCAAAGCTTAAAGCTTGAGCTCAAGTCCCAGTAGCGGCAACAAGCACTTGCACGCTTTAAGCTCACACACTCTCAGCACAGGCTGACACGAGGAGCTCAAGTCGAAGTTGTAGCTAGCGAGAAGCCAGTCATGGGATGGGGAAGCAGGAAACAGCAACACGGGACGCCGTCACGCGCATCGGAGCAAGGAGGCGAGCGCAAGGGCGGTGGCAAGAGCAAGGCCTTCTCCTTCTCCTTCTCGCCGCTCTCGTGGCTCGCTAAGATAGCCGCCAAGCCCAAGCGCACGCCCGCGTCCACGCACGAGGGCCGCGGAGCCGGTGCGAGTGCCGCTGCCGCCGCCCCGCCGTTCAAGTCGGCCCTTCCCGAGCGCGCCAGCCCGGCTAAGGTGGCGATCGCGCCGGCGGGCCGGCTCAGCTCGCCCTCGCCGCGTCGCTCGCCCGCTGTTCTGCGGCGGCTGTTTGTTGGCAACGACAACGCGGAGGCCGTGGCCGCGCGCGGGCGCCATCGCCCTGCCGCCGCCGTCGTCGCCACCGAAGAAGTCGTACCAAGGCGGCTCTCTGTTGGCAACGACAGCGCCGACGCCGTCGCCCCGCGCCGGCACTGCAGACCCCGGCGCCACTGCTCCGTCGGCGGTGACCGTGACCTCCAGGCGCCGCTCGGCAAACACATCCCCTTCTCCCTCGCCGGCTCCCCAGCGCAGCCACGGCCTCCTCCACAGGCGGCAGCAGCTGCGGCACCGTCGGACACGGACGGCGGCGGCGCTCGGCTGAGGCGTCGGCACCGTGGCCGCCGGCACCGCCGCAGCGTCAGCGGCGGCCGGAGATCGTCGTTCTCCGGAAAGGTGACGCTGCGGGTGAAGGTGCGGTCGCCGCGGCGGTCAGCGCCGGAGCTGGAGAGCCTCGCCGTGGTGCGGCGGACGCGGGACCCGCAGAGGGCGTTCCGGGAGTCGATGTCCGAGATGATCGCGAGCAGCGGAGGGACCGACGCCCGGCCGGAGGAGCTGGAGCGGCTGCTGGCGTGCTACCTCGCCCTCAACGCCGACGAGCACCACGACTGCATCGTCAAGGTCTTCCGCCAGGTCTGGTTCGATCACGTCAACCTGCCGCCGCCTCGACGGGGCAGGGACCGGGAGGAGCTCCCCGGACGGCACGCGAGGCCGTAAATTCTCGGATGCAAGCAGTTGATGTATGTATGTACATTACGTACGTTTTTATGCCGGATTTACCTTAGAATTTTGTAAATCTCTGTCACTCAAATTTTTTCTATATCTAAATAGCTAACCCCACTAACATATTTCTCCCAACATGCAAATATGACACCTCATCAAGCAACATGCATTAGAAAATGCCCCTTAATAAACATTCAATGAGTAATAGGAAAAAGTTCACCTCAACATGCGAACATGCTTGCTGTCAACCTTAAGTTGTTGTTGTACCTCTTCGAGCTTATGTCTAGTCTTAAAATCAATTTTTTTAAAAGTGAAGTCTTGTGTGTGGGAGGTGATGAGTCTACACTCCGCAAATATGCGGATCTCTTTGGATGCAAAATTGGCCACTTTCCTATGAAATGCTTAGGGGTGCATGTGAGCTATTCTTCTTTACGGAACATTGACTGGGAGTTTGTTGCTATTAGATACCTCACGAGTTGCGATGCCTGGATTGGCAGCTCAGCCTCCTCTGGCGGAAGACTAACTTTGCTCAATTCTTCCCTGTCCAGTATAGCTTACTACTATATGTCTATGTTCCTTCTCTCTAAAACATTTATTGAGAGACTGGACAAGTATCGTCGTAAATTTTTTTGGTGTGGTGGCACGGAGAAAAGACGTTACCACCTTGTTAAGTGGTCTCGGGTGTGCCGATCTAAGAGAAAAGGGGGGGCTGGGAGTTAAAGACCTCCATAAACAGAACATATCGTGGAAAATTGATACGGGCGAAGGCTTATGGCAAGAAGTGATTAGAGCCAAATATCTTAAAAACTGTTCTGTGGCCACGGTGAAAATGAAGTTCAGTGACTCCCCTGTTTGGAAGGCTTTGCTCAAAGTGAAAGAACATTATATGGCTGGTAGGAGAGTGACCATTAGATCTGGTAATGTGGCCAGGATTTGGCAGGACCCTGTTGGGGAACACCCACCTCTATGTGAGACGTATCCGGTCCTGTTTAGCATAGCTAATCATCCTGATGATACGATCGCTCAATTTCGGGGCAGGGAAAAAGGGGTCATCTTCAGAAGAAGATTGAACCCTGATTTAACTAGTCAGTTTGCTGGTCTTAATAGCATTATTGAGAGCATTGCTCCTTCCGTGGAACCTGATAAAATCAAATGGGTTCTTGGCCCCAAAGAGAAGTATACGACGAAAGCGATGTATTCTTACCTTGAGAGAAACATCTCTGGGTGTGATTATAGATGGATTTGGAAGGCCAGGTTGCTAATCAAAATACAAATCTTTTTGTGGCAATTGTTTCAAGACGCAATTCTAACCAGAGATGTCATGAGAAGCAGGAATTGGGCAGGCAATCCTCGCTGCTCATTCTGCGATTGTCGAGAGACCTATCTTCACTTATTCTTTCTATGCCCTGTCGCCAGGACTGTCTGGCGGACAGTAGGGGCGATGCTGGGTACTGACTTATGTCCCAACAACCTGTGCCAGTTCTACTCTTGGTGCTATGCTTTTCTTCCCCAAGGAGAACGCCACTTCACTGTGGGTTTGGCAGCTGTCTGCTGGGCTATTTGGAACCGCAGAAACCAAGTTACCTTTGAGCACAAGAAAATGTCATCTCCTTTCGAGATTGTCTTCACAGCTTGTGTACACTTGAAATACTGGGCGGGTCTGTTGAAAGGCTCGGAGCGGGAAGAACTGGAGCACGGCGCGCTGCTGCTGAGGGACAACGCCATGAGGATGATGAGGCTGTGCGCATCAGCTCACACTGAGAGAAGCTCGGATTGAAGATTGAACAAGACTGATCGTGGGATTCTGGAGCTGGAGTTTGGCGCCTTCTGCTGTGGCGACTTTGTGCCTTTTACCTGTGGTCTTTTTGAGTTGGTCGATCTCGACTACTTTGTGTTGGTGTTTCTCTGAACTGTAGTCACTTGCTTAAATGGTGTCTCAGGGTTTTCGCCCCACAGTAAGTGTTTCGATTGCGAGCATCTATGGTGGGTTTCCCTGGGATGCTTGAACCCGTTTTTTCCCTTTCCCTTTCGTTTTGTTCTGGAACTCGATCTGTATTTCCGTTATTCAGTTAATGGAAAGGGGATTAACCCGGTTCAAAAAAAAAAACATGCAAACATGCGTGACACATTTAATAAATAATTAAAAAATACAGTAATCAAGCACAATAAACCATATGTATTTTTAGTTTTAGCTCTCATATTATTTCTCCGAATGTTCTTATTTCCATAAAATCAATATCTTTGAAATATAGTACAAAATATTCCCGCAGCAACGTGCGGGGCATCATCTAGTTCTAAAAAAAGGTTTGCCAGCCTGAAACGCGGAGACAATTTACCGAGCCACGATGGAAATATTGTATCAGTGGATGCAAACAAATTCTTACATCCGCTGGAAGCGATTCCCTCTATATTTTTTCCAAAAAGGATCAAATCTATTATAAAAAGGAATCGAACGTACAAAGGATATCAATCATGTCGAATTCGAGGAGGATCAAAACCCGGACATGTCGAATTCGAGGAGGATCAAAACCCGGAAGACAAATTCAAAGAAGCGCCAACCCCAGCACTGCACCTGCAAGGACTAAAACTCCTAACTAAACTACTCTCTCCGTTCCTAAATATTTGTCTTTCTAGAGATTTCAACAAGTGACTACATACGAAACAAAATGAGTGTACCTACATTCTAAAATATGTCTATATACATCTGTATGTGGTAGTCCATTTGAATCTCTAAAAAGACAAATATTTAGGAACGGAGAGAGTACTAACCAAAGCGGGGGCATCGAGATTCTCCTCCCCGCCACCGGGCACCGAAGTGGCTCGCAGAGGGGAGGTCAATTTACGGTCTCACTAGTGAAGCTTCAAGGGGAGAGTTTACCCGGGTTGGATGAGTATATCGGTTATTGGACAGAATTAGATGGACGCAAAATTTAGTCATGTGGAAGTAAAATATCACGACAATGAAAACACAATGTTGTTACATTGAATAAGCGAACCACTATATAAGAAACAAATTTCTTTGTAGAAACAAATTACAAATTGAAAAGTTTGCTAAGCCTAAGTTTATATTTCTAATAGATCAGTCGGTCTGATCTGATGATACGTATAAATAAGTAGTGCCCTCTTTATTATTGATCTTTTTTCCGTGGATTTACACAGAAGTGCCCATCATTTCCATGCCATTCACTTGTAGCAGCAGCACATGTCGTTGGGGGCTCCATTAATAGGCTCACATCTGCCTTTCGCTAACACATAACCGGCATCTCTGCAGTAAATCTGACACTGACTAGGTTTTCCATTCACCGGGTTCTTGCAGTCTCCATCCCAATCCACACAAAACTTGCGACCTCCTCCATCTGCACGCCCAGTATAACATAATCGCTTGTATTTGTTTGATTATCCAATAATATTCTAAACGATTGTATAAACCATGCATGAATATGAATATATAGCGAAAAGAATATACCTGTGATCCCGTAGGACGCATCACATGACAAGAAACTGGTGGATATCATCAACAGAAGAGCTGCCAAACACAAAACCCTCGTGTTGTTCTTGAGGAGCGCCATGGGGTGAAGGATTGCGACTCTTTTCCCCTCTTGCAATCTTTCAATGGGTTTGTTGTTCTTTTTCCCTATTATTTCCGTATGCTTCTCGTGCTGTGCTGTTTATATAGACGACTAGACAAGTTTTTGAGGATCATTTATTACCTTTCTATTCCTTATACCGCATTGATTCTCTTGGATTTCCTGAATGAACAGGTATCATATCCTTCCGATGACACACTTTCGTATACCCAAGTATGTCTTGTCAATATATTTTATTTACATTGATTGGTTCCTGGGATTTGATATCTTGAATTTATTTAGTATCCTCATATAAGATAAATGCCATATGTAATCGGGAGAGAGAGAGAGGATCTAGAGAATGAGAGCTACGATCGATAGAGGCTTTGTGCCAAAAAAGGATTGGAAGAGAGAGGGGAGATTGGGTAGCGATCAGCAGAGATTCGTTTTGGGGGATACGATCATAAAGTCCCCAACTGCTCCAGAGCACAAATGAGCTCGTGGTAAACAGAAAATTCGCTCGACGCAAAAGGGAAAACCCCAGTACTGTAATTCGGAATTCTTTAAAAAACAAATTCAATTTTTTTTGTCAATCTTTGGCAAATGTTTTGAGTGCCTGCAAAGTTTCAACATCGAACGACGTTCTCAGCAATCATGGCGAAAAAAAGAACCAGCACTCTTTCAAAAATGGCATTTTCGGAGTATCATTTTTTTGTCGTGGCTTCCACGAATGTGATTTTACAATGAAACTTTGTAAGCACTCATAACATTTGTCAATGTTCGCCACAAAACAATTCAGAATACTTTGAATTTTATTTTCAATTTGTCATATTTTTATTCATATGGGCTCATTTGAGCTTGAGCTAACAATAGCCGTGTCTGATACGATCCAATTTTCTCTATAACAATCGATCGGGATGGGCCGTGATTTCTGCACGAAGTGGTCGAATGTGATAACAAAACTGACAGCGGGTAATCGGCAATTATAGGGAAAAACACAAATACACTTTGGAAATTAGTTTTTTTTAAACAAATACACATGGGAAATTGGAACATCAAAGATTATTAACTATTAGAGCAACCCAGCAGAGTTGCCATATATGCAACCTCCATAATGCATATGAAGCTCCATATGTGTTCGGAAGGCTACGGAGAAAAAGCGCAAACACATAGTCGTCATGATGTGACCTTCATATTTTCTCTCTAAATAGGACCCATTTGTCATTGGGGTCATAGATTCTCCCCTTCCTCAAAAAGAGAACATAAGAACATACTTAGTTCATAGAACACATTCAGAAAACATTGATTTCATTCCTATAATAGGGACAAAAACTTAGTTGCACTGCGATTCATATCAATAGATCAACTAATATTAATAGTTAAACCATGCTAATTCATTAGTTAATTAACTAGTTGCGGCCACCACCATGGCCATGACCTAGTTGCGGTCATGGTCGATGTAGAATGCAACAATGCGGGCCTTCATGGCCGGGAAATGCGCCTCGACGTCCTCATCCCAGGCCAACCACACCCACTTCCTCGGTGGCAGCGAGGGTGGGGGCAGGGCGAACACGCGGTCCCAAATTTGTTGCTCCTTTTTCGTGTACTCCTATCGCTACACATCTTTGTATGTCTCATACTCACCAATAATGGGCGGAGGGGATCCGACTTCTCCTCCTCCTCATCCCCAAAACTGAATATGGGGGGGGGGGAGCTCCTCCAGTTGCGCCATTGATGAGGAAGTGGGTGGTGGATTGCTGGCAAGTGAGAGGGGAAGGGGAGACGCTGGAGCGAGGGGATGGCGACAACTTTTTTATAGGCTGTTACAGGCGCCATTAAGGAGGCAATTATGGAATTTACATGCGGGTGATGACGGGTGGTCAAGGGCGGCTTGTCCTGATGAAAAATGTTCACATGCCTCCCGGCTAATCACACTCCTTCCACTGCTCACACGGCTCCTCCCGGCCTGCTCAACAGACAAGCCAGGAGATGATGCCATGCGACGGCCATCAAACGGGGCACCACGGGAATCCAAGGGAGCAACCATGACATTAATGGATGTGGTTGGTGGTGCATGTGTGACATCGTGGCTTAACATGAATGATAGACTACTCATATCCATAATGAATTTTCTTCTTCTGTGAGCCCATTAGAAAGGAATTTCAAAGTTAAACGTGTTTGGCTTGGAGCAATTTGAGGATGAATGGCCAACTGTGAACTTGATCTGGGTTGCATACTAAGGACAAAGTGCGCAAAAAAGTTTAGTGTTTGTCGATGGGTCCGGTCTAGATCCCTCCAAGTGCAACCGCTAGGAACCGGTGGTTGTGGCCGGGGCATTACAAATGATATCATACCCGAGCCTCAAGGTTACACGGGCGCATGCAGGTCAGTGGCACATACATGTACATGGCGTGTGGGGCCCGCATGACCTATGGCATGGGCACATGTGGATGCTAGTACTGGCACACATAGACATGTGCTAAGGGGGAGCTTTCATGCTGGGCCAGCGAGGGGTCGGTTCCTTTAAATGAGGGTGTATGTGACATCCTGTCTTAATATCAATGATAGACTACTCATATCAATAAGAAATTTCTTCTTTTTTGGAGTTCATTCACAAGCAACTTCAAAGTTAAGCATGCTTGGCTTGGGGTGGCTGACTAAGAAGTTAATCACGGGTGCGCATGAGTAAGGATAAAGTGCGCATGAAAGACTAGTGTTAGGTTGTGGGGTTAGTTTGGACCATGCCAGGCGTGACGGCCAAGAACCGGTGGCCGAGGCTAGGGCGTTACAATGTTGGATGCCGTGCTGCTTCAAATCTCTCTGGGGAAGTGAGGCGGAATAAGCTAAAAAAATCCCATCGCACTCTGAGTTGGGTTTGGAGTGAGCTCCAATAGAAAAAGCTGGGAGGCGGCATATGAATGGAGCTCTAAAAGTTATGGTGATTGAGGGGTGGTGGCGATTTTACTAAAGCTGATTTCCTTTTTGTGCTCCGTGCTTTGGCGGTTATTAGGCAATATTTTATATAACGACTCTGCTAGAGTTGCTTTTAGATGTTTATAAATAAGCCATTATTAAGATATTAGTTGGATTGTATGTTTAAAAAATCTCTACCATGTACTCTCGTGCCTCATGTACCACACAGATAATATGATTATACATCTTTATCATTTTACTATATTTCATTAATAATTACTAAATATCTCAAAGCGAGTTCCACACATATCCATGTAAGTATATATGTATGAAGTATGTAATTTATAGACATTAATTCAAAGATATTTTTTGTTACATCCTATCATTTAAATTTTGTTGAAACAAATCTTTGGGTAATACGCACTATAGTCCTGCTCAATGATCGTAGGAATCAGCTCTGACCGCCTGAGCGCCATGATGGATGAGGTATGGATTGTACCACTGCCTTCTTCGGTTGGATTTGAGGGATTTGAGGGGGATTTGGCGATGAGATACACAGAGATTTGAGACAACGAGGTTTATTTCTGGAATACGCTCGTGTGCACTCGATTTTTTAGGGGAGGAGGGTGGGGGGTGTCAAGTGGTGGTTTGTCCATTTTGACTAGAGTGGAGGCACGTATGACGGTTGCTACACTACAGGAATCACAAACTTTGCCGTCAGCCATGGTGGACGGCAAAGGCACGCATGGCGGACGGCAAAGATCTTTGCCGTCAGTCAGCTGACGGCAACACGTCTGACTGAACAGGCTACGGCAAAGGCTTCTTTGCCGTCTACTGGCGGACGACAAAAATACAAAGGTCTTTGCCGTCCGCCAGCCGATGGCAAAGAGCCTGGACGGCACACGTGTCAGCTTAGGTCTGTTAAGGGGTTAACGACATGCATTGTCGTCGGTTGGCGGATAGCAAAGACCTTTGCCAGTTTGCATTGAATCATTGCCGTCGGCCAGCGGACGGCCAAGCGTGCCACATGGCAGCACCTGGGGGGCTGGCATATTTGGTAGCTTTGCCGTCAGCTGGCTGACGGCAAATATTAAATGTTCTTTGCCGTCCGCTGGCCGACGACAAAGTAATAAAATAGCCAGCCTACTGCCTCAGGTTGCACAGGTAGCTGGCACATAGCATGTTTGCCGTCTTCTAGCTAATGGCAAAGCTTGTTGCTGTCTGCCAACAGACGACAAAGAGTCTATACAACCTCTGTTTTTTGTGTTTTTCCTGAATTCATTCAATTTGACAGAATTTCACACACACATATATAAATATACACATATGAAAACACTTTCGACAAGCATACCAACACATATACATACCAAATCATATCCCTGCCATATGGATATGATCATCCAACACATATACATAGCAAATGGTTTCATCCAAAACATATACATAGCCAACATACCCAACAACAAGCATACAATGGTTTCATTCATACATACATATATAGGTAGCAAGTTTGACATTGTTCATCGTACAAAATCAAAACAAGAAGGAAGCATAAAGAGAAGAGTAGACTCCATCAACGCAAGCTTCCTCATCTAAAGAAAATCTGCAAATTGGGAAAAAGCAAGTTAGAAGAAGAAGAAGACTATCTAGAAAAAGAAGAAGAATAAGAAGAGGAGGAAGAAAAGGAAGAAAAGGAAGAAGAAGATTTTTTCTTCTCTCCTTTATTTTATCTTCTTCTTCTAACTAAGGTAGGTAAAAATGCCATTTTATTGCTAAGCTAGGTAAAAATGCTAAATATAGGTCATTTTAGAGCTAAGCTAGGTAAATAGGTCATTTTGGAGCTTACTAAGGTTATTATGTCATTTTCGAGGAAAGTAAGGTAAGTAGATATCATTTTGGAGGTAACAAAGATTATCATGACATTTTTGAGGAAAGAAAGCTAAGTATAGCTCATTTTTGTCTAACTTAGGTAGTTATGCCATTTAGGAGGAAAGTAAGGTAAGTATGCATTTGTTAAGCAGAACACTAGAGAAAACTTACCCTCATCACAACAAATGCGATGAAGATCGCAACTAAGGTAACAATTGATCCAACGTCATACACTACAAAAAAATACACTTCCGTGATGATACGTGTTTGTCACAGTAGGTCGCGTTTTTTGTCATGTATGTACATCCATGACAAATTTATGACAGAATCAAGATAGTCATACCCGTGGTGTCGTAGAAGTGTTCCATGACATTACCAAAATTATCATCACGGAAGTGTCCACTTCCACGACGACAAATCACGCATCAAAGAAGTGCTTTCGTCAAGGGTGACCGACACGTGGCATCCACTATAACGGAACGCCGTTAAGCTATCAGGTCGGGTTTTGGATCCGATAACCCGTTAACAGCCCCGACCAATGGGAAATTTCCATGTGTAAAATTCTTATTGGCCGGACGAAACACGTGTCAGCTCGTCAGTGGGTCAGATAGGCGCCTATGATATGTTGACACGTGCCACGGCCCACCACTGGCCCATTTAGCTTACAAAGCCGGCCCATTTGACTTGGTCAAAAGTTAACGGGCTGGCCCATGAAAAGCATGTTAACAGTCTCTTCACAAATAGCCCATTTTACGGCCCGTTAACTCACGACCCGTTAGGCTCTAAAGGAAATCGGCCCAATAATGTCATGTGGGCCGTCGAATATAACACCAGCCCATTTCACTTTCGGCCCATGTATGGCCCACGATGTCTTTCGGCCCATATGAGGCCTTCGTATCTTTCGGCCCTTTAGAGGCCCACGGTGACTCTAGCCCATAATGAACAGTAATTTTCTTTATACCCGTTAATAGCCCGTGATTTACATGGGCTGTTTCCAGCCCGTGTTAGCTTTCGGCCTGTTGACGGCCCATACGTTCTTGGGCTCCTTTTCGGCCCTCGATTACTTCCGGCCTGTTACTGGCCTGTTCCACTAATGGGCCAAATTCGACCCATAGCAAGAGTCAGCCCGTTACTGGCTTGTTCCCCTAATGGGCCAAATTCGGCCCATGGCAAGAGTCGGCCCGTTACTGGCCTGTTACCCTAATGGGCCAAATTCGGCCCACGGCAAGAGTCGACCCGTTTCTGGCCTGTTAACCCATTGCGCCGTTTTCAGCCCGTCCTATATTCTGGCCCATTAACGACCCGTTATGCCTATGACAGAATTAAGCCTTTGCTGTCCTACGGCCTGTTAACGGCCTTTTACCGTGCTGGGCCGATACCAATTATGCCCGATTACGGCCCATGTAGACCCATTTATCCGACGGCCCAAGGCCCACCGATTACAGGCCCATTTATCGACGGCCCGTAGGAGACCCATGGATCCTACGACCCGTATATGGCCCATGGTAGTTGCGGCAACTAGCAAACCAGGGAAAAAGAAGACTAGGAAATAAATAAGGCTGAAACTAACGCTAGGCTATTAAGGCGATTGTACAGATTACATCCACTCGACATCAAAGATCGCCACCAGTGCAAATATAGGGAACACCCTACACTATACAAAAATGGCTTGCTGTTTTCTTCAGCCGGTGGCTGCATGTTAAGAATAAATTTTGTATCGCACCAAAACAAATTACAACTATATAACAAAAGGAAGGTTGGCATAAAACTTAACAGTCTAGCAGATAAATGCACCACCAGAAGTTCAAAAGCTCAGTTCATTTGACCCGACTGTTACGTTTCATGCTGTATTGTCCGATGGAGCACCATAACCCTCGCCTTCATTTCCCCTAGGCTCCTGAACAACATAGCAAATGTCTGATAGTCTGGTTTCAAAACCATGCATATCTTGATGACATTGAGCAATGTTTCTCCTTATTTCACAAAGGGTCTCTGTTAGGGAATGGACTTGTGTCTGGAGCGCAGATACAACATTACTTTGAGCTTGCATATCTTGATCATGAGGCAGTTTGGACGATATTGCCTTAACAACCAACCCAGTATTATGCAGGAACGTGCTTTTGGCACTGTTAGTGGACAGGTACTGACCCACTGCAGCAAGAGCTGACATTGCGGTTATAGTTGCCTCGCCACCTTCAAAAGGTGGTGGTTCCACCATTTTTTCCATAGCTCACTGAAAAGGCGAGGTTTTACATTAGTAGTACCAGAACATAAGATATTAAGGAGGCAGCAAAACCAAACAAAATAGGTTTGGTCTATATACAGAAGTTATTCTGGTGAACCC
This sequence comes from Triticum dicoccoides, assembly GCF_002162155.2. Classification (NCBI taxonomy): domain Eukaryota; kingdom Viridiplantae; phylum Streptophyta; class Magnoliopsida; order Poales; family Poaceae; genus Triticum; species Triticum dicoccoides. The sequence continues at coordinate 539,493,275 of NC_041380.1, read as the reverse complement.
ATGTAAAATATTAGTTGTATTTCATTGCAAAGTACATAATAAAACCAGGTTCCAAACATATGACCATGTACCATCGCTAATGTATTGTCTATTTCTTCACATTGTATTGAGGGCTAAGGATAAAGAGACGAAGTTTATAATACGGTAAGCATAGTATGACATCATACATATCACAAAACAACTGAGAACAGACAAACAGGCAATTGTAATGTTGTGTGGGCAAGTCCAGCACGGAACTAGATTATGGATCAAGATCAAAGGAACATCACTCCTCTCTTTTAAACCTTGTAAGGTGCAATGGTATGCTAAGACAATTGTGTATAAAATTGAAAAGAGTAATAGACATTGGCTGCAAACCATGCAGTTCAAGGCACAAGTCAGAGTAAGTAGTAGTTAAAAGGCATGAGGATTAAGGACTTACAACAACGGCTTTGACTGGTGTAGTCATGCCCTTCTTCTTGCTGGTGTGATAGTCCTTGAAGATTTCCACATCATTTGGTTTAGGTACTTTTTTGGTCCTTGCGGGATTTCCTCTGCATTTCGAACAAGTCAATATAGATATGATAATATGGTACATCAAAAAGAGTGAAACAACAACTAATTACAAGAGCCTCGCAGTGTGCAATATAGCTACGAGATCCTATCGTCTGTTGGAATTTCACTTTCGTACGGTTGGCCTTATTCTTTGAACAGTTCACCTACAAGAAGATAGATTTGTGTGGCACATGCGTAAATAGGACTTCAATATGTGATCTGATCACATATATATAATGTACCTGATACTTCGGATCAGACCAGTGTTTAACAAGGCCCATCCAGTCTTCATCCGATATATTTTCCACTGGAGATGTTTGGGAAAGTTCACTGTTAGCCTTGCCTTCAAAGTGAGTTTTCCTCAAGTTATACCGATACTGTTGCAGAGCAGACTTGAAAACATGGGTGCAAGCTTGTCTGGTTGCATCATCTTGGCTATCCAACTTGAACCTCATCTGTTGAAAATTATGGGAGTCTCATTATCAGCAACCTAGAAAGTATGGGACAGAGCAAGACGATATTACTAGTTTCCATACATAACCATACTTACAGATAAATGGCCGAGGAAGGTGTTGAACCGGGTTTCGTCTTTGTCATTCCTGTACTGAATCCATTTTGGGAGGATACGTACATGACACCTAATGGCAACCACTGCCTCTGACACTAACTTGGCTGACTCTGTAGCATCACGTGGCCTTTCTAAACCTGCCTCAAAACGGATCTCCATTCTTCCTCCTCTAGATTTAGTTAACCTATAGAGCATTATCCCTAATGTTTGTTTCCTCTTGCGCCTAGGTTCTAGTCGAACAACGAACATAGCAAGTGTTAGTGTACATCAAACTGTGAGACTACATATAAAGAAGCATGCAACTGTAACTTGACTCCAGCAACTAACTTCTTGCTGTTGAAGCTCACAAGGTTCATCTGATATTGCCAACTCGTCTTGTGTCAAGAGTGCTTGGGAAGTAGTGTCAGGTGGCAAGGGAGCTTGGAAACGTGCTGCTAGCTCAGTTGACGCACGCGTAAGTCATGTAGCTGGTAGTACTGTGGTAGGTGTTGCAAGAACTAGGGCTGTCTCTGCTTGTTTGGTGGCAGCTATTTGTTTCTGTTTGGCTTTTTTTTGCAACTCGTGTAGCATGGGATGCCGTGTTTGTAGAATTTTCCGCTGGACTTTGACCTTCTATTGCACCATCAGTACCAGCAGAATCTGCAGGATTCATCCGCTTCTCATTCCCTGCCATTCGATGTTTCTTCCTCTTTCTCTGTGCCATGTTAAGTCAAGCCGACAAGAAAAATGAATAACAGTTTAGTTCTTCAGAACAAATTGATGCGTGATGCAGACGAACTGAACTTTGATGTTAGACAACCACATGATAGGAGGATGTAATATGTATGAAAAACAGGACGGAAGAGATAACCAGAACTATGATGTGTAAACTAAGAAGAAGACATTTCACCAAATTAGAAGCAATGTAATGGAAGGTAGACACCATATGCAAGATGCTACAATTATCGCTCTGCCAAGTTAACAGTGTCTCATCATAAATGGCGTTTAAACAAATGTGAAGCAGTACAAGTAATAAATCATATGCAAGATGCAAACAACATCACACTACCATGTTAGAGGTCTCTCGTCATTAGTGCCATTGCATATTCACATCATTGCATATTCACAGCTTATGATGTGTAAACTAAGGAGAAGGCATTTCAACAAATTAGAAGCAATGAAAGCTAGACACCATATGAAAGATGCAACGAATATCACTCTACCAAGTTAAAATTGTCTCGTCATAAGTGCCATTTCAACAAATTAGTAGTACAAGTTAGAAAAGAATGTGATATGTAACCTATATCACACTCCGAAGTCAAACATGTCTTATGATAAGTGATTGTTGCAGGTTACACAACAGTAGTAATTTGATGTAAGAACATGGTGTGATAGACAGATATTGTGTGTTCTAGAAACAGGAACACGTGTCTTATTCAAGAATAATGTGTAAAGTAAGCAGATGGAATTCAACAAAATTAGAAGCAATACAAGGTAGACATCACACATAACATGCAACCACATATAACAGTGCCAAGTTAGAGGGAGCACCGGTGATGCTGCACTAGGGGAGACGTGCTCATCATAAACACAACTTTGTTGAGTGTCTATGCATGTGTTGTCTTGGAAATCATGTTGGGGGTGTGGAGGAGTAGAAACTATAGAGGCCCTCCGTTCGCAAGGAGCACCTTTATCCGCTGCCTTGCTAACTTCCTTCCACTTTATTGATTTTGAATTGTCAAGTAAAACCGACAAGAAAAAGCAATAAAATTCTCTCTTTAGAACTCATTCATGCATGATACTGACAATCACTACTTTGATGTAAGGCAAACACATGATACCAGGATGGAATATGTACGAAAAACAGGACGACATGGCATGTTCACAACTGTTTGTGTAAACTAAGCAGAAACCATTCCAGCAAATAAGAAGCAATGCAAGCTAGACACCACATGAAAGATGCAACCAATATGACTCTGCCAAGTTAAAAGCGTCCCATCATATATGAAATTTCAACAAATTAGAAGCAGCGCATGCTATAAATCATATGAAAGATGCAACTAATATCGCACTGCATATACTAAAGGTGTCGTGTCATGTTGATTGATGCGAGATACAAAAAAACAATAGTTTTATGTAAGGACATGCTTAATAGACAGATGTACTATGTACTAAATACAGGAAGGCATGTCACATTAACAGGTATAATGTATAAGCTAAGCAGACTAGCACATGCAATTTAACCAGATTGGAAGAATTACAATCTAGACACCATATGCAACATGCAACCACATATCACGCTGCCAAGTTAGAGCAAGCACCTGCGATGCTAGTGTAGGGGAAATGCTGTAATCAACTATAGAGCTACATTCACTATCTTCATCTAGCATTTCTGTTTCTTGAGAATCATGTCGGGAGGTTGACGCTGCATTCTTTAAATGAGGAGTAGTCCCCTTGCCTGCCTGCCTTGTCATAAGTGATTGATGATGGATACACAAGAACATTAGTTTGATGTAAGAACATGGTTAATACACAGATGTACTAGTATGTACCAAAAACAGAAAGGCATGTCATATTCAAAGGTATAATGTGTAAGCTAAGCAGATGCAATTTAACCAAATTGGAAGCAATACAAGCTAGACATCCGGCTGGAGTGGTTAGCATGATCATCTAGGACCTGAGAGCCTGGTGGGAGGCGGGCTGCTTCGCCACCATCGCAGCTTTTTAGTTGGCTTCCAGGTGATGCCTATCTTTGCTGGGCTTGTCACTGGCTCAGCCAGTGCCCTGACTAGCTATTTGTCTTCTGGTGCTCACGGGATGGTGGTTCATGTAAAAAAATATCTTTCCTTATCTTACCGACTTCGGCCTTTCGAATACAAGCTAGACACCATATGGAACATGAAACCACATATGACACCGCGAAGTTAAAGCAAGCACCTGGGATGGTGGTTCATTGCGAGCGAGGTCATCAACTCCAGAGCTACGTTTACCGTCTCCATCTGATGACACTGCACCCTTTATAGCGCTGTAACGTGTCTTGCCTACCCACATACGAAGCTGGAGCGACTTCTCTCTTTTCTTTTTGGCTTCTCTCATGGTAGCAGAGTCTGAAATACCCTTGCATAAAAACACAATAGTGAGAGTAAGGGTGAAGTGTGTGCAGAACTAGTGCACTGTAAAGTAGCAGATAGTAGGTGGCTGAAAAATAAATGACAGGAGACATATGATAGCTCTACAACATTACATGACAAACAAAATTAGATTCTACTCTGTACGATTTTGTAATATATGAGCACAGGAAATGCAGGTACTCCTCCAGCACACCACCACATGTGGTCATATCTAAGATAACAGTCGACTGAAAATAAATAGGTCAGTCGATTTTTTAATGAACCGTCCGATCTATAAGGAACAGGCAAATGGCCTTCGTCTACCTCCCGCCAGTCACTGTTGAAGATCTTCCTCGAACCGCCAGCGACCACCGGCCCAGACCCCTGCCTCCGCCGCCCCGCCCTCCCATCGACCTCACACCGCCGCCGTGCTTGGCAGCGCCCCCAGGCCATCCCTTTAATCCCGGCCGACCTCTAGATCGGGCACCAGTAGCTCTAGGCCGCACACGCCCCTAAGATAAACACCAAGGCGCTGCTTCCTCGGCGTAATAGGCGTACTAGCGCCTGTTACGCCGGGGAATGCTTCCGTTAATTGGGAATCAACTGTCCAGAAATTAAAATTCAGGGGGGTGACGGACCTCTAGCTAAGGTGAACTAGTATATGAGGAGAAACCTTGTGCATCGCGAGTTACTAGGAACATCTAGTATCAAGAAGAAGCGGTCAACTAGTGTCTTCTGTGGGATTAATACCGTGCAAGCAGAGACGTAAGATTTACACGAATAAGGGAATAGGAGTACCTTTTTCGGTTGCCGTGGTGGTCACCTCCACATGTTGCGCCGATCTTCTTCTTTTTACCGGGGAAACCGATGTTCTGGAGGGTGCAGGCTTGGACGAACCCATGGCCAAATTGTTGACTGTGTTGCCGTGGCCGTATGTCGGCGGAGGGGAAGCAGATCCGAGGCGGCGAAGGACAGCGTAGCAGGAACAGCTCCGGTGCGGTGGAGGGTGGCGAAGTTGGAGCGGTAGCGGTGAGGCAAAGGACGACGTGGTTGAACTGGCTCGGGTACGGACGGCTCAGCCTCGGCTTCAACTACTAGCCGTGGAGGGCGTTGCGGTTGAGGTTGTGGTGGACGACGACGTCGGGGTATCGGCTCCGACGTGATGGAGGAGGGCGGCTGTTGATGGGTGGGATGGGGTGGCGGACGGAGGACGACGGGGTTTCGTGGCTGGTGGAGAGGTAGTTTTGGCGCCCACGAAGTACGAATGGGGAATCGGACGGGTGGGGGGGACCATGTTTCGGTCTGGGACGCGCTTGTTTTTGCCTTTTTTGAACAGAAGATGGGACACGCTTGTTTGAAATTTGGGGAAAGTACAAACTTTGCTCCCTCTTAAATTTCAGACCTACTGCGGGTTGGGGGTAGGATGGTAATCCCAGGTGTCCCAAATAGTGGGCGGGAGCGGTTTTGGCCGCGCGCATGTGTGCTTAGGCGGCCATTGTGTATGAATGTTTTTCGGATGCGGTTGCGTGACGTCTAGATGAAGCTACAAATCTACCCCGGTTTAGACCTTTGGACATCGGGCCGGTAGGTTTCACGGGTCGGAGTTATTAGAAAAGTAATTTCCTTGTACTACCAAACATTGGTCTCACGCGATTTCGGGCGAGTAGAGGCTCTTTTGGCGCTTCGTTCTAAATTTTGAAACACAAGCATTCACATTTAGAGTACTCTTGAACTATTAGGATTGACCTAAATAGACAACGTTATATTTGACCTTGTATGTTTGAAAACCTCATTAAATTATCCGCTTCTTTTTGAAATTTTGACACTTGAAAATCCTATAACTACGATTATTTTGGAATGGAGGAGCTAAATTTGAATCTATTTTATACACGACTACATATGCTATTATGTACAAAATCAGAGCAAAGATTGGTGCCCTTATAATTTAGGTATGGTTTACAAATGCCATGATATCAAATTCAAATAATTGAATGGACTTCATGTTGAATTCGATTTTTTAAACCACCTTAAGTTGAATTCAAATGTGTGCTAGTTCATAGGTAGCTATTTATAATGTCCGTTGTGTAACTTTCGTATGTATAATGTGCTTTACACACATAACATGAACTATACTCACGTTTATATTCGATTGCTAAAGCGATGCATTGTCTGGAGTTCAAAATACTAACTATGTGGATCAATTTTGTCGAATAATAACATAGACATACTCAAATTTGATAGAATCTAGATGTCTGATGGATCAATGACCGCTCCTTACGCGAATTGCAAATATCGTGATCCCATCCTAATATTTGGATACAATTTATATCTTTAATCAATGTGTAGAGCAGTTTTTTACGTGTAGTTTCACTCTCCATGGGTGGTCTCTCACACATGCTCACACACTCTCTCCCGAGGTGTCTTTTTCGCACACATGCTCTAGATATAACCCTCCCTCCCTCTCGTAACTATTTACAACTGTTTCCACTAACCTTTATCACAAGAACTCTTCCTCTCGCAAACATACACACACACAATCCTCATCGACCCTTTCTATATACATGGACCTGCCTACGTGTCTCATGTACGCACATTATCTTTACGCCTATCTCTCACGCATTGTCTCACACCTCTCTTCCTAATCGACGAGTATGATTCTAGCAGAGCATTCTGTAGGATGCCCCTTAAAGTTAGGTTGGATGAATAGTAATATCAGAGATAAAGGGGTTACCTTAGTCCAAGAACCTAGGGTTACAAATCCTAGCCGGCTTTGTCAGTGGACACAGAGTCCTTCACAATTCTGCTATCTTTGTCTTGTACGACTAGTCATCCATGGGTCTTCCTAAATGCATCACGGGCCGACCAATGTGGCGCAGGACGAAACCGAACGAAGGGCCTCACCTTGAACCATCGGACCTCACGCGGTGACACACCCTCTGCCCCCACGTCTCATTATCTTCTCACACCCACACATACCAACACAAACACCACACACACACAGAAAATTTCTCCTGGTGCCTCTATTCCCTTCCCCCTTGCATATACACACTCAAGGGAATGGAATCTCTTGTCGTGACGTCATATTCGTCTCTCTCTCTAGACCACTCTCATTTCTCGTGCTATCTCTCCCACGCCCCCGTCGGCCCCTCTATCCATGCCTCTCTTGAATATGTAATACACACACATACCTCTCTAGGCCCCGCCAAATGCATCAACTACACATTCACACATGTTACATCATGTACCCCATTGATCTAAAAAGCCCTCTCTTCACGTTTATTTCACATACAACATTCTTTTTGAATAAAGTGTGGCCAAAAAATTATTTTAGAGTTTCTACATATATACAACATTACAAAGTTATATGGAGGAGTACGAACGCTAATTTGCATTGCATGGTGCCCACAATGATATTTATTCCGCACTGTGAATTTGTATATTTTTACACTATATACAAAGTTAGTCAAAATAAAGAGAAATGAAGATCATCTCTCTCTCCATCGCATACCCCCCTATACGCCCCTTTGACATATGCACACAAAACTATCTCCAGGTCCTCTAAAAGTAAGCCCCGAGAAAATTCACACATGTTTCATCTTTCTCTCGCGATATATGCAATGACGATCATTGTATTTGAAGCGAAAGCACGATACGTACATTGGACTTCAGAATCCACTCATTACGGTCACCATTTACGTTTAGTGGTTATTATACAGACACGGGCTCACCGTACAACTCTGTATTTGCTCATGACATGACTAGTAGACCAGTTAAACGCTCCACGTGGCACCTCTAGTGTTGCATCACATTATCTCACTACCATCGTGCCCACCTGCCGACTTGTATCTACTCTACATCCACACTCTTATAAAATACATAAAATACACTCTTATAAAAAACAGAGTTGGTGATGATGGTGTGCCTGCCATCCTGCAATATAGGCCGTCCGATTTATATCTGACGGATAGGAAAGAAACTATGGCAGTTTTGCAAAAAGGTACCCACACACCTCTCCACATTTGCAAATAAGGTCTTCCCTCGTTCATCCTTTTCTCTCACAAGATAAACAAGTCATACAAATGCATCTTGATGTTACGTGCAACGCACGAGCATCTTGCTAGTAAGAATGAAAACAAACGACAAAAAATATTTGGACGGTGGTTCGAAGTCATGACCGCGGGCACAACGGACAAGGTGGCCTTGTATTGGTATGCTGAGCCGTCTATTTTAACACACATGAGCTGGTGTGGTGATTATACACACACACGCACGCATGCACATGAACTGCATCCACGCAACACATTCACCCACGCACGCATGCAACACTCACACGTACACACGCAGCCACGCACGCACGCAACACTCATACGCACGCACGCATGCATGCATGCACACACCAGTACACCACACGACCAACACACACTCTCACGCTCAAGTGCTCAACCTACACATGCATGCACACACATCAGCCCCTAACAGACACATACACAACCAGGTGATTCCCGCGCATGGGTTGGAGCCTTGTCACGCCTGCATAAATTTGTGTTTATCTGACCTTTTGCCTATGCGAACTGACAGGTGGGACCCACAAGGAACGTGGTCAATTTAACTAGTCAAGATGGCGCTACACAGACTATTTGGCCGGTCAACAGAGTGCAATCCGATGTTGAACTATGAGCAAGTGACCGTATAATCACCGCAAAACGTATATAGTGACCGTAATCAGCTTATTCTGAAGTTCGGTGACCGTATTACGTTTTTCTCTCTGTAGGCCCTCCAAAACTACATCTCTACACGTTCTCGCATGTTACATCTAACAACTATGCAATACAACACTAATACTACACTCTAACACAATAAATCATATGTGTTTTTAGTTTTACTAGATATCATATTGTTACTTATAATTATTCAGTTTGCATACATTAAAATTGCCTTTGAAATGTATGGCCAGTATCATCTACCACACGGGAAAAATACCGCCCTTTCCTGTTTAATCGGGTTTGTATCGATGGATCGTGCGAAATAGCAAAACTATAGTACTATACAGTACAAGTGACAGTTCACTGGGCCGTCGTGTCGTCTACTCCTCCGTCGTAAGAGTGGAGCGCTCGCTTTCATAAATCTTCTAGTCCCTTTCGCCGACATGTGGGACATCAAGCTACTGGGTCCACGTGCCATACCGGAATACAATGCAGAGCAGTCGGGGTGAAGCACCCCAGTCATGGCGCCGGCGTAGTAATGAGCAATGAGGCGTCAAATCACAAAGCTGCACCTTTCCCGCAGTTAAGTTGGAGGGACGAAGCAACCATCATTTCACTTGTTGCTGAATCCGCTTCTCCCTCATCTTCTTCAACTTAACCACGTGTTGCTTTTGCCGTTGTTCTGCCTCATGTGGGACGCGGATCGGCTTGGTAAAGCACTGACACGTGGGACCACATGTTAGCAAACCGCGAGGACAACGTCCTCCAAAAATAAGAAGCCTAATCCTAGACTTACAAAGGGCTACATAGCTGCTACGTATACTTTCCATCTAATCTATATATGCCCCCCTAATTTTCAGGTGGGGTGGGCCTAATCCTCTCCTTTAATCCAATCAAATAGTTCCACATCACATCAGTACGTAACTTTACGTAAACCATTACGTGGATGTAGCATTGCTCAAATAAGAAACCTCCCCCGCCATCCGTGCGGCAAAATCACATCCTTTTTACTAATCTTGATTCTATAATTTTTTAGATCAATACAATTGAGATTTGTATAGATAGCACACAGGAGCAAAACCAAGTGGTACGGTTAAGGGCATCCACAATGTGTAGCCAAATGTGAAAATAGCTTTTGGTATCGTGGGAACCATTGTGGACGGTGTTTCCAAAGCCAAAAAGATGGAACCGAAGCTCCCTGATTGATTGATTGAAGGAATAGAAAAATGCAACGTCTCTCCTCTTTCTCCCATGCTTGGACGCATGTAGTATAGTATAGAGCACATAGTCTACTCCCCTGTCCCTTCTATCACAAATCACAAAGCAGTGAGGCGTCAAATCACAAAAGCACGGACGAAGCAACCATCATTTCACTCTTCGCTGACTCCGCTTCTCCATCGTCTTATTCGAGAAACCATCTCACCGCACTAGTACTCATAGTAGTACTCTCTCCGGTCCTTTTTTGTCTGCGTCTAAGAAAGTTTCGTTTTCCCCGCAATGCTCTACGCATTGGCATTTTTTCGCTGCTCTTTCCAACCGGGCCCTCCATCCCTTTCCACCGCATGCGTGCCTGCAGTAATCCCATCTCTCTTTCCCATGTGCTTCGCATCTTCCCAAGGCAGAGAGAGCTGCTTGCATGCAGAAACATGAGAGAGAGCGAGAGGCGCATGCGTGCAGAGAGATGGACATGGGAGAGAGAGAGACGACATGCATGCATGCGGAAATGAGAAGGTTGGTTTGCATGGCGCTGCATTAATCAAGTGATGAGGAGTGAGATGGTTAGCTCTTTGGTCTTTGGAGAAAAAAATACGCATTAATTGACACGTGAAATGAGGATTTGTATCGATTAAATCCCGCGAAGGAAAACCTCGCCTTTCTTTTTTAACACTAGTACTCCTAGTACGTACGTTATCCTGTTTGGGTCTAGGCCTTGCATTGCCAAACTTCGCCACACATTTTTGCCAAGCTTGCCTAAAGTTTTCAAAATGAGAAGGAGGTACACTTGCACACGGCTGTCGCGGTCGCACCGCACCCTCACATGGTCGCTCCTGCACGCCGCGGTCGCACCGCACCCTCACACAGTCGCTCCTGCACGCCACAAACCCAACTAAGGGGATGCACCCTCACTGACACGTGCTGTCGCATGTGAACAAACCAAACTCAGCCATCCTATCGCTGACACATAATTTTTGTTCATAGAGTATGTTTATCCAACTGCATGTTGGGGAGTATCTGTACGGCCCATGCGGTGGTCTGTTGGGGAAGAAGAAGAGGTGAGGAAGAAGGAAATAAGGGTTAGGAGACGTAGGATATTCATCCAACCACCTGAAATGGTAGACTGACCCAAGTCAGGTGACTTGCATAACAAATATATGTTTTTACACAGCAAAAGATCCATAAAAACAACAACATAAAGAAAAACTATCACTGCTCGCGGAAAGAGACGGCCTCGTCGTCTTTGGCTGCCGGCGCGAACCAGCCGTCGCTGCCGACGTGTGTCTCTGCACCGTGGTTGTCCTCGGCCTCTAGCTACTCATTCAAGCGGAGCGTGCGGGCGCTCTACACAGACGAGAGCACAGCCCGGTTCAAGTCGACAACGTCCGGTTCCGCCTGCAGGAGGGCCTCGCTGGCAGCGGCATCCGCGCGCTCTGCGTCGAGTCGAGCCTCCGCCGCCCGATTCAAGTCCAAGACGTCCGGTTCCGCCTGCAGGAGGGCGTCAATGAGAGCGGCATCCGCGCGCTCTGCGTCGAGTCGAGCCTCTGCCGCCCGGTTCAAGTCCAAGACGTCTGGTTCCTCCTGCAGGAGGGCCTCGATGGCAGCGACATCCGCGCGCTCTGCCTAAGTTGAGCCTCCGCCGCCCGGTTCACATCCAGGACATCCGGTTCCACCTGCAGGAGAGCCTCGATGGCAGCGGCATGCGCGCGCTCCGCGTCGAGTTGAGCCTCTACCTCCCGGTCCTCCTTTAGTATCGCCATGTTGAACTGCTGGTCCGCCTGCACCATGGGGGACTCGGACGCCGGCACGAAGTCGACGTCCATCGTCTCATACCCATCGGGGGCCTTCTACGCCGCGGCCTCCGCCATGAACATTGGATCGGCTTCCTCCACCTTGTAGCTTGGCTCCAGAGAACTCGGGGATTGGCCTGCCGCAAAGCGAGCTTGGGAACGGAGGTCTGTGGCGCTGACCGCCACCATGATTTCTGCGCAGCGCTCCAGTGTCAGCATCTTGTAGTAAGTGATCTTGCGGCACACCATGGCTTTCCGGCGAACTAGGGGACGCTTGATGCGGGCTAGGGGATCGAAAGGTGGGGGAATGGGCTGGAGATTTGGAGTGGTTTTAGGGCAGTGGCTGGCGTAGGCCGAGCAGCGAAGGTTCTGGTGTGAATAGTGGTTCCGATGACGACCGGTCAATCAGTTTTGACTGTACATCGCTCTTGTCGCGTTCGCGTTGCAGCCCGGCACGCTGGACCCTCCACGTCGCTCACCAAATGGAACGCGCTTCGTCTTGCGTTTTCGCTCGCTTGTGGGACCGCAGTTGAGAGCAAACCGACGTCCCTCCCCCTCCCCGGCCCGCGTCATTTATTATACCACCACTCCCTCCGTTTCATGCGGAGTAAATAAAAACAGAGGGAGTATACTATGGATGAGGATCCCCTGGCGTGGCCGAACCCATTGAGTAACTGACATGCGGGGCCTAGAAAGCATGGGGTCCACCAGTAAGTGACCGAAAGGGAGGGTAAGGCAGGGATACCTACGTCAGAGGATCCACTTCCGCTATACTACAAATGTTAGAGTAATAATATATGACATGCAACTTACACAAAGCATACAGGGTCTAATGCGTTTTTCGAGGCTAACTTTGACCAAATGTTAGAGTAATAATATATGACATGCAACTTACACAAAGCATACGGTCAAATTCGTATGTGAAAGGAGTTTCCAATGATATAATTTTCACATTATACATCTCATGTACTATTAATCTTGTCAATAGTCAAATTGGAAACCATCTCGAGTACAAATCTAGGAGTACGTACGAATCTAACAATATTGATTGGGCGTTGTTGAATGTTGATACCTTTTTGATCAAAGTAGAGATACTTTGACTACACATAAAACTTATATGTAAACTAGAAAGGATAGGAGGGAATATATTGTACGTTCGAAAACGAAACGAACATTGAATACCCTTTATATATGATTTGCGGATGCTATGATCACCGGTTCAAAATTTTGAATCCGCCTTAGCTATCACGTGCCCCCACTCATTCCCTCTCGATTTCATCTCATGGTCCGGAGATCTATTGAAAGAGGACTAGGGTGGGTACATGCGAATGATACTCGGCGGAATGTTCAAATGAGGCATGCGGGAGGATGGACTCGACTGGAGGGCGACATGATCGATGGAGAAGAGGGTTGGAGAGGAATGAGAAATAAGCAAACGCCACATGATTATACTTGAACGGCTCAAATAAACAATAAGTTGTCTCACTTGGCCTACATAGTGAAAGGCCTAATGCGCAACGCGGAGCACTGACTCTCGAATATGGTCGGGAAAACAGGGAAACTGACATGTGGGGCAGACTAGTCCAATGGAGGAGCTGGCCCACGACCTCCTCGCCACCAACAACCGTTCATGTGGGTTGTTGGGGCCAACAACGGGGCGCAGCTCCAGCACCGCCTCTGGACACGGCGACCGCGGTGAGCGACACGCTCATATCGTAGCTAGACATGGTCGGTTTAAGTGTGCCGAGGGTGGTGTTAGTGATGTGGCACGACCAACGGTATGTTTGGTTTGTGCCCAAGGTTGCCCCATCAAAGCATTGGGTAGCCAAAATTTTGCTTGAGGTATTGGTTGCCCATGATTTGGCCGACATTGGCAAGAAAAATGAACTAGAGTTGGCTAGAGTTCATTGGCATGCCAAAGAAATGGCAACCATCCAAACAAAGACCAATCTTTGGGTCATGACCAAAATTTTGGTTGAGGTATTGGTTGCCCATGATTTGGCCGACATTGGCAAGAAAAATGAACTAGAGTTGGCTAGAGTTCATTGGCATGCCAAAAATGGCAACCATCCAAACAAAGACCAATCTTTGGGTCATGACCAAAATTTTGGTAAGGTGCACTTTGGCCACAATCCAAACACACCCCAACACTCGGCTCATCGAGGATGCACGGGGCGCCGCGACGCGTCCGCGGAGTGGTGTAGCGCGGCCAACTGCATCCTCTGGACCTGAGACCATGCCGGGTCATCTTGCTTTTTCAATGACATGCGGGGATCGCATGTGACCAAAGGGCATCTCCAACGTTGCCACGACTGCAGCTGACTACCCTGGCACACCAAAACCCTAGTCCCTCGCGCCATCGCGCGGTGCGTTCCCAGCTGGCACCAGCTGCCTGCATTCATGCCGTCCGTTCGTATGTCGTCGTTAAGAGGCTCGGTGCCCGAGGAACCAACCCCGGCGACTTAATGACGCACCCGGACGCTTGGCCTCACCGGAATGCGCTACTTAAAGCGGCAACGCCCAGCTAACCTCCACACCATAGCGCATCATCCTCCTACCTGGCACCACATCCGCCATGACCGCAAGTGCGAACGCTCGAGGTCGCCGCCCTCGCTCAAGTCGCCTCTCGCGACGCAATAGCGGCGTAGCCGAACGCGGACGCGACCGCACAAGCGGTGGCCACGCTGGCGGCCGACGACGGGAGCACCGTCAGCCACGCGTCCTACTTGCCGCCGTCCAATGTCCGACACCGCCGAGGTCGGGGACTCCTCCGAGGATGAGTAGGGCATGGGAGGCGGCAGGGCATGGTGTGCCAACTGGCCGGTCCGTATCCCGTGTTCTACTCTTCCTCGCCGGAGACCGCACCTTCACTTCACGGGTCTTGAACCCCGCCCCCGTACATAGAGATTGCAGATGGAGGACGTCGGTCGCTGCCGTAGAATAGGTTTAGGGTCGGGTTTCTTTTATTTTTCCGTCCTATAAAAGTTCGAAATGTAATGAAAATCTGCCGTGTTTGCATTAATCTCGGCCGGTGTATATGAACTTTCACAATAATATACATATTGTAGGAGTACTAGCAAGATGCCCGTGCGTTGCACGGAAGATCAAGATCTTGTGGGAGAAAAGGATGAACGGGAGAAAGCCTTATCTGCAAATGTGGAGAGGAGTGCGGGTAAATTATCATAGTTTCCTTCCTATCCGTTAGATATAGATCGAACAACCTATATTGCAGGATGACAGGCACACCATCATCACCAACTCTGCTTTTGTTGAACCGAGACAATCAAACATGCGAAGTAAAATAAACACATAGGGTCTATACATACACAAATTATCTTAGGCACTCCAATAGTACGTCCACTACACATTCACGCGTTTCACATCTTTCTACATCTACGGGAACCTACGAAAGGGTTAACGTAAATTGCCTCTCTCTCTCCTCCCCTGATTTTCATGGTGGTGGGCCCCTCCCTCCCCCCAATCTACAATCAACAGCTCACACGTTTCACATTACATTAATTACGTAACTGGGATTACGTAGGTGTAGCATTACTCGTCCTAAAAAACCCAACTAAGCCAACCTCCCAACATATCGTGCCGGAAAAGACCCGGCCGCGCCGTTTTAGTCAGGATTACCAGATTACTAGTAGTAGTATCGATGGATCGCGTGAAGCAACAATTTTTTTGAGGGGGCGAAGCACCTAGTTTAAAACGAAAAAAGGCGGTACACTCACAACACTCTTGTCGCGGTCGCATTGCACCCCACACACGTTCGGTCCTGCACACGGCTCACGCAAACGGAACGCGCTTCGGCTTGCCTCTTCACTGACACATGGGATTGCACTTGGAGAAACCGACCATGCGCCAAACTCCCCCCGCCCACTGCGCGAAAATCCTCCCCCCCACACCCAAAAATTCCCCCAAATCCGATTCAACCGCCCTTCGGACGACTAGCCAATAATATTCCCCAAACTGCCCCCCCCTGTCCTCCTCCACTCCATTCGCTCCGCCAAAGCCGCCCTCCCCGCCGTGCTGATACGTCGGCGCCATGGTTCAGCAATCCTCTCACTCCCACAGTACGCTCTCGTAGACTGCCGTCCTCTAGCCGCACCGCCACCTCTGGCTACGTTCTTGTGGAGGCACACGGCGGTCAGCGCCGCCACCGTTGGCGACGTTCGTGTGGAGACGCACGACGGTCAGCTTCTCCTACGGTACGCGCATTCTAGACTGAGGCCCCATTCATGTCGGTGTAGCGTTGAATGTTAGCTGATAGACGCTGTTAATCTTACTGTTTGCCGAAGTAGTTTACTGTCAATATGCTCTGCTTAAGAAGCTTCCTTAACCTATTCTGTACTCAATCTGCTTAGCTGAGATGGCATGCCAAAGCTGATTAGTTGCTAAAATATCCTACCATATATTTATTGTGACGTAGATTGGCATGGTCTAGTAGCCAATCTGTTAGGTGAAATAGCTCTACACCATTTTATACTCGATCTTTGTTGCTGCGATGGCCTTCGATAGTTCGATGACCGTGTGCTCGGCCTCATTGACTACTGAAATAGCCTACCATAATTTGGCACTCAAATCTATTTGCTGAATTAGCTTTACATATATTTCGTTACTTAGATCTGCTCGTCCAAATATCTTGCCATAGCTTTAGACATCGACCTAGGTATTTTTTTCTGGACTTCATAAAAAAGCATATACGTTTTTCCTGTAATATCTAGTAGAAGAACTAATTTGTATGTCTAACAGATGGACATGACTTGGATAACTTCTGCTCGAAGATTCTCCGCTGCATATGTCGAGGGGGTTGAAAACTTCATGAACTTTATCAGAGCTGAGTACGGTGGTCCGAAATCAAATGTGCTCTGCCCGTGTAGCAGTTGTATGAATTCAGTTACAAGACCCCAATCAACTATGCAAAATCAGCTACACCTGTATGGGATGTCGGTCACATATACTAGGTGGGTTCATCATGGTGAAGCTGTGAACGTCAATGTTATTGACTACGTGGAAGCAGCAGATCACCATCTTGATCTGCCTGATGCTTAGGTGGAAGAGGAGGAGGAGGTGGTGGTGGCGGAGCCAGTGAGTTTGACCAACATTGAAACAATGCTACGAAATTCTCGTGCATTCCGTGAACTTTCACCTGCAGAAGAAAAACGGTGGTGAAAGAACATGTGGTGCCCCCATGTTTGGTTTTTGTAATTGATGACAATCTCTATGGACTAATGGTTGCCTTGAGTTATATTTGAAGGTTTTGTCCATAGGCTTTTCTTGGAGTACATGTGTTGGTTTCAAGGAGAGTTTGTGTCGACCAAGGTGCTATTCAAGGAATTACCTAAAGATTGGTCTTGTGAGAGGTTGGTCAAGACTAAGTTAAAGAGTGAATCAAGTTGATCAACCCACAAAGCGTAGAAGATGTACCGAGAGGGATCAAGTGATCCCATGGTATGGTAAGCATTGTCAATTACGCTTTGTGTACTAACCCATGGTCTTCGTGAGGGTTCTTTGTGGGGTTAGGTTGCGGAAGAGTAGCTCACCCATAGTAGAGTATGGGGGAGCAATCAACTAGTCTTCATCGACTCAACACAATCAAGAAAGGTTGCGGTGTGCAAGTTCAAGTGGAGCATCACGAAGAGATCAAATGCTTGAAGCTTGCCGTCCATTGTGGTGACAATGGACTTGTGAAGATGTGCGGAAGAAAGGCTCACCCATAGTGGAGTATGGGGGAGCAATCAACTAGTATTCATCGAGCCAACACAATCAAGAAAGGTGGTCCAACTTGAGGGAGTCAAGATCGTCATCATCTAGCTCAAGTGGACCATGTGCAAGGCAAAGGTTTGCCCTTGGTAGGTTTTCTATTTTACCGGTCTCATGATGGTAGTTGGGAGACCGGGTTATAGGATCGATTGTCGTACTATCAAGGGGGGCTCTCAATGAGTAGCTTGACCGTATCGTTCATAGAGAGCTCAAACCATTGCATCCTTGCATCATCTTTGTTGGTTCTTCTCTTTGTGAGTTTTGGAGCTTATGGTCATCTTGGTGACAAGCTCGAGTTCATCGAAAACGGAGTCCACTCGCATCTTCTATGATGTTTTCGATGTTGGAGGTTTTTGCCGGTTCTTCTCGGTTGGAGGTTTCTCTCCTCTATTTGTTGGCATACCTCCCCTGCCTCTTCTTACTATAACCTAAGCTGTTTTGATGCTACTCGTCGTCTTGTTTCCAACAAGCTTGAGTTTGCTCAATTCGGAGCTCATTTGCAGAAGTTATGGCAGTTCTGGTTTTCTTGAGTGTGGTTTTTGTCAGGGTCCCAGCGGTAGTACCGCTGAGAAGTCACAAGCGGCAGTACCGCTCCGCAGCGGTAGTACCGGCGGTGACTCCACAACAGTACTACCGCTGGCTTACCAGGTCCCTACCGCATCGATTCGAGGGGTCTTTTTCTGTGTCGGATTTGCGGTACCTCGCTGCGGCAGTAGTGCGGCAGTACCGCTCCTTAGCGGCAGTACCGCCCTTCCTCCACGGTAGTACCGCCCAGTTCCCTCTTTCCCTTTACCCTTCGTTCTGTGCGGCAGTACCGCCGAAGGGTGCGGTAGTACTGCCTAA
Source organism: Triticum dicoccoides (assembly GCF_002162155.2). Lineage (NCBI taxonomy): Eukaryota > Viridiplantae > Streptophyta > Magnoliopsida > Poales > Poaceae > Triticum > Triticum dicoccoides. The sequence continues at coordinate 539,474,767 of NC_041380.1, read as the reverse complement.
CCCAGCGGTAGTACCGCTGTCTCCTACGGTACTACCACCCCAAGGTTCATGTTTTGTTGCTTCTATTCCCCGTTTCTTCCGCCTGAGCGGTAGTACCGTTCATGGAGCGGTAGTACCGCTCGTGTGCGGGCTGAGCACATAACGGTTGGATTTTCCCCCTCCTATAAAAGGGGGTCTTCTTCCCCAATGTACCTTATCCTTTGAGCTCGTGTTCTTCCCCCATTGTTGACTTCTTCGAGCTTGCTAACTCTCAATCCCTACATGGATTCTTGCTAGTTTTTGAGGGAGAAGAGAGAGGAGATCTAGATCCACATTTCCACCAATAACTTTCTCCACTATGTGAGGGGAACCCCTTGGATCTAGATCTTGGAGTTCTTGGTGTTCTCTTTCTTGTTCTTCCTCTCATTTTCCTCCCTAGCATTAGTTGCTTCGGTAGGATTTGAGAGAGAAGGACTTGGGCACTTCGTGTGGCCTTGCTATTGCATTTGGTGCATCGGTTTGAGTTCTCCACGTGATACGTGGAAGTTACAAGTTGAGAAGCTTATTACTCTTGGGTGCTTGGTACCCTTGAGCTTGTTCCTCTTGGGTGCTTGAGCGCCCTAGACGGTTGTTGGTGTTCGGAGCTCAATCATTGTGGTGCAAAGCTCCGGACAAGCGTCGGGGTCTCCAATTAGGTTGTGGAGATCGCCCCGAGCAATTTGACGGGTACCGGTGACCGCCCCCAAGGGTTGCCAAAGTGTACGGGTTCGTGACCGCCCCCAAGGGTTGCCATTTGTACGGGTTCGGTGACCGCCCTCAAGGGTCCCTTAGTGGAATCACGGCATCTTGCATTGTGCGAGAGCGTGAGGAGATTACGGTGGCCCTAATGGCTTCTTGGGGAGCATTGTGCCTCCACACCGCTCCAAACGAAGAGTAGCATCCGCAAGGGTGTGAACTTCGGGATACATCGTCGTCTCCTCGTGCCTCGGTTATCTCTTACCCGAGCCCTTTACTTATGCACTTTACTTTGTGATAGCCATATTGTTTCTTGTCATATATCTTGCTATCACATAGTTGCTTATCTTTCTTAGCATAAGTTGTTGGTGCACATAGGTGAGCCTAGTTGTTTTAGGCTTTGTGCTTGGCACATTAACCGCTAGGTTTATTCTGCATTTGTTCAAGCCTAAACCGTAATTATTTGAAAACGCCTATTCACCCCCCCTCTAGGCGACATCCACGATCTTTCAGGTGGGCCCGCATGTTGGAACAATGCAACGTTGCTGTCACCCTAGGAAATAAGCTGTCAGTATTCTCAGCTATGGTCACCTTTCTTCAGGTGAAGACATCTGAGCGGATGACCAACAAATCATTTGATGCGATGTTGGCTGCTTTCCGCAAATCTTTCCCAGATGCGTCTGAGGTGCCACATACCTACAGTAAAATGAAGAATTTCCTTCGTGCAGTTGGAATTGGATATGATATGATCCATGTTTTTAAGAATAATTGTGTTCTGTTTCGGAAGGATTATGCCAACTTAAGTGAATGCCCGGAATGCAAATCATCAAGATGGAAAGATGGCGATGCTGTGAAGAGGATTCCTCATAATGTTCTGAGACATTTTCCAATTACACCAAGATTGTAGAGGTTGTTTCATGATGCTGAAACAAGAGAGGATGTACTGTGGCATTCTCGGAACCAGGAGTACAGAGATCAGAATGTAATGAGCCATGCATCTCATGGTAGTGAGTGGAAAAGCTTTAATGATAAACACAAAGAGTTTGCTACTGACCCGAGAAACATTAGACTTGGCTTAGCTTCAGATGGATTTAGCCCATTTGGCCACCAGAGCGCCACATATAGCATGTGGCCAGTGCTTGTTATCCCTTACAACATGCCTCCAAATGTCTGCACCAAAGAATCAAACTACATGATGGCCTTGCTCATCCCAGGTCCAAAAAGTCCAGGAAAGGATTTTGATTTGTTCATGGAGCCTCTTGTGGAGGAACTTCAATAGCTATGGAAGGGTGTTCTCACTCGAGACCTATATAGCAGCCCACCAACTGATTTCTTTCTGGGTGCTGTTATAATTTGGTGCATCCATGATTATCCGGCTTTGGGCACTATGTCAGGGCGAACGACACATGGTTACAATGCATGTGTTCGTTGTGACAGGAATCCACTATCATACGCAATACTTTGCAATATCTGTTACATTGGACACCGCCGTTTCCTTGCCAAGGACAAGCCGCATCCTAGAAAATACTGAAGACATGTGTTCAATGCAAAGCATGAAAACTGTGATGCGCCAAAGAGGCTCACCGCCGATGAGTTGCAAGTGGAATTAGAGAAGGTCAGGCATATTACACTAGGAAACCATCCTGGTAATGGTAGCGAGAAAAGGAAGTGTGGCAGGGTAGAAGAGAGATTATCGTTTACTGATACGTCTCCAACGTATCTATAATTTTTGATTGCTCCATGCTATATTATGTACTGTTTTGGACATTATTGGGCTTTATTATCCACTTTTATATTATTTTTGGGACTAACCTATTAGCCGGAGGCCCAGCCCAGATTTGCTGTTTTTTTGCCTATTTTAGGGTTCGGAAGAAAAGGAATATCAAACGGAGTCCAAACGGAATGAAACATTCGAAAACGTGATTTTCTCATCAGATAAGACCCAGGAGACTTGGACCCTCCGTTAAGAAAGCCACGAGGTGGTCACGAGGGTGGAGGGCACACCCCCTGCCTCGTGGGCCCCTCGAAGCTGCACCGACATACTTCTTCCTCCTATATATATATATATATATATATATATATATATATATATATATATATATATATATATATATCCACGTACCCCCAAACGATCGGATACGGAGCCAAAAACCTAATTCCACCGCCGCAACTTTCTGTATCCACGAGATCCCATCTTGGGGCTTGTTCCGGAGCTCCGCTGGAGGGGGCATTGATCACGGAGGGCTTCTACATCATCATCCAAGCCTCTCCGATGAAGTGTGAGTAGTTTACTTCAGACCTACGGGTCCATAGTTTGTAGCTAGATGGCTTCTTCTCTCTTTTTGGATCTCAATACAATGTTCTCCCCCTCTCTCGTGGAGATCTATTTGATGTAATCTTCTTTTTGCGGTGTGTTTGTTGAGATCGATGAATTGTGGGTTTATGATCAAGTCTATCTATGAATAATATTTGAATCTTTTCTGAATTCTTTTATGTATGATTGGTTATCTTTGCAAGTCTCTTCGAATTATCAGTTTGGTTTGGCCTACTAGATTGGTTGTTCTTGCCATGGGAGAAGTGCTTAGCTTTGGGTTCGATCTTGCGGTGTCCTTTCCCAGTGACAGAAGGGGCAGCAAGGCATGTATTGTATCGTTGCCATCGAGGATAACAAGATGTTTTTTTATCATATTGCATGAAACTATCCCTCTACATCATGTCATCCTGCTTAAGGCGTTACTCTGTTTTTAACTTAATACACTAGATGCATGCTGGATAGTGGTCGATGAGTGGAGTAATAGTAGTAGATGCAGGCAGGAGTCAGTCTACTTGTCTCGGACGTGATGCCTATATACATGATCATACCTAGATATTCTCATAACTATGCTCAATTCTGTCAATTGCTCAACAGTAATTTGTTCACCCACCGTAGAATACTTATGCTCTTGAGAGAAGCCACTAGTGAAACCTATGGCCCCCGGGTCTCTTTCTCATCATATCAATCTCCATCACTTTATTATTGCTTTTCTTTTACTTTGCTTTTACTTTTTACCTTGCATCTCTATACCAAAAATACCAAAAATATTATTTATCATCTCTATCAGATCTCACTTTCGTAAGTGACCGTGAAGGGATTGACAACCCCTAAGCGCGTTGGTTGCATTGAGCTATTGTTTTTGTGTAGGTACAAGGGACTCGTGCGTAGCCTCCTACTGGATTGATACCTTGGTTCTCGAAAACTGAGGGAAATACGTACGCTACTTTGCTGCATCATCCTCTCCTCTTCGGGGAAATCCAACGCAGTGCTCAAGAGGTAGCAAGAAGAATTTCTGGCGCTGTTGCCGGGGAGTTTGCGCAAAAGTCAACATACCAAGTACCCATCACAATCCCTATCTCCCGCATTACATTATTTGCCATTTGCCTCTCATTTTCCTCTCCCCCCAATTCACCCTTGCCATTTTATTCGCCCTCTCTCTCTACTCCCCCCCCTCTCTTTCTCTATTTGCCTCTTTTGCCCGTTTGCCTTTTTGATTGCTTGTGTGTTAGTTTTGGTTGTCGCGATGGCTCAAGATAATACTAAATTGTGTGATTTCACCAATACCAACAACAATGATTTCCTTAGCACTCCGATTGCTCCTCTTACCAATGTTGAATCTTGTGAAATTAATACTGCTTTGCTGAATCTTGTCATGAAAGATCCGTTCTCCGGCCTTCCTAGTGAAGATGCCGCTACCCATCTTAATAGCTTCGTTGATTTGTGCGACATGCAAAATAAGAAAGATGTCGATAATGATATTGTTAAATTGAAGCTATTTCCTTTTTTGCTTAGAGACTGTGCTAAAGCTTGGTTTTCGTCTTTGCCGAAAAATAGTATTGATTCATGGAACAAGTGCAAAGATGCTTTTATCTCTAAGTATTATCCTCCCGCTAAGATCATCTCTCTTAGAAATGATATTATGAATTTTAAGCAACTTGATCATGAACATGTTGCACAAGCTTGGGAGAGAATGAAATTAATGATACGTAATTGCCCTACTCATGGTTTGAATTTGTGGATGATTATACAATTTTTTTATGCCGGATTGAATTTTTCTTCTCGAAATCTTTTAGATTCGGCCGCGGGAGGCACTTTTATGGAAATCACTTTAGGAGGTGCTACTAAACTCCTAGATAATATTATGGTTAATTATTCTCAATGGCATACTGAAAGATCTACTAATAAAAAGGTGCATGCGATAGAAGAAATTAATGTTTTGAGTGGAAAGATGGATGAACTTATGAAATTATTTGCTAATAAGAGTGTTTCTTCTGATCCTAATGATGCACCCTTCTCTACTTTGATTGAGAATAATAATGAATCTATGGATGTGAATTTTGTTGGTAGGAACAATTTTGGTAATAACGCGTATAGAGGAAATTTCAATCATAGGCCTTATCCTAGTAATCCCTCTAATAATTATGGTAATTCATACAACAATTCTTATGGAAATTATAATAAGATGCCCTCTAATTTTGAATCTAATATTAAATAATTTATTTCTTCACAAAAGAATTTTAATGCTATGATTGAAGAAAAATTGCTTAAGATTGATGATTTGGCTAGGAACGTTGATAGAGTTGCTCTTGATGTTGATTCTTTGAAACTTAGATCTATTCCACCTAAGCATGATATCAATGAGTCTCTCAAAGCCATGAGAATTTCCATTGACGACTGCAAAGAAAGAACCGCTAGGATGCGTGCTAAGAAAGATGCCTTTATAAAAATGTGTTCTTCTAGTTCCTAAGAAAATAATGATGAAGATCTAAAAGTTATTGATGTGTACCCTATTAAATCTTTGCTTTGTAATATGAATCTTGATAATGATGGGACTGAATATGATCCACCTTTACCTAGAAGGCGTTCCAAGAATTCTGAATCTTTTGATCTTGATGCTAAATTTGAGAAAAGTGGGATTGAAGAAATTAAAACCCTAGATGTTTCTAAACCCACTATTATGGATTTAAAGGAATTTAACTATGAAAATTGCTCTTTGATTGATTGTATTTCCTTGTTGCAATCCGTGCTAAATTCTCCTCACGCTTATAGTCAAAATAAAGCCTTTACCGAACATATCGTTGATGCCTTGATGCAATCTTATGAAGAAAAACTTGAGTTGAAAGTTTCTATCCCTAGAAAACTTTATGATGAGTGGGAACCTACTATTAAAATTAAAATTAAATATCATGAGTTTTATGCTTTGTGTGATTTGGGTGCTAGTGTCTCTACCATTCCCAAAACTTTGTGTGATTTGCTAGATTTCCGTGATTTTGATGATTGCTCTCTAAACTTGCATCTTGCGGATTCCACTATTAAGAAACCTATGGGAAGAATTAATGATGTTCTTATTGTTGCAAATAGGAATTATGTGCCTGTAGATTTTATCGTTCTTGATATAGATTGCAATCCTTCTTGCCCTATTATTCTCGGTAGACCTTTCCTTAGAACGGTTGGTGCAATTATTGATATGAAGGAAGGGAATATTAGATTCCAATTTCCATTAAAAAAGGGCATGGAAGACTTCCCTAGAAAGAAAATAAAATTACCATATGAATCTATCATGAGAGCCACTTATGGATTGCCTACCAAAGATGGCAATACCTAGATCTATTCTTTCTTGTTATGCCTAGCTAGGGGCGTTAAACGATAGCGCTTGTTGGGAGGCAACCCAATTTTATTTTTATTCCTTGCTTTTTGCTCCTGTTTAGTAATAAATAAATTATTTAGCCTCTGTTTTGGTTGTGTTTTTTGTGTTTAATTAGTGTTTGTGCCAAGTAGAACCGTTGGGAAGACTTGGGGAAAGTCTTCTTGAACTTGCTGTCAAAAACAGAAACTTTAGCGCTCACGAGAACTGCTGTAATTTTTATTTGGAGAGTGATATTTAGTTAATTCTTTTTTAAGATGATTAATAGATAAATTCCTCACGTCCAGCAATTTATTTTAGAATTTTTGGGTTCCAGATCTTGCGCTAGCTACAGATTAGTACAGACTGTTCTGTTTTTGACAGATTCTGTTTTTCGTGTGTTGTTTGCTTATTTTGATAAATCTATGGCTAGTAAAATAGTTTATAAACCAAATAGAAGTTCGAATACAGTAGGTTTAACACCAGTATAAATAAAGAATGAGTTAATTACAGTACCTTGAAGTGGTCTTTTGTTTTCTTTCGCTAACGGAGCTCACAAGTTTTCTACTTTAAGTTTTGTGTTGTGAAGTTTTCAAGTTTTGGGTAAAGATTAGATGGATTATGGAACAAGGAGTGGCAAGAGCCTAAGCTTGGGGATGCCCATGGCAACCCCAAGATAATCTAAGGACACCTAAAAGCCAAAGCTTGGGGATTCCCCGGAAGGCAGCCCCTCTTTCGTCTACTTCTATCGGTAACTTTACTTGGAGCTATATTTTTATTCATCACATGATATGTGTTTTGCTTGGAGCATCTTTTATGATTTGAGTCTTTGATTGTTAGTTTACCACAATCATCCTTGCTGTACACACCTTTTGAGAGAGCCATACATAATTTTGAATTTGATAGAATACTCTATGTGCTTCACTTATATCTTTTGAGCTCTATAGTTTTACTCTATATGCTTCACTTATATCTTTTGAGTTTTATAGTTTTGCTCTAGTGCTTCACTTATATCTTTTAGAGCACGGTGGTTGATTTGTTTTATAGAAACTATTGATCTCTCATGCTTCACTTAGATTATTTTGAGAGTCTTAATAGCATGGTAATTTGCTTAATAATAATATGCTTGGTATTCAAGATTTGTAAAACTTTCTTTTGAGTGCGTTGAATACTAAGAAAAAATTGATGCTTGATAATTGTTTTGAGATATGAGGATAGTGATATTAGAGTCATGCTAGTTGAGTAGTTGTGAATTTGAGAAATGCTTGTGTTAAAGTTTGTGATTCCCGTAGCATGCACGTATGGTGAACCGTTATGTGATGAAGTCGGTGCATGATTTATTTATTGATTGTCTTCCTTATGAGTGGCGGTCGGGGACGAGCGATGGTCTTTTCCTACCAATCTATCCCCCTAGGAGCATGCGCGTAATACTTTGCAATAAGTATATGATTTCTTTATGACTAATGTTGAGTCCATGGATTATACGCACTTTCCTTCCTTCCACCATTGCTAGCCTCTCTAATACCGCACACCTTTCGCCGGTATCATACACCCACCATATACCTTCCTCAAAACAGCCACCATACCTACCTATTATGGCATTTCCATAGCCATTCCGAGATATATTGCCATGCAAATTTCCACCGTTCATTTATTATGACACACTCCATCATTGTCATATTGCATATCCCGGTACACCGCCGGAGGCATTCACATAGAGCATATTTTGTTCTAAGTATCGAGTTGTAATTGTTGAGTTGTAAGAAAAATAAAAGTGTGATGATCATCATTATTAGAGCATTGTCCCAGTGAGGAAAGGATGATGGAGACTATGATTCCCCCACAAGTCGGGATGAGACTCCGGACGAAAAATAAATAAAAGAGGCCAAAGAAGCCCAAATAAAAAAAAGAGAAAGAAAAGAGGCCATAAAAAAGAGAAAAGGCCCAAATAAAAAAAATGAGAGAAAAAGAGAGAAGGGACAATGTTATTATCCTTTTACCACACTTGTGCTTCAAAGTAGCGCCATGATCTTCATAATAGAGAGTCTCTCATTCTATCACTTTCATATACTAGTGGGAATTTTTCATTATAGAACTTGGCTTGTATATTCCAATGATGGGCTTCCTCAAAATGACCTAGGTCTTCGTGAGCAAGCGAGTTGGATGCACGCTGTCAGGACCCCGATTCCAAGTCACATCGATCTAGCCGGTAACACCTCATATCACTTTGCGGCCTCACGCATGGTATCCCACGGGTGTCGCCTTACCATGGCCCGAGACCGTTTGCGCCTTTTGGCTCACGTATATGATAGTGTCGCTAGCATCCATATGATAGAGAACCCGGGACGACATGGCTAGTCATGAACCCAAAGCGGCACAGACCTATGGAGACAGGCATACATGAATCACATCGAGCATGTCGGTCATCAGCGAGTGATTCCGGGCTGTAGCACTGGGCTAACAGGACTCCGGGGAACCCGGGCTGTAGCAGGCTAGGCAGGACTCTGGATGACACCGCGTGACATTTCCCCGAAGGGACAGACATAGGAACGATGTGAAACACTTGCCGGCCAGTCAAGTGTCCTGAGCAGTAGTGCTGGGCTAGCAGGACTCCGGTGAACCGGGCTGTAGCGGACTACTATGGCTCGAGGAACACTAGACTACATTTCCCCATAAGAAAGGCTACCAAGGATAAACAACTAGATTGTCGGATCCCACTCATACCAAGCATTTCAATCATACACACAATATGCCCGATATGAGTACATACAACATGGCATCACAACAAAACTCTACAACTCAAGTACTTTATTTAAAGGCTCCAGAGAGCCATACATAACATGTTCATACAGATAGGGGTCACATGACCCGACACTCAAGTCATACAATCATACAAGCACATGTGGAAGCAACTAGTCTGAGTACAGACACTAGAAAGAAAGAAGGCTTCTTGAAGCCTGTCTATCTACATAGGGCCCTCCATGGCCAGGATCACCACCTGGGTGGCTAGTCACTCGTCGACATCAAGGTCTACGTAGAACACATCGGAGGGGGCGGTGTTGTCGTCTGAAAACAGTAATTATGCAAACATGAGTACAAAGGTACTCAACAAGTCTTACAACAGAACCTACTATACATGCTCATTCTCAAGAAGGTGGTGGGGTTATTGCAGCAAGCCAGCTTTGACTCTTGGCTAAGCTATCCTACGGAACTCCACTAGTAAAATAGTTTTCGCACACGAGTCCACTACTCACCAACACAATACGCCACCGGGGATCCTCCCTCGTCATCCTACGAGATGGCCATCCTCGGTACTCACACTTATCTTGAGTCTTTTAGTAGTAACCATTAAATTGTCTATGAACTGTATAGGCAACCAAGTAGTCCTTTACCGCGGACGCGGCTATTCGAATAGTTTTATACCCTACAGGGGTGTACTTCATCACACATGTTTCCACCACTTAGCGTCTGCACACGACATGTGCTCGGCAGACTTCAAGCGAAAACCGACGTGGGTGTAGACCACGACCTGACTAACCTCACAAGTCTCTAGTCCAGGTTTATCGCCTATTCAGGTTCCATCCACAAGGAAATCAGGCCGGGGTGTCCTCAACGGCCCCAAAAATGTGTGCAGGGTTCCCGAGACACCAAACGGGCGACTCGGTACACCGTGCCACGGTGTATCTACCGCATCATAGTCCACCCCTAGGGTCAGCGCTACGCACGGCCGCCAACACATAACCTACAAACACCAGAAACTAGTTGCAACTCCTGGACAGAGGACGAGATGGGTCAGTAAGTCGAGCGGAGTCATATTTCAGGGCCCAATGTGTGGTAGTAACTGAATCTTAAATCACGTAGACAGATCTCAGTTCTTATGGACGACCTCAATGAAACAACCCACCATGTACTCCTACATGGCTTCTCATCGATACCTTTACCAAAACATGTTCAACACATCCCTCACATTACCGACATAATCATATCACTCTAGCCCATCACCCAGATGAACCAGACCTGACACAACTCTAAGCATAGCAGGCATAGCAAGGTAGGAATCACATACATGGCTCAATCAACTCTTACACATGCTAGTGGGTTTCATCTAGTTACTGTGGCAATGACAGGTCACGTAGAGGATAAGGGTTCAACTACCGTAGCACACAGCAGTTTAAATCACGTTGTCTTAATGCAATAAACAAGAGCAGAAGCGAGAACATGGGTTTGTATCGGAATGATCAATGGGTTGCTTGCCTGTTGTAGTGGTAGTAGGGTACTGCCCTTCAGACGGATACTCGGGGTTATCCTCGGAGGCAGAACCTACCACGAAAATCACACCGAACATAATCAACACATGGCAATATGCAACAATATGATGCATGCTATTACATGGCAAGATGAAAGTGTCTTGGCCTAATGCAAGCTAAAACAGAAGGGGATGAACTCATTTGAATCAAAGATTCAAATGTTAGCTCATTAAACATGGCCTTATTAGTGCATTACCTTATTCTGCTTAAACAGTAATGTTAACTTGTTTTGTCATGCATGAAACCATTACAGATGGATAGATTGAATTTTTCTGATCATTTTTCATATATAAATCTTTGCATTTGGAGCTATGGTTGATTTTCTATGATTTTTAGAAGTTTTGGATATTTTCTGGAATTTCCTATAAAAGAATAATTTCAATAATTGAATTAATGCGTCAGCATGACATAGGTGTGACGTCAGCGGTCAACTGGGTCGGCCAGGTCAAACCTGACTGGTGGGCCCTGTCTATCAGTGACTCAGCTAATTATCAGAATTAAATTAACACTAATTAGCTGTCAGTGGGGCCTGGGCCCACATGTCAGTGTCTAAACTAATTAAAATTAGTTAAGACTAATCCTAAACTAGTTAGCAGACCGGCCCCACCTGTCATAGACTCAGGGGGGTCAACCTGGGCCCACACAGGGGTCAAACAGAGTCAAACTCGCCGGTGTCTAGCCGCCGGCGAGGACAGACGCGGCGGAGGGGCTCGGGTTTGCGTCTCTGGCGACCAAATCGACGGTGGAGAGCAGCTGCGTGACGCGGGGAGTGAGCTGCGTCGTTTGGTGGAGAAAGTGGAGCTCGGGGAGGCCGGGAATGACGCCGGCGACGACCTTGGCGGTCGCCGGAGTTCGGGCGAGGATGAACCCGAAGCTACGGGGCACGGCGAGGCGCGGGGAGTGGTGCGTTTGGCTCCTGGGAACGTGGTGAGTGTGGTGACGCGCTCAGAATCAAGCTTACGTGCATGTGGCCATGGTGGCGACATGGCCGGCGGAGCCGAGCTCTCGGCCGTGATGGCCAACGGGGTTAGAGGGCAGCTCGAGCGACGTGGCTAGGGGGAGAAGAGAGAGAAGCTCACGGTGAGTGCAGTGGGCGTCGAAGCGGGCTCGGGGAAGCTAGGGAGGCGGCAAAACATCGACGATGATCTACGGTGACCGACGAGGGGAACGACAGCGGTGGCGGCATTGCAGCGCGTCCGAGGCCTCGTGGCTCGTCGAGGAGGTCGAGGGAGATGTTGCGGAGCTCGTGGGCACAGTGGGGTGACACGGGGACGATGGTGGCTGCAGCTACAACGGCAAGACGACGGCGGCTGCATCGGCAGGAAGATGGCGAGAGAGACAGAGAGGGGGAGAGGCCACGAGGAGAATGATAAGAAAGTGAGGGAGACGTGGGGGTCGGCGTGGCACTCTTGGACGCCTCCAGGGCGTCGGCGGAAGCAGGAGGTGGCCGGCGTGTGGCCGCGGGCACCGGCCACGCGCTCCTCGTCCTCCTGGCGAGAGGAGGGGGACGACTGGCATGAGCCAGTGGACTGGGCCGAGCCAGGTGGGTTGGTGGGCTGCGCCAGGTAAGTCCCTGTTCTTTCTCTCCTTTTATTTATTTATTTATTTATTTATTTATTTATTTATTATTTCTGTAACTTTAGGGCTTTATTAAAAATGCGAGGGCATTACCAAAAATCATAAAATTAATCATGGCCACTGCTTAGAATATATCCAACAACAAACATTTTAGTTTATGATTATTTGAGCATTTAAAATATTTTATAGCATTTAAATGCCCAAATGCAAATACCATAATGATTAATCCAATGACCTTTGATGTCCTAGAAAAATGTGCACCATTTTTGTCAAAGGTTTTAACCCAAAACAAAAAGGGTGGGCTTTTTAGAAGGGCATTTCAGGTTTATTGAAAAAGTTTTTAGTAAACCCTAGTTGTTACAGGGGGCGTGCTGGGGGTTCTGTCATCCCCGTTTCAAATTTAACAGGAAATTAAACATGATGCACACTCTGATGGTTGAGCTAGCTAGGGTGTGACAACTCACCCCCACTCAAAAGAATCTCGTCCCGAGATGTAGGATCCTCCGGAAAGAAGGTGGGGTACTCGAGTCGAAGACGATCCTCCCTTTCCCAAGTGGCTTCTTTCTCGGAATGGTGTGACCATTGAACCTTGAGAAACTTGATATTATGACGTCGAGTGGTACGCTCGGCTTGATCAAGGATACGAACGGGATATTCCCGATATGAGAGGTTATCTTGTAGATCAAGCGTTTCGTGGTCCACTCCACGGATAGGATCCGCGAAGCAACGCCTGAGTTGAGAAACGTGGAAGACATCGTGAACTCTGGAAAGATGCGAAGGTAGTTCCAATTGGTAGGCAACTTCTCCTTGTTTGGCAAGAATGAGAAAGGGTCCAATGTAACGAGGAGCCAACTTGCCTTTGATACCGAAATGATGGGTTCCCTTTAACGGAGTAACCCGAAGGTAAGCCTTCTCGCCGACTTCATAAGTCATAGGCTTATGTTTACGATCATATTGACTCTTTTGACAAGATTGGGCTGTTTTCAATTTCTCACGAATAACACGAACCTGTTCTTCTGCTTCCTGAATCATATCCGGGCCAAAGAGTTGTCTTTCCCCGGTTTCCGACCAGTTAAGAGGCGTTCGACATTTTCGTCCATAGAGAACTTCGAAAGGAGCCTTGCCCAAGCTAGCTTGATAACTATTGTTGTAAGAGAACTCCGCGAATGGAAGGCATTCCTCCCAACCCATTCCGAACGAGATGATAGAGGCTCGGAGCATATCTTCTAGAATTTGATTGACTCGTTCTACTTGAGCACTTGATTGAGGATGGAAAGCGGTGCTAAAAGAGAGACGAGTTCCCATAGCATTTCGGAAACTCTCCCAAAATCGAGAGGTGAAGAGACTCCCACGGTCTGAGTTAATTTCCAATGGAACACCATGAAGAGACACTATTCGGGAGACGTACAAGTCAGCTAGCTAGCTAGCGGTGATACTCTCACAAACAGGTAGGAAATGGGCTACCTTGGAAAGACGGTCGATCACGACGAAGATGGCATTATTCTCCCTCTTGGTCCTGGGAAATCCATACTGATTTTATCCCATTTCCACTCAGGAATAGCCAAAGGTTGAAGGGTGCCAGTAGGCCGTTGATGCTCCGCTTTAACACGACGACAGACGTTGCAGCTAGCAATGTATTGAGCAATTTCTCTCTTCATCCTAGTCCACCAAAACCTCTGGCGTAGGTCTTGATACATTTTAGTACTACCGGGATGAATGGTGAGAGGGGATTCATGAGCTTCCTTAAGAATCAACTGGCGTAGATGTTGTTTCTTGGGAACCACCAAGCAGTTCTCTAAGAAGACAACACCTCGCTCATCCATGGAAAAACATTTAGCAACTACGCTAGCAATGTTTTCCTTAATTCGGAAAATGCCCTTATCACACTTCTAGGCAGCTATGATTTGATCCGTAAGGTTAGGCTTCGCCACCAGGGTGGATAGAAATCCTCGAGGAACAATGTGAAGATTAAGCTTACGAAATTCCTCATGGAGAAGTGGTTGACTTTGTTGTAACATCAGGTTGTTACAATAGGACTTACGACTTAGTGCATTAGCCATGACATTGGCTTTGCCCGGGGTGTAAGTTATTCTTAAGTCGTAATCTGAGATCAACTCGACCCAACGTCTTTGCCCGAGATTCAAATCTGGTTGGGTGAAGATATATTTCAAACTTTGGTGATCGGTGAAGATCTCGCAACGATTACCAAGGAGGTAATGTCGCCAAGTTTTGAGTGCATGGACTACAGCTGCAAGCTCTAGATCATGTGTGGGATAGTTTTCCTCATGTGGGTGTAATTGCCATGAAGCATAGGCAATTACCTGACGATCTTGCATGAGTATGCAACCTAGTCCTTGTCGCGAGGCGTCGCAATAGATAACAAAGTCCTTGGAGAAATCTGGTGGTACCAGTACGGGAGCAGATGTCAGGCGTCTTTTCAGTTCCTGAAAGCTGAACTCGCACTGTGAAGTCCACTCGAACTTTTTATCTTTCTTGAGGAGTTCAGTTAGAGGTTTAGCAACCTTGGAGAAATTCTCGACGAGGCGGCGGCAATAGCTCGCTAAGCCAAGGAAGCTCCGAACTTGCTTGACCGTCTCAGGTGGAGTCCAATCAAGGACAACTTGAACTCGCTCGGGATTGACAGCAATACCCTTACCAGAGATTACATGGCCTAGATAGGTCACTTCTGGCAACCAAAATTCACACTTGGAGAATTTGACATAAAGGCGATGCTCTCGAAGTTTCATCAATACCAGCCTTAGATGTTCGGCATGTTCCTCTTCATTCTTGGAGTAGATGAGTATGTCATTGAGGTATACTACGATGAATTTATCCAAATACTCCATGAAGACCGAGTTCATTAACCGGGAGAAGGTGGCTGGGGCATTGGTTAAACCGAAGGACATAACGGTGTACTCTGGCCATAACGAGTAACAAAGGCCGTTTTGGGAATGTCCCCGTTTCTGATTTTGATTTGATGGTAGCCCAACCTCAAATCCATCTTGGAAAAGACTGAGGACCCAGCGAGCTGGTCATACAGATCGTTGATCCTGGGAAGCGGATACTTATTCTTGATGGTGACCAAGTTGACAGGTCGGTAATCTACAACCATTCGATCCGTTCCATCCTTCTTCTTGACGAAGAGGACGGGGCAAGCCCAAGGAGAGGAACTAGGATGGATGAAACCCATTTCAAGGACTCATCGAGTTGGTTCTTAAGCTCGGCTAGTTCTAAGGGTGCCATCTTGTAGGGTCTTCTAGAAATTGGAACGGTTCCTGGAACAAGGTCTATCACAAACTTGACATCCCTGTCAGGTGGAACACCTGGCAGTTCTTCTGGAAAGACATGCGGAAAGTCTTGGACTACCGGAACATCTTCAAGGTCTGGAAGGGGGTTGGCATTTAGGGAGTAAAGCTGGCGCTTGGCAACTCGAGTTAAGACATTGACTATCTTGCCCGATGGGTGAGTAAGTTGAACGGTTCTAGTGGCACAATCAATCTTAGCATAATGAGCTGACATCCAGTCCATACCCAAAATGATGTTTATGTCCGAGGACTTGAGAGCTATTAAGGATGCAAGGAAGACAAGTCTATCGACAAGAATTTCGTTCCCATGGCTTACTCTAGAAGTTTGCCATTTGGAACCCGGAGCTTGAATTACCATGGAAGTGGGCATATGATAGAATGTCGTGTTGTGCAATTGAGCATAGTTCTCGGATATGAATGAATGAGATGCTCCAGTATCGAAAAGAACAGATGCCGGATGGCAGTTAACAAGGAGCGTACCAAGGACGATGTTAGGATCCTCATGAGCCTCCTCAGCTGAAACATAGTTGACATGGCCACGGGCAGTGGTGACCGGCTTGGCATAGACTGTCTTTCCCGCTGGCTTACCACGGCCAACGGACTTTCCAGTCTGATTGGGGTTGTTCTGGGGACACTCTCGGCTATAGTGACCCGACTCTCCACACTTGAAGCATGTCACCACATTGGGGCGTGGAGCAGCATTAGCAGCGGGGCCACCATAGGGCTTGGGCGATGCAAACTGCTGGTTGGGACGAGGCGCCTCAAAGGATGGCCTCGGAATAAACCTGGGTGGTAGTGCCGTGCTTGGAATCCACACCCGGTGCTTCTGAGCTCCAGAGCCGGATGAAGAGCCAAAATCGCGGGAGTGCTTGCGTGAAGCGTCATAATCAGTCTGGCCTGTCTCAGCGCTGATGGCTTTATTGACCAACTTCTGAAAGGATGTGCACTCGTGCAGATGAAGATCGCGGCGAAGCTCAGGGCTAAGTCCCTTGCGGAACCTTGCCTGCTTCTTAGCGTCGGTAGATACCTCTTCAGGGGCATAACGTGCCAGATTTCCAAATTCACGACTATATGCGTCCATAGTCAGTGTTCCTTGGGTGAAATTGCAGAACTCCTCCCTCTTGCGATCTATGAGACCTTTCGGAATGTGATGCTCACGGAAAGCCTCACTGAATTCAGCCCAAGTAGTAATTTGGCCGACCGGGCGCATAGCTTCGAAGTTTTCCCACCAAAGGCTAGCAGGGCCTTCAAGGTGATAGGCAGCATAAGTAACCTTGTCGGCTTCGGCTACGTTGGAATAATGTAGCTTGTGGGTGATGCTGCGAAGCTAGTCATCCACGTCGAGGGGCTCGACGGAATGGTTTAACTTTGGTGGGTACAGCTTGATAAAGTCATTGATTGACACCAAGTCATTTTGCGGATGGCGTGCAGTATTCTGCTCAATTCGCTCCAGTAAGCGGTTAGTCTCACGCTTGTTTCTTTCCGCCTCCAGCATCACCTCGGCCAGAGAGGGCGGGTGAGGCATATTTTCACCCCTAGCTGCACTGGCTTCCCCCTGCTCCGGGGCAACAGGGTTGCTGCGGGTGTTGACCATCCTAGGAGAAAACAAGATAACGGTTTAGATAAGGATGGCTCAAACTTAGCAAGGAAGTGCAGAATGTAATGGATAACACGGAATGCAGAGATGTTCATCCATATGTCATGGTAATATAAAACTGCCATATATATACCAACGGTCATACACATCATACATAGTTTAGTACAAGCCCAGGCTACAGTACAACTATGATGAAAGACGTTACATCTCATCGGAGGCATTCCAAGCTCCTATACATTATTTGTCTACACCTCTGGAATTGATTACACACAAAGTCATATTCCACAAGTCACGCAGGACGGTGGAGATACAACTATTACAATACTAGTGATACTACTACTAACTCAGACAGCTCCATAGTAGTCCTCGTAGAAGTCACCTCCATAGACTGGAAGTTCAACGTGATCATCCGGGAACAGACGGTCCTGAGGAGCTTGTGGACCAAAGGGGCTAGGATGAGGTCTTGGAGCAACAAACGGTGGCCTGCAGGGACCACGGGGTGGGGTGATGCCTCCCACATCACGCCAATCCACCATGTCTGGCAGAGCAGATCTCACAGGATACAGATCCCTTGTATCCATACATCCAGCTTGCACCACAGGTGCAAACCGAGTCAATGTGGCCCAATGATCAGCACGGGTATTGAAAAGCTCCAGCCTCAAGGCCCGATTCTCTCGGTCCTTATCTTCGAGCATCTCTGCAGTGGTACGAGTTAATGAGTCCTCCTGAGTGGAGTCAGCATAGATAGCCTGAAGATACCCTTGCGCTCCCGGAAGTGAAGCTGGCATGTAACGAAAGTCGGTGTTCCGAAGCAGGCCAGTCCGGACTCGCATGATGGTCATCATGGAATAGGCAGCATCCTGCACAGCCATCTCAACAGTAACCCCGAGTCCATAGGAACAGTGGAGGGGCTCGGTAGATCCAGGATAAGAAGGAAATATCCTGAAGGTGCAGAAATATTGGCTTTGATTAAAGTCTCGGAATTGCTCTTCGACGGTGTATTCGGGATACCAACGGTAACCCGTCTCGATCATTACCCGGACTAACATAGCAGTATGACCGGGCACATCGAGGCACCGGGTCAGGCGAACCACTTGGTTTTGAGCACGAGTGGCCATCTGAAAGGATAACCGCAATGCAAAGACAATAGAATTTCTAGGGAAAATTGGATAGCATAACGGCTGTAAATGCTCAGAAAAAGATTTGAGACATCCACAACAGTTTGCAATGCCACTCAACAACATCATATCAAGGTTCTGATTCAACTGGCAACATAATAAAAGTAGTAGAAACTGTACTGAGGCTTGTAACAACAATCCTATAAGCTACTACTGAAAGTGCAACTATCCCTAGGTGGTTTTGGTAATTCATAACAACATATAGCTCATTGAGCTAATGCTATTCCAAGATGATTATTTCAGGAAAGCTCAATGATTGGCATGACATGGATGTTGAAAGTGGATCCCTCAAAATGCTAAGGACAAAGGATTGGCTCAAGCTCAAAAGCTCAAGACTCTTCATTTTATATTTTAGTGATCCAAGATCACATTGAGTCTTTAGGAAAAGCCAATACTATCAAGGAGGGATGAGGTGTTGCTTAATGAGCCTCTTGCTTCATGTGCTTAATGATATGCTCCAAAATCCTCAGCTACTTTCCCATATCCACATTTGACCTAAACCCAAAGCCAAACTCGGCCCTACCGATTATTTCTATCCGGCGCCACCGAGTTTCACTTGTCATAGCCATTGCCAAACCCTAGCAAATCGGTTCTACCGATAGGGATCTCGGTCTCACCGAGATGGGATTGCAAACTCTCTATTTCCTTTTCGTAACTTTTTGGTCTCACCGAAAGAGCAGATCGGTCCCACCGAGATTGCAATGTAAACTCACTGTTTCTTTTTTGTAACTTTTCGGTCTCACCGAAAGAGCAAATCGGTCCCACCGAGTTTGCCTAACCAACTCTCTGGTGAGCTTATTACCAACATCGGTCCCACCGAGTTTGTGTAATCGGTCTCACCGAGATCACGTTATGCCCTAACCCTAACCATATCGGTCCTACCGAGTTGCATGTCAGTCCCACCGAAAATCTCTAACGGTCACTAGGTTTACTATTTCGGTCCGACCGAGTTTGTTGATTCGGTCCCACCAAGATTGGTAAATTGTGTGTAACGGTTGGATTTTATGTGGAGGCTATATATACCCCTCCACCTCCTCTTTACTCGTGGAGAGAGCCATCAGAACACATCTACACTTCCAATTCATATGTTCTGAGAGAGAACCACCTACTCATGTGTTGAGGCCAAGATATTCCATTCCTATCATATGAATCTTGATCTCTAGCCTTCCCCAAGTTGCTTTCCACTCAAATCTTCTTTCCACCAAATTCAAATCCCGTGAGAGAGAGTTGAGTGTTGGGGAGACTATCATTTGAAGCACAAGAGCAAGGAGTTCATCATCAACACACCATTTGTAACTTCTTGGAGAGTGGTGTCTCCTAGATTGGCTAGGTGTCACTTGGGAGCCTCCGACAAGATTGTGGAGTTGAACCAAGGAGTTTGTAAGGGCAAGGAGATCGCCTACTTCGTGAAGATCTACCGCTAGTGAAGCAAGTCCTTCGTGAGCGATGGCCATGGTGGGATAGACAAGGTTGCTTCTTCGTGGACCCTTCGTGGGTGGAGCCCTCCATGGACTCACGCAACCGTTACCCTTCGTGGGTTGAAGTCTCCATCAACGTGGATGTAGGATAGCACCACCTATCCGAACCACGGGAAAAACATCCGTGTCTCCAATTGCGTTTGAATTCTCCAAACCCTTCCCTTTACATTCTTGCAAGTTGCATGCTTTACTTTCCGCTGCCAATATACTCTTTGCATGCTTGCTTGAATTGTGTGATGATTGCTTGAATTGTCCTAAAATAGCTAAAATCTGCCAAGAACTAAAATTGGGAAAAGGTTAAGTTTTTATTTGGTCATGTAGTCTAATCACCCCCCTCTAGACATACTTTCGATCCTACAACTATGAATTAGTAACACGTGAACCTAATAGAAGAAGAGAGCCTAGTCCTTAACCCATGTTGAATGAGAAGAGAATGACTCAGATCAGAGGGCATAAGGTAAAGGAGTAAAAGAGCCTTACGTTCCCTCCCACAATCAATTCCCCTACATATAACTAAAGCATTTCTAGACTCGACATCGACCAGTTTGGCTCAGTGAACCTACAGGCAGTCCGTCTCTGATACCAACGCTGTTAGGACCCCGATTCCAAGTCACATCGATCTAGCCAGTAACACCTCATATCACTTTGCGGCCTCACGCACGGTATCCCACGGGTGTCGCCTTACCATGGCCCGGGACCGTTTGTGCCTTCTGGCTCACGTATATGATAGTGTCGCTAGCATCCATATGACAGAGAACCCGGGCCGACATGGCTAGTCGTGAACCCAAAGCGGCACCGACCTATGGAGACAGGCATACATGAATCACATCGAGCATGTCGGTCATCAGCGAGTGATTCCGGGCTGTAGCACTGGGCTAACAGGAGTCTGGGGAACCCGGGCTGTAGCAGGCTAGGCAGGACTCCGGATGACACCGCGTGACATTTCCCCGAAGGGACAGACATAGGAACGACGTGAAACACATGCCGGCCAGTCAAGTGTCCTTAGCAGTAGTGCCGGGCTAGTAGGACTTCGGTGAACCGGGCTGTAGCGGACTACTATGGCTCGAGGAACACTAGACTACATTTCCGCATAAGAAAGGCTGCCAAGGATAAACAACTAGATTGTCGGATCCCACTCATACCAAGCATTTCAATCATACACACAATATGCCCGATATGAGTACATACAACATGGCATCATAACAAAACTCTACAACTCAAGTACTTTATTTAAAGGCTCCAGAGAGCCATACATGACATGTTCATACAGATAGGGGTCACATGACCCGACACTCAAGTCATACAATCATACAAGCACATGCGGAAGCAACTAGTCTGAGTATAGACACTAGAAAGAAAGAAGGCTTCTCGAAGCCTATCTATCTACATAGGGCCCTCCATGGCCAGGATCACCACCTGGGTGGCTAGTCACTCGTCGACATCAAGGTCCACGTAGAACCCATCGGAGGGGGCGGTGTTGTCGTCTGAAAACAGTAATTATGCAAACATGAGTACAAAGGTACTCAGCAAGTCTTACAACAGAACCTACTATACATGCTCATTCTCAAGAAGGTGGTGGGGTTATTGCAGCAAGCCAGCTTTGACTCTTGGCTAAGCTATCCTACGGAACTCCACTAGTAAAATAGTTTTCGCACACGAGTCCACTACTCACCAACACAATACGCCACCGGGGATCCTCCCTCGTCATCCTACGAGAGGGCCATCCTCGGTACTCACACTTATCTTGAGTCTTTTAGTAGTAACCATTAAATTGTCTATGAACTGTATATGCAACCAAGTAGTCCTTTACTGCGGACGCGGCTATTCAAATAGTTTTATACCCTGCAGGGGTGTACTTCGTCACACATGTTTCCACCACTTAGCGTCTGCACACGACATGTGATCGGCAGACTTCAAGCGAAAACTGACGTGGGTGTAGACCACGACCTGACTAACCTCACAAGTCTCTAGTCCAGGTTTATCGCCTATTCAGGTTCCATCCGCAAGGAAATCCGGCCGGGGTGTCCTCAATGGCCCCAAACGATGTGTGCAGGGTTCCCGAGACACCAAACGGGCGACTCGGTACACCGTGCCACGGCGTATCTACCGCATCATAGCCCACCCCTAGGGTCAGCGCTACGCACGGCCGCCAACACATAACCTACAAACACCAGAAACTAGTTGCAACTCCTGGACAGAGGACAAGATGGGTCAGTAAGTCGAGCGGGGTCATATTTTAGGCCCCAATGTGTGGTAGTAACTGAATCTTAAATCACGCATACAGATCTCAGTTCTTATGGACGGCCTCAATGAAACAACCCACCATGTACTCCTATATGGCCTCTCATCGATACCTTTACCAAAACATGTTCAACACATCCCTCACATTACTGACATAATCATATCACTCTAGCCCATCACCCAAATGAACCAGACCAAACACAACACTAAGCATAGCAGGCATAGCAAGGTAGGAATCACATACATGGCTCAATCAACTCTTACACATGCTAGTGGGTTTCATCTAGTTACTGTGGCAATGACAGGTCATGTAGAGGATAAGGGTTCAACTACCGTAGCACACAACAGTTTGAATCGCGTTGTCTTAATGCAGTAAACAAGAGCAGAAGCGAGAACATGGGTTTGTATCGGAATGATCAATGGGTTGCTTGCCTGTTGTAGTGGTAGTAGGGTACTGCCCTTCAGACGGATACTCGGGGTTATCCTCGGAGGCAGAACCTACCACGAAAATCACACCGAACATAATCAACACATGGAAATATGCAACAATACGATGCATGCTATGACATGGCAAGATGAAAGTATCTTGGCCTAATGCAAGCTAAAACAGAAGGGGATGAACTCATTTGAATCAAAGATTCAAATGTTAGCTCATTAAACATGGCCTTATTAGTGCATTACCTTATTCTGCTTAAACAGCAAGGTTAACTTGTTTTTTCATGCATGAAACCATTACGGATGGATAGATTGAATTTTTCTGATCATTTTTCATATATAAATCTTTGCATTTGGAGCTATGGTTGATTTTCTATGATTTTTAGAAGTTTTGGATATTTTCTGGAATTTCCTATATAAGAATAATTCCAGTAATTGAATTAATGCGTCAGCATGACATAGGTGTGACGTCAGCGGTCAACTGGGTCGGCCAGGTCAAACCTGACTGGTGGGCCCTGTCTGTTAGTGACTCAGCTAATTATCAGAATTAAATTAACACTAATAACTGTCAATGGGGCCTGGGCCCACATGTCAGTGTCTAAACTAATTAAAATTAGTTAAGACTAATCCTAAACTAGTTAGCAGACTGGCCCCACCTGTCATAGACTCAGGCGGATCAACCTGGGCCCACATAGGGGTCAAACAGAGTCAAACTCGCCAGTGTCTAGCCGCCGGCGAGGACAGACGCGGCGGAGGGGCTCGGGTTTGCGTATCCAGCGATCAAATCGACGGCGGAGAGCAGCTACGTGACCAGGGGAGCGAGCCACGTCGTTTGGTGGAGAAAGTGGAGATCGGGGAGGCCGAGAACGACGCCGGCGACGACCTTGGCGGTCGCTGGAGTTCGGACGAGGATGAACCCGAAGCTACGGGGCACGACAAGGTGCGGGGAGTGGTGCGTTAGGCTCCTGGGAACATGGTGAGTGTGGTGACGCGCTCGGAATTGAGCTTATGCGCCTGTGGCCACGGCGGCGACATGGCCGGCGGAGCTGAGCTCTCGGCCATGATGGACAACGGGGTTAGAGGGCAGCTCGAGCGACGTGGCTAGGGGGAGAAGAGAGAGAAGCTCACAGTGAGTGCAGCGGTCGTCGAAGCGGGCTCGGGGAAGCTTGGGAGGTGGCAAAACATCGACGATGATCTCCGGTGACCGACGAGGGGAACGGCAGCGGTGGCGGCGTTGCAGAGCGTCTGAGGCCTCGTGGTTCGTCGAGGAGGTCGAGGGAGATGTTGCGGAGCTCGTGGGCACGGTGGGGTGACACGGGGACGACGGTGGCTGCGGCTACGGTGGCAAGACGACGGCGGCTGTGTCGGCAGGAAGATGGGAAGAGAGACAGAGAGGGGGAGAGGCCACGGGGAGAGTGGGAAGAAAGTGAGGGAGACGTGGGGGTCAGCGTGGCACTCGTGGACGCCTCCAGGGCGTCGGCGGAAGCAGGAGGTGGCCGGCGTGTGGCCGCGGGCGCCGGCCACGCGCTCCTCGTCCTCCTGGCGAGAGGAGGGGGACGACTGGCATGAGCCAGTGGACTGGGCCGAGCCAGGTGGGCTGGTGGGCTGCGCCAGGTAAGTCCCTGTTCTTTCTCACCTTTTCTTTTTATTTATTTATTTATTATTTCTGTAACTTCAGGGCTTTATTAAAAATGCCAGGGCATTACCAAAAATCATAAAATTAATCATGGCCACTGCTTAGAATATATCCAACAACAAACATTTTAGTTTGTGATTATTTGAGCATTTAAAATATTTTATAGCATTTAAATGCCCAAATGCAAATACCATAAGGATTAATCCAATGACCTTTGATGTCCTAGAAAAATGTGCACCATTTTTGTCAAAGGTTTTAACCCAAAACAAAAAGGGTGGGCTTTTTAGAAGGGCATTTCAGGTTCATTGAAAAAGTTTTTAGTAAACCCTAGTTGTTCCAGGAGGGTGCTGGGGGTTCTGTCATCCCCATTTCAAATTTAACAGGAAATTAAACATGATGCACACTCTGATGCTTGAGCTAGCTAGGGTGTGACACACACCCACTTAGTTTCTTTTGTTGAGCTTTCATATACTTATAGCTCTAGTGCATCCGTTGCATGGCAATCCCTACTCACTCACATTGATATCTATTGATGGGCATCTCCATAGCTCGTTGATACGCCTAGTTGATGTGAGACTATCTTCCCCTCTTTTTGTCTTCTCCACAACCACCATTCTATTCTACATATAGTGCTATATCCACGGCTCATGCTCATGTATTGCGTGAAGATCGAAAAAGTTTTGAAAATGTCAAAAGTATGAAACAATTGCTTGGCTTGTCATCGGGGTTGTGCATGATTTAACTACTTTGTGTGGTGAAGATAAAGCATAGCCAGACTATATGATTTTGTAGGGATAGCTTCCTTTGGCCATGTTATTTTGAGAAGACACAATTGCTTTGCTAGTATGCTTGAAGTATTATTATTTTTATGTCAACATGAACTTTTGTCTTGAATCTTTTGAATCTGAATATTCCTATCACAATTAAGAAGATTTACATTGAAATTATGCCAAGTAGCACCCCGCATCAAAAATTCTGTTTTTATCATTTACCTACTCGAGGACGAGTAGGAATTAAGCTTGGGGATGCTTGATACGTCTCCAACGTATCTATAATTTTTGATTGCTCCATGTTATATTATCTACTGTTTTGGACATCATTGGGCTTTATTATCCACTTTTATATTATTTTTGGGACTAACCTATTAACCGGAGGCCCAGCCCAGAATTGCTGTTTTTTTGCCTATTTTAGGGTTCCGAAGAAAAGGAATATCAAACGGAGTCCAAACGGAATGAAACCTTCGGAAACGTGATTTTCTCATCAGATAAGACCCAGGAGACTTGGACCCTCCGTCAAGAAAGCCACGAGGCGGTCACGAGGGTGGAGGGCGCGCCCCCATGCCTCGTGGGCCCCTCAAAGTTCCTCCGACATACTTCTTCCTCCTATATATATCCATGTACCCCCAAACGATCAGATACGGAGCCAAAAACCTAATTCCACCACCGCAACTTTCTGTATCCACGAGATCCCATCTTGGGGCCTGTTCCGGAGCTCCGCCGGAGGGGGCATCGATCATGGAGGGCTTCTACATCATCATTCAAGCCTCTCTGATGAAGTGTGAGTAGTTTTCTTCGGACCTATGGGTCCATAGTTTGTAGCTAGATGGCTTCTTCTCTCTTTTTGGATCTCAATACAATGTTCTCCCCCTCTCTCGTGGAGATCTATTCGATGTAATCTCCTTTTTGCGGTGTGTTTGTTGAGACCGATGAATTGTGGGTTTATGATCAAGTCTATCTTTGAATAATATTTGAATCTTCTCTGAATTCTTTTATGTATGATTGGTTATCTTTGCAAATCTCTTCGAATTATCAATTTCATTTGGCCTACTAGATTGGTTGTTCTTGCCATGGGAGAAGTGCTTAGCTTTGGGTTCGATCTTGCGGTGTCCTTTCCTAGTGACAGAAGGGGCAGCAAGGCACGTATTGTATCGTTGCCATCGAGGATAACAAGATGGTTTTTTTATCATATTGCATGAAACTATCCCTCTACATCATTTCATCTTGCTTAAGGCGTTACTCTGTTTTTAACTTAATACTCTAGATGCATGCTGGATAGCGGTCGATGAGTGGAGCAATAGTAGTAGATGCAGGCAGGAGTTGGTCTACTTGTCTCGGACGTGATGCCTATATACATGATCATACCTAGATATTCTCATAACTATGCTCAATTCGGTCAATTGCTCGACAGTAATTTGTTCACCCACCTTAGAATACTTATGCTCTTGAGAGAAGCCACTAGTGAAACCTATGGCCCCCGGGTCTCTTTCTCATCATATCAATCTCCACCACTTATTGCTTTGATTTTACTTTGCTTTTACTTTTTACTTTGCATCTCTATACCAAAAATATTATTTATCATCTATATCAGATCACACTTTCGTAAGTGACCATGAAGGGATTGACAACCCCTAAGCGCGTTGGTTGCGTTGAGCTATTGTTTTTTTGTAGGTACGAGGGACTCGTGCGTAGCCTCCTACTGGATTGATACCTTGGTTCTCAAAAACTGAGGGAAATACTTACGCTACTTTGCTGCATCGTCCTCTCCTCTTCGGGGAAATCCAACGCAGTGCTCAAGAGGTAGCATTTACCCGCAGTTCCACTTTGTGGGACTTGGAGTATTGGAAAGATTTGGATCTGCGGCATAATCTTGATGTGATGCACATCGAGAAAAATATATGTGACAACATTATCAACACACTTCTTAATATTGAAGGCAAGACGAAAGATACCTTAAAATCTAGGATTGATTTGACACACCTGGGTATCAGAAAGGATTTGCAGGTGCAAGATGAAGGTAAACCACGGGATATGGCACCAGTTGTGTACGTCTTGGACAAGGTGAAAAGAAAAGAATTCTGCAAGGTCCTGTCACGTGTGAGATTCCCACATGGATTTGCTTCCAACCCTGAAAGGAGAGTCAGTGCAGATGGAAACAAGGTACAAGGGTTGAAAACTCATGACTGCCACGTCCTACTTCAAAGGTTTTACCTGTTATCCTTAGAGGATTGGGCCGCCCTGACTTATACAGAGCAGTTGCAGAGTTGGGAAAATTCTTCAGGGAACTCTGCAGTAGGAATATCAGGATAGATGCTTTGGAGCGTCTTACAGACAAGATACCAACTATCCTATGCGACCTTGAGAAGATATATCCTCCAGCCTTCTTTGATGTGATGGTGCATTTGGCTGTTCATCTACCTGATGATGCACTACTTAGAGGTCCAGTACAGTATGGCTGGATGTACCCTATTGAAAGGTGGCTAGGCACTTTCAAGGGCTATGTTAGGAACAGAGCTAGACCCGAGGGTTCCATTGCAGAGGCCTACATTGCTACAGAAGCGTTGACATTCTGCTCAAAATACATTGAAACAGCTGATCAGCTTAGCAAAGAGGTGGGTGAAGACAATCCCGGGCTCAATGTTTTCGATTATTCTGTTCGAGTTACAGGGAAGAGTCGACAAGAGGACAAACCTAAAGATTTGGACAAAATGGTTTGGTATGTGTTGAATAACTGTCCTGAGATACTACCTTATATCAAGTAAGTGCAGTACTGCAGCTTATACATCATAATCTACTAAACTTGCAGCACATTCTTATATATTTAGATGTTTGACGCGATCACTATGTTGTGCAGCATCTACAAAGAGGAGTTACTACCGCAAAATCCAAGAAACATTGACAAACTGGTTATGGCAGGATTTGTGAAATGGTTCAAGAACCATGTAAGCTTTTGAAGTGCACTGTCAGTTTTTTTAATATATTGAGTACATAAGATGATCAGCTTGTCTATTTTCTAACCATAGGTTAAGAAGATGCGGGATGGGCAGGCAGTTGATGATGCCCTTTACTCACTAGCAATGAGTCCTGATACTCGGGTAAGACATTACGAATCTTGCGTTGTTGGAGATGTGCGCTACAACACCCTTGCACGAGACGAAGGCAGGAAGACACAAAACAGTGCCATCATGAACATGGATACGTATGACAAAGAGACAACTGAAATGTATGCTAACATAACAGACATTGTTCAGTTGCAGTATATATCCAGTTTCGAGGATCAACGGTGTGTGGTTCTATTGTGTTGTCGTTGGTATAACCTGTTTTCCAGGATCGCAAAACCCAGAGCTGATGATTATTTCAAATCCATCAATGTCAAGGCGGCGTACCAGACCAATGAGCCTTTTATTTTAGCAAATCAAGCAACACAGATATTTTTCTCGAAAGACACATTTGCACGTAGCGATGACTGGAGAGTATTGCAAAGGTTTGGGCAGAGGAATTCGTTTAATGAAGTTGCACAACAAGATGATGCTTACACTGCTCCTGATGTACAAGATAACACATATGTTCCTAATATCTTTGAGAACCATCACGTCAATGACGCCGACGAAAAGATTGCCTGTCGTGCTATGGACATACAAGAGTTGATCAAGAAGAAGCCAACGTTCGAGGACGTTGAGGACGAAGAAGAAGATGACACCGTGGGGAATTACGATTCAGACTGATACACATGGCGAAGATGTTGACACAGCTGCTGCGGATGATGATTACATTGCTTTTGTCGTATTTGCCTGTCAGAAGACGTTTTTTATCTTCTATGCAGAGTAGCATAGCACCATATATAGTCATAGTCTACGTTTGGATTCGGACCAGCTACAGGAGCACGTCTTTCTTTTTTCTAAAACTCGCCAATGACTCTTTACTGGTACACTAGCTTGTTTTGTACGCCTTCCCAAGTCTTTGATTTTCTTTCTATATATAAAAAAGTATGCTACTTGGTGTCCGCTTAGTCAACAAACGATTGTGCCAACCTTGACCGTTGGATTGACATTCAACGTCTGTCGCATTTCTTCAGTCTCTTCTTCCTCGAGCCGCCAAAGCCAAACCAGCGCCGGTAGGACCGCCTGCTCCCGCCTCCCACGGCTGGTTGTGATCTTCCCCGGCTCATGTTTGTTCCCGTCCGAGGCCTCACCATCGTCCTCCGCCTTGGTTCGCTCGCCGCGGCGCCGCCCTCCGGTGTTGTCAACATGGTCAACAACCGAGAGGAATAAGGAGATGACTGTACATGGTGAGGATGACAATAGGGACCCAGCAGCGCGCGCAGTAATTTTGTTTTTTTGGGACGGAGAAGGGTATCAACTGGGTTGTGCGGGACCCGTGGCCCGTCTAGTCCAGGCTTTTATTTCATATGTTTAGCACATGACCAGCCCAGTTTGTTTTTCTCCTTTCTGAAAATGGCTAGCCAGCTATTTTGTTTTTTGCAGAATAACCAACGTAGGCCTACTTGCTTTTCTATGCCCTGCTGGGCAGGAAATCTTTCAAGACGAGGAGGGATGCATTTTGCCCAGAAAATGGGCTATAAGTAATAAGAAATGGGCTGTAAAATGAAAAAATACAGCAAACAGGCAATTAGTTCCAAAATATTGTTTTCTTTCAGATTTTGATATTTTAAATTTCATTGTTTTTGTGCGGGTAAAATTTCATTGAATTTAAATTAAGGTATATTTAGATTTAAAATTAATTTGAATCTGGCTAGAAATTTCGGGTTGTATGCTGTTTGGGACAGATTTGGAGGATGATTTGTGGGTCTACTAGGTTGACGTGTACTTTGGCTTTGTCAACTTAGTCCACAAACGATTCTAGCAGCAATGACCGTTGGATGTTAATCCAACGGCCGTGCTGCTTCTTCAATATCTGATCTTCTTGCTCCAGCCGCCCAAACCAGCTCCGGTGGGACTGCCTGCTCCTGCCTCCCATGGTCGGCTGTGCTGCCGCACAGGCCGCACCGCCCCACCCTACTTCATTGCTGGTCAGGCCATTCCTCTACTCACCCACACCTTCTGTTATTTTCTGGCAATGGCAGCCGGACCAGTAAACCCTCGTACTCCCCACCGTGTGGGCAACCATTGCCGAGTCTTCCCCGGCTCTGTGTCGTTCCCTTCCTAGGCCTCGCCGTCGTCCACCGCCATGGTGCTCTTGGCGCGGCCTGGTCAACGTGGTCAACGGACGACATCCATCGGCCGTGGACTGTACACGCAAAATAATGATTCCTCCACCTGGCAGCTGGGACCCACCGGAAGGGCCTCTGTATTTCGCGAAAAAATGTTCCCCCCGCTGACATGTCGGACCCACTAGCTATATCTTCACATGCAAGGAAGTGCCTCCTTATTACGCACAAAAAATGAATACCCCCTGGTAGCTGGGACCCACCATTGTGGGAAGCTGACTTGTGGGCCTACTAAGTTGACGGGGACGGAGGGCTTTGTCAACTTAGTCAATATGAACGATTCTAGCTTCAGTGACCGTACGATGTCCATCCAACGACCGTAGTGCTTCTTCAACCTCTGGTCTTCTTGCTCCGGCCGCCCAAAGCAGCGCCGGTCGTGCTGCATGCTCCTTCCTCCCATGGGCCGGCTGTGCTGCCGCGGAGGCCTCACCGCCCCCTACTATTCCCACCGCTGGCCAGGCCCTGCGGCGACGACAGCCTCACACCGCAGCCGAACCAGTGAACCCTCGTGCTCCTCTTCGCGCGGGCTTCCGCTGCCGCATCTTCCCCGGCTCCACGTCGTCCCCTTCCTAGGCCTCGCCGTCGTCCACTGCCGTGGTGCTCTCCACGCGGCGTGGTCAACATGGTCAAGGCACGACTTCCATCGGAAGAGTATTGTAAGTGGAGAGGCTGACAGCTGGGTCCATGGCCACAGCCCAGTTTTTTTGTGATTTGCCAAGTAAGTCGCTTTGTCAGGCCTGTTGGGCTGCAATTCTTTCAAGACGAGGAGAGCTTTCATTCGGCTGGCCGAGAAAATGGCCCATCAGTAATGAGAAATGTGTTGTACATTTTTAAAACACATCAAACCGGCAATTAGTTTCAAATATCTTTTTTTTCATTTCGAGATTTTAAATTACATTAATTTTTATGCGTGGAGAATTTGTTGGGTTTTATATTGATATACATTTATTTTTAAAATCATTTTGAATGTGAGTCGAAATTTCAGGATTAAAAATAGTTTGGACCGCACCGAAATATGCAAAATTTCGCATAATTTTTTAACCGTGGCCACAATATGGGCTCCAAAAAAACCCTTAAGAATTAGCAAATGGGCTGTAAATTATTAGAAATAATGGCAGATGGGGTGTTTGCTATTTTCCACAGGTTTGAGGCTTTCCTAAGAAAAGGTTGACGCAGAAGTAATGATCATGTTTTTATCAATATGCCATATGTTCATGTTGTTTCCTAGTGATTCGTTCCTCTTTTGAGGATGATCAGTAAGGATGATTTGTTAATATTGTGGTGCTCTATCCATCCATGTCCTTGTTTGCATTTATGGAGCACCCTAGCTTGAGTCAATCGAGCTCTACTTTTGCTATTTCGTAATCCCTGGCAGATTGTCTACTTGTTAGTAATTTTGCCGAGGATGTTGTTGTTGATCCGTGCATGCTATGTTGTTGTTCTTGCCATGTCTAGCTTCTATGATATGTTTTCTTGAAGGATGTATGCTTAGTTTGTCATGCCATGCTCTGTAGTGAGTGCATCGAGCTCGTAAACATGCCTACTCGTTAACAGATTTGCCTGCTCCAGTTTTCACCAAGTCTTTAACCTGATTATGTTTTTGCCATGTTCACATGCTTGCAATTGTATTTTCTGATCCCTTTTGGCTCAAGGTCACTAAGGGACTTTTGTTAAGTGCTTTGAGTAGCTTCATGCCATGCCTTGCTTTGCCATGTTAAGTTCCTATAGCATCTAGTTTTCATGCTCCAAAGTGTGCTACCTGATCTGAAATTCCAGGCTTGTGTTAATTTCACTAAGTCTGAAACCTGTTTATCATTTGCACTTTTTCCATGCTTGTTTGAGCCTGTTAATGGATGAATAGGCTGGAGCTCAGTGTTCATCTTTTGTCAAGCATCTTGATTGGATCCTTGCCATGTATCTTGTTGCCATGTTTGAGTGTTGTAGCATATTTATCTTGATGCATTTAGATGGGTACTTGCTGTTTATCGCAGACCGGTGCCATATTTGTTTTGTTTGCCATTTCCAATCCGTGCATCCGATTCCGGTGATCTTTATACCGATTTCAACCGAAATCACCTCACCTTTCAAGTGGCACTCTTGGATTTCCAAGTTTAGGCCAGGTTCATTCATTCCCTTGCAAATCATGCATATGCATCGCATCCCGCATCCCGCATATCATACCATGTTCATGTGTTGGTTTGTTTACTATGTTGTGTGCTTGTTTCTGGTGTTTGCTTCTTAGGGTTGGTTCCGGTAACGTCGCATTTGTGAGGACCCGTTCGACTACGTCCGTTTGTCTTCTTCATGGACTCGTTCTTCTTCCTTGCGGGATTTCAGACAAGATGACCATACCCTCGAAATCACTTCTATCTTTGCTTGCTAGTTGCTCGCTCTTTTGCTATGTCTATGTTGCGATACCTACCACTTGCTTATCATGCCTCCCATATTGTTGAACCAAGCCGCTAACCCACCTTGTCCTAGCAAACCGTTGTTTGGCTATGTTACCGCTTTGCTCAGCCCCTCTTATAGCGTTGTTAGTTGCAGGTGAAGATTGAAGTTTGTTCCTTGTTGGAACATGGAGATGTTGTTCCTTGTTGGAACATGTTTACTTGTTGGGATATCACAATATACCTTATTTAATTAATGCATCTATATACTTGGTAAAGGGTGGAAGGCTCGGCCTTATGCCTGGTGTTTTGTTCCACTCTTGCCGCCCTAGTTTCCTTCATATCGGTGTTATGTTCCCGGATTTTGCGTTCCTTACGCGGTTGGGTATAATGGGAACCCCTTGACAGCTCGCCTTGAATAAAACTCCTCCAGCAAGGCCCAACCTTGGTTTTACCATTCGCCACCTAGCCTTTTTCCCTTGGGAGTCGCGCATCCCGAGGGTCATCTTTATTTTAACCCCCGGGCCAGTGCTTGTCTAAGTGTTGGTCCGAACTAGAGTCCTTTGCAGCGCCACCTCGGGGAAACTTGAGGGCTGGTTTTAGTTGTACGGAGAGCTCACCCGGTGTTGCCCTGAGAACGAGATATGTGCAGCTCCTATCAGGATGTCGGTGCATCGGGCGGTCTTGCTGGTCTTGTTTTACCTGTCGAAATGTCTTGTAACCGGGATTTCGAGCCTCATCGGGTCTTCCCGCTAGAAGGAATATCCTTCGTTGACCGTGAGAGCTTGTGATGGGCTAAGTTGGGACACCCCTGCAGGGATTTGAACTTTCGAAAGCCATACCCGCGGTTATGGGCAGATGGGAATTTGTTAACGTCCGGTTGTAGAAAACCTGAAGTTGACCTTAATTAAAATACATCAACCGCATGTGTAACCGTGATGGTCTCTTTCAGGCGGAGTCCGGGAAGTGAACACGGTGTTGGAGTTATGCTTGACATAGGTTGTTCTAGGATCACTTCTTGATCATAGTTGTTCGACCGTGCTTTTGCCTTCTTTTCTCGCTCTCCTTTGCGAATAGGTTAGCCACCATATATGCTAGTCGCTTGCTGCAGCTCCACATCATACCTTTACCTTACCCATGAGCTTAAATAGTCTTGATCGCGAGGGTGTGAGATTGCTGAGTCCCCGTGACTCACAGATAGTTCCAAAACCAGCTTGCAGGTGCCGATGTTACCAAGCAGGTGACGCAACCAAGCTCAGGAGGAGCTCGATGAAGATCTTGTCCTTTGTGTTGTTTCGTTTTAGTTGTTTAGTAGTGGAGCCCAGTCGGGTCGACCGGGGACCTTGTCGCATTTGGGGTTCTTCTTTTATTTTGGTTCCGTAGTCGGACCTTAATTGTATCTGGATGATGTAATGCTTTATTCATGTAATTGTGTGAAGTGGCGATTGTAAGCCAACTATGTACCTTTTCCCCTATTATATATTTACATGGGTTGTGTTAAGATTACCTCACTTGCGACATTGCTTTCAATGCAGTTATGCCTCTAAGTCGTGCTTCGACGCGTAGGAGATATAGCCGCATCGAGGGCGTTACAAGTTGGTATCAGAGCCTTCCCCGACCTTAGGAGCCCCCACTGCCTGATCGAATTAGCTGACGAGTTGAGTCTAGAAAAAAAAGTCTTGAGTCATTTAGGAATTATATATCGGAGAGTTTAGGAATTCTTTTTACTCCCCATTCCCTTCATCGCTCTGGTAAGGCATCCTGACGTAGAGTTTTGACTCTTCTTTTCTCAAATTTCACTAATTTTTTTTAGGATCACGCGGGTATCTTGGAATCGTTCCGATCAATTTGTGATGAGAACATTGTTCTTGGTGCCTCCTGTCATTTAGGGGTTGTGGCAGTGTCCCGGGGAGTTGAGCTCCGAGGTGTTGTCGTCACAATTTTATCGTTGCAGTTCTGGAATACCTGAGTTTAGTTCGCCGACATTGAAAATCTCTTTTATGCAGTTGTTGGTGAGATAACCTCGACACCACCCAGTACTAGGGCGGGAGTTCGGGAGTATTGCCATAACTCGTATAATGGATGCTTTTCGAAGGTTGAGGTAGATGATTTCTGAAGGTTTCTTGGTTATGTGTTGAAGGATGGATACAGCTGGATGTAGGATTTGCTAGTTTTGGGTGAGATATTATGCTTCCCCTGTATCCCCAACACCCGATTGCATAACCGGAAAATTTCGGGAGTTTATAAGTGGGAATTCAAGTAGCTCTTAGGATATCTTTCCGACAGATGTATGATAC
This sequence comes from Triticum dicoccoides, assembly GCF_002162155.2. Lineage (NCBI taxonomy): Eukaryota > Viridiplantae > Streptophyta > Magnoliopsida > Poales > Poaceae > Triticum > Triticum dicoccoides. The sequence continues at coordinate 539,439,954 of NC_041380.1, read as the reverse complement.
GAAATTCGGGTTCGACGTCTAGTGGTCCGCCTATTCACGGTTGGTTTTACAGTGGTCTCGTTGTGTCTTAAAGAGTCCTTGGCTATGCCGACTCGGGGACGCTTTGTATGTCATGTGCACTGCCTTGTACATGATGGTGCTGTACGATCGAGCCCCCGTAGGCCCCACCACGAAAACTTCGTACGAAATCTCTATCATATGTTTGTTCCGGCTTATTCCGCAAGCCAATCGTTTGTTTTGTTTTGAGTTATGGTATTCGAGTTGCTTCGAAGTCAAATGTTGATTCCATACCTTCCCTAAGCGGTGGTCTCATACTCCGATGTGAATACAAATCCTTCACGATAATCGAGATTGTCATGTCAATCCTTTTCAACCAGTGTGCTTCTCTTCAAGTGGATCCGATCATTTCAACATTCGCAAGATCAATTATTAGTTCTTCTCAACGGTGTTTGTTTCATCCGTCTCCAAGTTGCCTTTGTTTTTTCCTCCCTCCCACCCCTTTTCTTCAAGGAATCCGATGTGCTTATCAAGCATCCTTTTTATTCGTGTGACGTCTCTCCATCATTTTCCGTCAATATTCTTATCCGGTGATTCTCATGAAAATGCTAACGGAGCTTCTAGTTCATCATTCCTCGTTCTCTTTTATCCGATGAATTCAATTCAAACTTTGTGGATCATATCCCTTTCCTCATTTCAAGGTTTTCTCATGCCAGTGCAATTCTTAATCGTTCACCTCTAGCTATACTATTGTCCCAGAGTGCTCAAGATATCTCAGAAGGCTCGTCTTTTCATTCAAGATCAGTTCTACCTATTTCGAGGTTGTTATCTCATTCAAGCCATTTAATCCAACCGATGCAACCTCTCTTTTAAATCATTTCAACGGTGTTTCTTTTGAGTGGGCCCTAACCCGCAGGTCTTTTCCCATGATCTTACCTGACTCTTCTTATTTTCCCGGAGCTATCCTAAATTCTTTTCCAAGTTTGACATAAGAATGAATTATCATAAGTCAAATGCTTTCTCCAAGATATTTCAAATTCTTTTCATAGTTGGTTCAACTTTTCCATTCTTCTTTATTCCGGAGTATCTTAACAATTTGGTGGTGTTTCTCATCGTAATTCTCAGATTTCGATAACTGAAGAAGAGTTTTCCTCAAAATCTTAACCATTCTCTCAGAGATGCGTAGTTCAAGCTTGTTGCCATCCTCTCATAATTGTTTTCGATTGTGAGATTTCTTTTCACCCATCCGGTGCAAATTCAGCAGTCTTTTTAGTTTGATCATCCGGAGTCCATCATCTCAGAGTTATTCATTCTCAGCTTTCAGCTCTCGTTTCCCAAATATTACCGGTGCATCATTCAAATATTCTCTATTAAGTTCGTGATCTATTCGTCCTCTTGTATCTAAACTCTCTCATATATCTTCGTTCATTTGCTAATTCTTACCGGTGATTCACCCCTACTTCGTTCATTTTTAATTCTTACGGTGCTTCGTTCAAGAGTTTTCTCTTCCTTGGTTAATATATCAATTTTATTCGTTGTTTCAATCCTTCCGGTGGACCGTCGAAGACCTTTCCAAGTTTGCGCAATATCTATTTTAATCCTTTTCTACGAGAATAAGTAATATGCCAAATCCGTTGATTGCCATCAATTTAATTGGTGGAGGATAAGCATAACATAATTCTTATTCTTGTTCATTCAAGTGATTAATTCTTTATTCTGGAGGCCCTTCAAATTCTCGGTTTCATTTGTTTCATCTTCTCTTTTTCCCGGAGTTCCAACCTCTTTCAATTATATTATCACAGAGATCTCTATCTAAATCATTGCGAGGCTTCAATCTTATTCTTTTCATCAGTCAATTATTTTGGATCATTCTTTTATTACCGGAGTTCTTCATGAAGGTTCCACATTATGGATTCATCAAGGATTTAATTCCCTCTTGAAGTTTTCATCGAGATTCATTTCTAGGGAGCTCAAGCATTCTTCATCTTGCTATCCGGAGTGCAATTCTTTCTTCTGTATCATTGGAGGTGGTTTTATGTCATTTTTGATAATTTGAGTTCATGTTTCATGATTCACATGTTTTCAAGAGTGAGGTATTTAAATCCATCATTTTCTCTTCGCTCAAGTCATCTTTCCAACCAATCAACCTCTTCTTTGGAGTTATCTTGGGTTATATTTCACCTAAAGTTTTCCCTAAGGATTTTGCTATTTATGGTGCTTATAAATAATCCAAGTTCTTCTTTATCCTCCCGGTGAAATATTTTCTCGTCTCCTTGGTCATACCAATCCAATTCTTTTTCCAGTGAGTGGCAGGTTGTCACCTCATAATTTGAGTTGTATTCCATAAGACCATATCAAGCTTATTCTTTTCGTTGTTGGTTTTCCAACAACTACGTTCTAGCTTTTGTTGTAAGCGTGCTCCCTCAAGATCGTGTTTCCCTTCGTTCACTCCATTCCATTCTTACTTTTTTTCCGGAGGCATTGTGATGTTGCTATCTTTGACCTTTCTTTTTGTTCTTGTCAGGACCTTGTTCCTTTCTTGCTTATCCATCTAACCGGAGCGTGGTGTCATCTCTTTTAGTTCTTTTCGCCTTATCAAGCCTTGCATATCTTCTCAAAGGGAGTGCTGTCTGAGATCTTTCTTACCCCTTATCCATGCATTCAATAGTTCCGGAGGATGTATGTTGTGATTTCATCAAGTATCTTCTCATCTTACCAAGTTCTTATTCAATTCCTTTTTCTTTTCAACCGGGGTGCTGCCCAAATTTGGTCTTCCTTGATCCCCTTCCCTAACGGAGTGCTTTCAACTTTGTTCACATCCGTTGCTTTCTTTCTTTCGATGGTCTAACCTTTTCAAGGTTCTTTGGTTTCACTCGTTTGTCAAAGAAGCAACTTAGTTTTACCTCTTCTCTTTCTCTTCCGTTTTCTCTCCGGTGCCATTCTAGATCTCGGGACGAGATCCTCTCGTAGTGGTGGAGTGTTGTAACGCCCCGAGACCGATGTGCCAGGTGTCCTCCAGTTATTCGTTGTTGTTGCCTTGTCATTGCTTGCGTGTCATGCATTCCATATCATGTTCATCATGTGCATTTCATTTGCATACATGTTCGTCTCATGCATCCGAGCATTTTTCCCGTTGTCCGTTTTGCAATCCGGCGCTCCTATGTCACCCGGTGTCCCTTTCTACCTCTTTTCAAGTGCGGGTGTTAAACATTTTCAGATTGGACCGAGACTTGTCATGCGGCCTTGGTTTACTACCGGTAGACCGCCTGTCAAGTTTCGTACCATTTGGACTTCATTTGATACTCCAACGGATAACCGAGGGATCGAGAAGGCCTCGTGTGTGTTGCATCCCAACACCCTTCCAAAGTGGCCCAAAACCCACCTAAACCTCCTCCATCATCTCGGTCGTTCGATCACGATCGCGTGGCCGCAAACCGCACCTCATTTGGACTCTCCTAGCTCCCTCTACCTATAAATATGTGTCTCCCTCCGAAATTCTCGCGCAGACGAAACCCTAGATCCACTCCCTCCACGCCGCCGGACACTTCTTCCACTGGCCGGACATGTCCAGCCGCCGCCGCCACCTCGCTCCGCCCTATCCGATGCCGCCTTGTCACCCCGCCGCCGCCGCTAACCAATCCCGCTTCGCCACCTGTCTCCGCCGCCTTCTCTCTCCTCGCCTGCACCGCCACGGCCCTGCGGGCCCAAGGCCGGCCCGCCCGGCCCGAGCGCGACCGCACGCCTACCCGCGGCCTCCCTGAGGCACGCCCCGCCCGCCGGGGCGCGCCGCCCGGCCGCCTCATCGCCAATCCGTCGCGGAGCAGATGCTCCGGCCACCACCACCGCGGCGCCGCCTGCCGGAGCACCGCCTCGCCGCCCTAGCGTCCCCGCAAGCTTCGGCGCCGGCGACCTCCTCCGTGCCCGCCGCCGCAGTTCGGCCTCACCCCGGCGACCCTCCGCCGCCTCGACCCTCCCGGCGACCCCGTCCTCCTCACCGTCGAGTACTCCGGCGAGTTCAAGTTTTTCCGGCGAACATCCAGGCGAACCTCGGGACCCGCGCCAAGCAAACCCTAGATCTGTTCTTGATGGTTGACTTTTTCCCTCTCTCCCCGTTATTTTTTTGCACATTTCATCATGCTATATCTCTGCACTCGTGGCTCCGATTCATGCATGTAGCATATCAAAATGTTCGTCTCAGAGAGTAAATCATTTCATCTCATTGCATCATTTTCATTTGAGCTCATCTTGATGCCCGAAATGCTGTTGGAAGAGAGCTATTTGAGATATTTGTCAGATCTGCTGCTCCAAATAGCTATTTGTCATTTTGCCATGATTGATGTGTGCATGATATGCTCCTGAGTTCTACATGTGTTTTGTTATATGTCATGCCATCTTTACAGAGGTGCCTACCATGTATTTTTGTGATATGTGTGGTGACTAGCACAAGCTTGCAAAGTAGTGCATTCGTTAATGCTGATTTCAGGGACTTAGAATTTCTCCAAGTCCTTCATCTGTTTTTATCAATATGCCATATGTCCATGTTGTTTCCTATTGATTCGTGCCTCTTTTGAGGATGATCAGTAAGGATGATTTGTTAATATTGTGGTGCTCTATCCATCCATGTCCTTGTTTGAATTTATGGAGCACCCTAGCTTGAGTCAATCGAGCTCTACTTTTGCTATTTCGTAATCCCTGGCAGATTGTCTACTTGTTAGCGATTTTGCCGAGGATGTTGTTGTTGATCCGTGCATGTTATGTTGTTGTTCTTGCCATGTATAGCTTCTATGATATGTATTATTGATGGATGTATGCTTAGTTTGTCATGCCATGCTCTGTAGTGAGTGCATCGAGCTCGTAAACATGCCTACTCGTTAACAGATTTTCATGCTCCAGTTTTTCACTAAGTCTGTAACCTGATTATGTTTTTGCCATGTTCACATGCTTGCAATTGTATTTTCTGATCCCTTTTGGCTCAAAGTCACTAAGGGACTTTTGTTAAGTGCTTTGAGTAGCTTCATGCCATGCCTTGCTTTGCCATGTTAAGTTCCTGTAGCATCTAGTTTTCATGCTCCAAAGTGTGCTACCTGATCTGAAATTCCAGGCTTGTGTTAATTTCACTAAGTCTGAAACCTGTTTATCATTTGCACTTTTGCCATGCTTGTTTGAGCCTATTAATGGATGAATTGGCCGGAGCTCAGTGTTCATCTTTTGTCAAGCATGCATCTCCACGATAGATCTTGCGTGATCGTAGGATTTTTTTGAAATTGCATGCTACATTCCCCAACAGTGGCATCCGAGCCAGGTCTATGCGTAGATGATATGCACGAGTACAACACAAAGAGTTGTGGGCAATAATAGTCATACTGCTTACCACCAACGTCTTATTTTTATTCGGCGGTATTGTTGGATGAAGCGGCCCGGACCAACCTTACATGACCACGTTCATGAGACTGGTTCCACCGACAGACATGCAACTTGTTTTTCATAAAGGTGGCTGGCGGGTGTCTGTTTCTCCAACTTTAGTTGAATCGAATTTGACTACGGCCCGTCCTTGTTGAAGGTGAAAACAGCACACTTCACAAAAAATCATTGTGGTTTTGATGCGTAGGTAAGAACGGTTCTTGCTAGAAGCCCATAGCAGCCACGTAAAACTTGCAACAACAAAGTAGAGGACGACTAACTTGTTTTCGCAGGGCTTGTTGTGATGTGATATGGTCAAGACATGATGTGATATAAGTTATTGTATGAGATGATCATGTTTTGTAGAAGTTACTCGCAACCGGCAGGAGCCTTATGGTTGTCTCTTTATTGTATGAAATGCGAATGCCATGTAATTGTTTTACTTTATCACTATGCATTAGCGGTAGTTGTAGAAGCAATAGTTGGCGAGACGACAACGACGCTACGATGGAGATCAAGGTGTCAAGCCGGTGACGATGAAGATCATGACGGTGCTTTGGAGATGGAGATCAAAGGCACAAGATGATGATGGCCATATCATGTCACATATTTTGATTGCATGTGATGTTTATCTTTTATCCATCTTATTTTTCTTAGTATGGCGGTAGCATTATAAGATGATTCCTCACTAAATTTCAAGGTCTAAGTGTTCTCGCTGAGTATGCACCGTTGCTACAGTTCGTCATGCCGAGACACCATGTGATGATTGGGTATGATAAGCTCTACGTTCACATACAACGGGTGTAAGACAATTTTGCACATGCAGAATACTCAGGTTAAACTTGATGAGCCTAGCATGTACATACATGGCCTCGGAACACTGAGACCGAAAGGTTGAGCGTGAATCATATGGTAGATATGATCAACATAGAGATGTTCACCATTGAAAACTACTCCATCTCACGTGATGATCGGACATGGTTTAGTTGATATGGATCACGTGATCATTTAGATGACTCGAGGGATGTCTATCTAAGTGGGAGTTCTTTAGTAATATGATTAATTGAACTTAAATTTATCATGAACTTAACCCTGATAGTTTTTGCATATATATGTTGTTGTAGATCAATGGCCCATGCTACCGTTCCCTTGAATTTTAGTGCGTTCCTACAGAAAGCTAAGTTCAAAGATGATGGTAGCAACTACATGGACTAGGTCCGTAACTTGAGGATTATCCTCATTATTGCACAAAAGAATTATGTCCTTGAAGCACCGCTAGGTGCAAGGCCTGCTGTAGGAGCAACTCGGACGTTATGAACGTCTGGCAAGCTAAATCTGATGACTACTCGATAGTTCAGTCTGCCATGCTTTACGGCTTAGAATCGGGACTTCAAAGACATTTTGAACGTCATGGAGCATATGAGATGTTCCAGGAGTTGAAGTTAATATTTCAAGCCAATACCTGAGTTGAGAGATATGAAGTCTCCAATAAGTTCTCTGGCTGCAAGATGGAGGAGAACAGTTCTGTTAGTGAGACATACTCAGAATCTCTGGGTACCATAACCACTTGACTCAGCTGGGAGTTAATCTTTCGGATGATAGTGCCATTGACAGAGTTTTTCAATCACTGCCACCAAGCTATAAAGGTTTCGTGATGAACTATAATATGCAAGGGATGGAAAAGACTATTTGTCGGTGTCAAAACCGGCGGATCTCGGGTAGGGGGTCCCGAACTGTGCGTCTAGGATCGATGGTAACAGGAGCAGGGGACACGATGTTTACCCAGGTTCGGGCCCTCTTGATGGAGGTAATACCCTACGTCATGCTTGATTGATATTGATGATATGAGTATTACAAGAGTTGATCTACCACGAGATCATAGAGGCTAAAACCCTAGAAGCTAGCCTATGGTATGATTGTTGTATATGTTATCTATCGACTAGCCTGGCCTCGGTTTATATAATGCACCAATGGCCTAGGATAACAAGAGTCCTAGCCGAATACGTCGGTGGGGAGGAGTCCTTGTCTTGATCACCAAGTCTTGTGGAATCTTCCATGTATGCGGCAGCTGTCCGAACTAGCCCATGAGTATACGGCCATGGGGGTCCTCGGCCCAATCTAACAGATCGGGAGATGACGTGTTGAGGACCCCCTAGTCCAGGACACCGTCAGTAGCCCCCTGAACCGGTCTTCAAGTTAGGGACGCTCCTCGATTCTTCCGAACTATTCTTCATCTTCGTTTTTCGGTCTTGAAAACTGGTTCAACAAATCTTCTCATCTTCGATCTTGAGGATTGCCGAAATGCATTCGACAAGTTTATACGTCGGGTATCCGAGGAGCCCCTTTAAGTTTCCGGCCTTTATCAATGCCTTGTTATTTTTATGCCACACCTCGGGTTTTGAAGTTGTTCCCGGGAGGTAGTGTCCTCTT
>NC_041380.1:539411850-539431767 GCF_002162155.2 Triticum dicoccoides | reverse complement strand
GATTTTTTGTCAATATTTTTATTGGTGCAATTTATTCTCTGCCGAGAAATACAGCCAGTAGCCCTCAAGGTGTGTATCGGTCTAAAACCCGAGATGCACCTAAAGGATGACATAAGACCGCTGACCTCAGTAGCCGCTGAGACTCAGGTTGATTTTGCAAAATTGGCCTCAGGATCAAGTCCTAGCTCGGCAGAATACTTCGGGACACAAAAAGCGGCGTGCTCAGTCCTCGAGACTCAGGTTGGGTGCGGCCGACCAACCTGAGGATCAAAATCTCCTCGGAAACTATATTGCACATAAAATTTTCTGCATTGGACAGGCAATGCAGTAGCCCCTGAGACACTGGTCGGATGGCAACACCAGATCAGGGGATCGATGTGCCCCTTTAATATTTGTAAATAATAAGCCTGAAGCCGAGTAGTCCCCGAGCCTTAATGCGGGCATGGGTGGCCGAATTAAGGATCGATATCCATAGTAAAATCACAAATTATGTGTAATGACTCTATGTATCCAAGTACTTTACGTCATTAATGCTCGGATCCGCATTGTACCAAACTTTGTTGACCGACCATCAGCTTCAACCTCCTCAGCCAGTAGCCGAGGAGTGTTTGTCCTACTTTATAAAGTCTTTATGAGGGCAAAGATTTATGACAAACAAGGAAAACTGGCCATACGGTTTTATAAACAAAGGTACGCAAAGAGATATGTTATATTACTGTTTAACATAAGAAATGTCTTCCAAAGAAAATAGTCCCGCTATTGGTTCCTTTCTTTCGGTTTTCATGCTAAGCATGATCATGAAACGTCAGCTCTAATGTAAGATCAAAATATCAAGGATTTAGTTTGGGAGGCCAGTAATAGCCCCCTGTAGTGTTCGGTGACAGTCGAGGTCAAGCCATAAACACTTCGGCCATTGTTATGAATGGCCCGTCATTTAACACCGTCATCGGATCGCTGACCAGTTTACACTTATTGTGACAGTCAGTTTTCGGCTTTCTCCACTGAGGTGCTTAACTATGTGAGCTGGAAGCACAATCGCAGTGGTTCTCCCTTTGCACACCTAGCCGAACAAAGCGGAACGTAGGAGGCAAGCGGAGGAGCCGGGCAACCCAACTATTGATCGAAGACACAATTTGAAACCGATGCATATATAGCAATATCCGAGAATGTTTTTGCCGAATTTCTAAAGGTGTCCGGCGTTGCACTGCAAGACTTGTGCTGAAAACACGCAAATAGTTTAAAAGTGCCAAAAGCTTGGAAAACCAAAAAATGTCAGTAAAAACATGATGTCCGAACAAGATCAAGTGTTCGGTGCCAATCCTAAAATTGGTCTTAGAAATAAAGAGTGCTTCTGTCGTGCTTTAACATGACACATCCTATCTCAAGACTCCAAGCGGGTCAGCCTACGGCTTCAACCTCCTATCCCGAGGGCGGAGTACTTCTCATTAGGCCAGTTTAGCAAACTAAACTCTAGCGGCTTTGAGAGAGAAATTAGGCTCCCCGGCTAGTGACCACACACTCGTGTCGAAAAAAAGGAGTGATGAATAATAATAGTAATAAAAACTTTGCAACAACTAAGAAGAAGAACACTTATTATAAAACGGCTCATATAAATTTAAGAGCCACCAAGTGACTTGGGTAAAAGAATTTTATGTATAATGATTGTATGTACCGAAGTACTAATATCATATCTTTGTTCACCCGAACTTTAAACGCGTCTTAACCGACCGTCGGCTTCTCCCTCTTCGGTCAAGGACCGAAAAGTGTTATGTACTCCACCTGTCGAGAATATCGACAGTGTTTCCGATAACCAGGCAACCGGGCCATAAGGCTATAACAGACAAAGCGCGCTCAGGGAACTTATGCTATATTACAGACGAAGTGTAAGAAGCGTCTTCGAAGAAAATAGTACCCCCACCAATACCTTTCTTCGGTGCTCATTATTACTATGAGACTTGTGTAATAGATTTTTTGTACTCATGAGTTCCGTTGTGTGCCAACCATGATTGAAAATAATAAGAGCGCTAGCTTTTGGCTTCACCCAGTCTGAGGTCAGAGCTCGGAGGACCCGGTCGTGACAATCGCAGAGGTGCTCCCTTTACTCCCTAGCCGAACAATCGGGAACGTAGGGATAAGCACAGGAGCCAGGCAACCCAGCTTGCAAATCGCTTAAGTCAATATGGTGCATATTGTGGCGTAATACACGAACAAGGAACGAAGCCGTACAAGTATAATCTTATGCAAGAGGAAAAGCTTCATAAAGGAAGCCCCCAAATAAACGGGGTATTTGAATTTGTGCGTCACAAACAAAGTTTGGACAGGGAAATTTTTTACAAGCAACTTTTTTCCAAAAAAGTATAATGCTTGGTCGAACCGAACACAAGTTAAAAATTTAAAACTTTGAGCATGAAGGCAACTTAGCTGGTTAATGTGTTCGATGTTGATGACGCAGGCCGAGATTGTGGCGGGACGAGATCCCAGCCCCCAAGCCAGTCCCGAGATGTCCGAGTAAAGAACTCAGCTTGATGAAGTGGTGACACAGCATGGTCGATGGGTGAGGTGAAAACCTTAGTCCGACCACGGTGATGGAGCTGGCCGGCAGTGTGACGCCGAAGCCCCCAGCATGTGTTAATAAAGTGATGACGAAGCTCCCGGTCAGCCGAGGTGACATGGTACATCGGTACACCGCGGTGACAGCGCTGCCCGGATTATCTACCTGTGCACAGAAAATAGTGCAAGCTGGAGATAATAGGAATAATAAAAAAATTGTTGCATAATCAATAATTTATGCAAAGTGAGTAATAAAAGAAATATGGCATGTGCGCCGAACACTCGATGAGGTAGAGCTCTCTTGGCGATGTCGAAGTCCCCGAGGCAACCGAACACGTCGGTATGGCAATACGACCAACAAGGTGATCACGCGAGCCGATTTACGCCGATTAGGATGACGGCGTCGGCTTGTCGAAGAGACCGCGTGACTCGATCGAAGTCGTTCACCTACACACATAAAATAGTGCGGTCCAAAAGGATAATTGCTTTTCGCAAAAATAATTTATTAAAAGAGATGTGGCCTAGCGTCGAAGTCATGTCGATGCAGGGCGTTGGCGTGACGCGGTGAAGGCGTGGCCAAGCCGGAATTCACAGGCCGGTCTGAGTTCCGGATGCGGCATTCGCCGAACTGTATACAGAAACTGACCGAACCACCACGCCACCGTTGTTAATACAGCCACCATTTGATAGACCTGTGTATAGATGATGAAACAAACCGGAGTAATAATTCCTTGGGAAAAATAAACCCAAGCAAGCAAAAAAATACTAGGATTAATAGCACCTGGTTTATTTGTTGTAGCAATCCGAAGAGAGGTGATTCCGAAAATTGGGACTCGATCTGCACACCCATTGCCTGATGGGCGATAAAGCGATGGCATGACGATGCTGGCAAAGGTTGGCTCGCCGAGGCAAAGCCCTCGGTCCAGCTAACGTGATGGAGCTGGTCGGCTACTGACGCCGAAGTCTCCGGAGTAGGTTGATGAAGAGATGGCGAAGCCCCAAGTCCAGCCGAGATGTCGAAGCCTCGATGTCAGCCGATGAGTCGAAGTAGGTCGGCATGATGGACACCAGCTTGAAGAAGCAATAGTGCGGCCCTGCCGATGCAGGTCGTGACGTGGTCGATGTCAGCTTGATGAAGTGAGCGTGCGGCGATGCCGGTATGCCCGCTCCGTGTAATCCGTGGGGCAGCGATGTTGGTGATGATTTATCCTTCGCGATGCCGGACTCTTGTTCGGCTTGCCGAGATGATGATTCGAAGAAGTTGAGCTCGGCTCAACAAAGTGACGACATATATAGCGCAGGTTGGCAGCCTTGGAGCAATATTACCGGACTGGTTTGACACCAGCATGATGATGAAGATGACCTCAGGGGAGGCTTAAAAATTTAGAGGCACGTGTTTAAAAACAACGCACAATGCCCTGGAAGAGAATTCATCTAAAAAGGTTGTCCAATATCACGTTCATAAAGAAACATGAATCCGGGTTGGATCTGTATTCGTATAGAAAACAGATCCAAAAATGAGTCCACTCATCGGAAGATTCCCGGAGTTTGAACCGTCGGATCGAGCTGAAATTTGGAGGAGTGGTAGATATGGGAATTCCTCAATAGATGAACGGTTGGATCTTCCAAAGGACTTCCGAGCTGGGCTCTGAAGACCACGTCCTAAACTCATCCAGATTCCCGTCCAGATTTGACAGGGCTCCGGTATATCATAGATTGTCAGAGATTCCTCCATCGGAACTCGATGAAATTTTGCATGGCTGTTGTAGACGTAATTCCGCACTATTCCACCGAAGCAATCGTCAAACCGACGCTCGAGGGGATGGTGACGGCGAATACAAGTTCGCTGTCCATAAAAGCAGCACGGCCGCCCGAGGGCAATGTTGACGTTGAGCCCTCGAGCTCCATAGATGACTCCTCTATGATCATGATAGAGACCGGAGTTGATATTGAAGAAGGCCCCTGTCCGAACATGACGATCGGAGATGGAGCACGGTCCTCGGTCGAGCCAAGGTGACCAGTCGAGCCGGTGACGAAGATGCCGACGTCGCCGTTGACCTGCGGGCGAGCCATTGATCCTTTTGCCGATCACACAGCGAAACTCTCAATGAAAGCACCAATGTCGGTGTCAAAACCGGGGGATCTCGGGTAGGGGGTCCCGAACTATGCGTCTAGGATCGATGGTAACAGGAGGCAGGGGACACGATGTTTACCCAGGTTCGGGCCCTCTTGATGGAGGTAATACCCTACGTCCTGTTTGATTGATATTGATGATATGAGTATTACAAGAGTTGATTTACCATGAGATCGTAGAGGCTAAAACCCTAGAAGCTAGCCTATGGTATGATTGTTGTATATGTTATCTATCGACTAGCCTGGCCTCGGTTTATATAATGCACCAATGGCCTAGGATAACAAGAGTCCTAGCCGAATACGCCGGTGGGGAGGAGTCCTTGTCTTGATCACCAAGTTTTGTGGAATCTTCCATGTATGTGGCAGCTGTCGAACTGGCCCATGAGTATACGGCCATGGGGGTCCTTGGCCCAATCTAACAGATCGGGAGATGACGTGTTGAGTACCCCCTAGTCCAGGACACCGTCACTATTCCTGAGCTCTTCGCAATGCTTAAAGCTGTGGAGGTAGAAATCAAGAAGGAGCATCAAGTGTTGATGGTTAACAAGACCAGTAGTTTCAAGAAAAAGGGCAAAGGGAAGAAGGGGAACTTCAAGAAGAATAGCAGGCAAGTTGCTTCTACCGGGAAGAAGCCCAAGTCTGGACCTAAGCCTGAAACTGAGTGCTTCTACTACAAAGGGACTGGTCACTGGAAGTGGAACTGCCCCAAGTATTTGGCGGATAAGAAGGATGGCAAAGTGAAAGGTATATTTGATATACATGTTACTGATGTGTACCTTACTAATGCTCGTAGTAGTGCCTGGGTATTTGATACTGGTTCTGTTGCTCACATTTGTAACTCAAAACAGGGGCTACAGATAGAACGAAGATTGGCTAAGGATGAGGTGACAATGCACGTTGGAAATGGTTCCAAGGTCGATGTGATCGTCATCGGCACGCTACCTCTACATCTACCTTTGGGATTAGTTTTAGACCTGAATAATTGTTATTTGGTGCCAGCGTTGAGCATGAGCATTATATCTGGATCTTGTTTGATGCGAGAAGGTTATTCATTTAAATCAAAGAATAATGGTTCTTCTATTTATCTGAGTGATATCTTTTATGGTCATGCACCCTTGGTGAGTGGTCTATTTTTGTTGAAGCTCGATCTTAGTGATACATATATTCATAATATTGAAGCCAAAAGATGCAAAGTTAATAATGATAGTGAAACTTATTTGTGGCACTGCCATTTAGGTCATATTGGTGTAAAGTGCATGAAGAAACTCCATGCAGATGGGCTTTTGGAATCACTTGATTATGAATCACTTGATGCTTGCGAACCATGCCTCATGGGCAAGATGACTAAGTCTCTGTTCTCTGGAACAATGGAGTGAGCCACTGACTTATTGGAAATAATACATACCGATGTATGCGGTCCGATGAGTGTTGAGGCTCGCAGCGGGTATCGTTATTTTCTGACCTTCATGGATGATTTGAGCAGGTATGGGTATATCTACCTAATAAAACATAAGTCTGAAACATTTGAAAAGTTCAAAGAATTTCAGAGTGAAGTAGAAAATCATCGTAATAAGAAAATAAAGTTTCTACGATCTGATCGCAGAGGCGAATATTTGAGTTACGAGTTTGGTCTTCATTTGAAACAATGTGGAATAGTTTCGCAACTCACGCCACCTGGAACACCACAGTGTAATGGTGTGTCCGAACATCGTAACCTTACTTTATTAGATATGGTGCGATCTATGATGTCTCTTACCGATTTACCACTATTGTTTTGGGGTTATGCTTTAGAGATGGTTGCATTAATGTTAAATAGGGCACCATCTAAATCTGTTGAGACGACTGTCGGTGTCAAAACCGGCAGATCTCGGGTAGAGGGTCCTGAATTGTGCGTTTAAGGATCGATGGTAAGAGGAGTCAGGGGACATGATGTTTACCCAGGTTCAGGCCCTCTTGATGGAGGTAATACCCTACTTCCTGCTTGATTGACTTTGATGAGTATAAGGGTTACAAGAGTTGATCTACCACGAGATCGTAATGGCTAAACCCTAGATGTCTAGCCTGTATGATTATGACTGCCCCTATGGACTAAAACCCTCCAGTTTATATAGACACCGAATGGGGCTAGGGTTTGTATGGAGTCGGTTTACACAGAAAGGAATCTTCATATCTGAACGCCAAGCTTGCCTTCCACGCCAAGGAGAGTCCCATCCGGACACGGGGAAAGCCTTCTATCTTGTATCTTCAGGGCCCACCAGTCCGGCCCACGTCACATAGCCCCGACGCCCGGGGACCCCCTAATCCAGGACTCCCTCAACGACACCATATGAACTATGGTTTAGCAAGAAACCTAAGCTGTCGTTTCTTAAATTTTGAGGTTGCGATGCTTATATGAAAAAGCTTCAACCTGATAAGCTCGAACTCAAATCGGAGAAATGCGTCTTCATAGGATACCCAAAAGAAACTGTTGGGTACCCTTCTATCACAGATCCGAAGGCAAGATATTTGTTGCTAAAAATGGATCCTTTCCAGAGAAGGAGTTTCTCTCGAAAGAAGTGAGTGGGAGGAAAGTAGAACTTGATGAGGTAGTTGTACCTTGCCTCGAATTGGAAAGTAGTTCATCACATAAATGAGTTCGAGTGATGCCTACACCAATCAATGAAATTTGGAAAATGGATGTCAAAACTGCATTCCTTAATGGATTTCTTAAAGAAGAGTTGTATATGATGCAACCAGAAGGTTTTGTCGATCCTAGAGGTGCTGACAAAGTGTGCAAGCTCCAGCGATCCATTTATGGACTGGTGCAAGCCTCTCGGAGTTGGAATATACGCTTTGATAGTGTGATCAAAGCATATGGTTTTATACAGACTTTTGGAGAAGCATGTATTTACAAGAAAGTGAGTGGGAGCTCTGTAGCATTTCTAAAATTATATGTGGATGACATATTGTTGATTGGAAATAATACAAAATTTCTGGATAGCATAAAAGGATACTTGAATAAGAATTTTTCAATGAAAGACCTCAGTGAAGCTACTTATATATTAGGCATCAGGATCTATAGAGATAGATGAATACGCTTAATTGGACTTTCACAAATCACATACCTTGATAAAGTTTTGAAGAAGTTCAAAATGGATCAGTCAAAGAAAGGGTTCTTACCTGTGTTACAAGGTGTGAAGTTGAGTTAGACACAATGCCCGACCACTGTAGAAGATAGAGAGAAAATGAAAGTCATTCCCTATGCCTCAGCCACAGGTTCTATCATGTATGCAATGTTGTGTACCAGAGCTGATGTGCCTTGCTATAAGTTAGCAGGGAGGTACGAAAGTAATCCAGGAGTGGATCACTGGACAGCGGTTAAGAACATCCTGAAATACCTAAAAATGACTAAGGATATGTTTCTCATGTATGGAGGTGACAAAGAGCTTGTCGTAAATGGTTATGTCGATGCTAGCTTTGACACTGATCCGGATGACTCTAAGTTGCAAACTGGATACGTATTTATATTGAATGGTGGAGCTGTCGGTTGGTGCAGTTCCAAGCAGAGCGTCGTGGCAGAATCTACATGTGAAGCGGAGTACATAGCTGCTTCGGAAGCAGCAAATCAAGGAGTCTGGATGAAGGAGTTCATATCGGATCTAGGTGTAATACCTAGTGCATCGGGTCCAATGAAAATATTTTGTGACAATACTGGAGAAATTGCCTTAGCGAAGGAATCCAGATTTCACAAGATAACCAAACACATCAAGAGATACTTCAACTCCATCCGCGATCAAATCAAGGAGGGAGACATAGAGATTTGCAAAATACATATGGATCTGAATGTTGCAGACCCGTTGACTAAGCCTCTTCCACGAGCAAAAAATGATCAGCACCAAGACTCCATGGGTGCTAGAATCATTACAATGTAATCTAGATTATTGACTCTAGTGCAAGTGGGAGACTAAAGGAAATATGCCCTAGAGGCAATAATAAAGTTGTCGTTTATATTTCCTTATATCATTATAAATGTTTATTCTTCATGTTAGAATTGTATTAACTGGAAACTAGATACATGTGTGAATACATAGACAAAACAAAGTGTCCCTAGTATGCCTCTACTTGACTAGCTCGTTAATCAAAGATGGTTAAGTTTCCTGACCATAGACATGTGTTCTCATTAGATGAACAGGATCACATCATTAGGAGAATGATGTGATCGACAAGACCCATCTATTAGCTTGGCATAATGATCGTTAAAGTTTTATTGCTATTGCTTTCTTCATGACTTATACATATTCCTTTGACTATGAGATTATGCAACTCCCGAATACCGGAGGAACACCTTGTGTGCTATCCAATGTCACAATGTAACTGGGTGATTATGAAGATGCTCTACAGGTGTCTCCGAAGGTGTTTGTTGGGTTGGCATAGATCGAGATTAGGATTTGTCACTCCGAGTATCGGAGAGGTATCTCTAGGCCCTCTCGGTAATGCACATCATGATAAGCCTTGCAAGCAATGTGACTAATGAGTTAGTTGCGGGATGATGCATTACGGAACGAGTAAAGAGACTTGCCAGTAACGATATTGAGCTAGGTATGAGGATACCGACGATCGAATCTTGGGCAAGTAACATACCGATGACAAAGGGAACTACGTATGTTGTCCTTGTAGTTTGACTGATAAAGACCTTCGTAGAATATGTAGGAACTAATATGAGCATCCAGGTTCCTCTATTGGTTATTGACCGAAGATGTGTCTCGGTCATGTCTACATAGTTCTCGAACCCGTAGGGTCTGCACACTTAATGTTCGATGACAATTTGTATTATGGGTTATGTGTTTTGGTGACCGAAGATTGTTCGGAGTCCTGGATGAGATCACGGACATGACGAGGAGTCTCGAAATGGTCGAGAGGTAAAGATTGATTTATTGGAAGATGTCATTCGTACACTGAAATGGTTTCAGAGTGGTTCGGGTATTTTTCAGAGCACCGAGGGGTTACCGGAACCCCCCCGGGGAAGTAATGGGCCCACATGGGCCATAGGGGAGAGATGAGGCAGCCCACAAGGGGTGGCCGCGCCCCCCTCCCATGGGGAGTCCGATTTGGACTAGGGGAGGGGGCGCGCCCCCCTTTCCTTCTCCTCCTCCCTCTCCCTTCCTCTTTCCCCCTCCATAAGAAAGGAAAGGGGAGGCCGAATAGGACTTGGTGTCCTATTCGGTTTCCCCCCATGGCTCGCCCCCTAGGGCCGGCCGCCTCCTCCCCTCCTCCTTTATATACGGGGGCAAGGGAGCACCCCAAGGCACAATAGTTGTTCTCTTAGTCGTGTGCGGTGTCCCCCTTCACAGTTTACTCCTCCGGTCAAAGCGTCGTAGTGCTTAGGCGAAGCCCTGCACGGATCACATCACCATCACCGTCACCATGCCGTCGTGCTGACGAAACTCTCCCACGACCCTCTGCTAGATCAAGAGTTCGAGGGACGTCATCGAGTTGAGCGTGTGCTGAACTCGGAGGCGCCGTACGTTCGGTACTAGATCGGTTCGATCGTGAAAACGTTCGACTACATCAACCGCGTTAACCTAACGCTTCCGCTTTCGGTCTACGAGGGTACGTGGACACACTCTCCCCTCTCGTTGCTATGCATCTCCTAGATAGATCTTGCTTGATCGTAGGAACTATTTTTGAAATTGCATGCTGCGTTCCCCAACAAAACTCTCACCCATGTCATGATACGACACATGGTCCTTTGAGATTTTTAGGAATTAAATGTTATATGGACCTAAATCCCAACTAGGGATGGAGTTAGAGGAAATGTAACCGTGATGCACCATTTTGACATGCCACAAAATTTTCATGCAAAAAATGTACTAAATTGTAGTATGTTTCGTGCCATTTTGTATTTTTTATTGCTTTTTTACTAACACACTTGTCTATAATGTATTTACAAACAAAGACACATGAATACATGACACACCAACTAGATAGTTATGAAATCAACATTAATTACTATCCTAACCTAATAATTATTAGCAGACTATGAATTCATTAAAGGAAAAAAAGAGTAGTAAACATCCATATATAGTTCATTTGGATTTGTACTCCATGGAACAATCCGCGCGCTAACCCTATTTTCCTGTAGAGTACACATATCCATAAGCCTGAGTTAATAACTATTTTTTATAGGTTGTATTTCAATCGAAGAATCATCCTAGAGAAATTCCCTATAATTTAATCTATTTTAACGAGACAACAAAGCGTCAAACTCAAGGTTTAATCCGAGATACCAAAACCCTCCTCATCATCCAACCACTAGTTGGTTCTCAGTATTTCCTATAATTTCTATCAACATACTGGGACAAATATCATCCTCCCATGATTGCACCTCGTCCATGGCGAGATGGTGTGGTAGTGAGCACATCTTCTAAATTTAGGGTTTATTTCATACCCAAGTCCTACAAATCAACTTCGACTTCTGAAAGAAGCATGTGGGTGAGGCAAACCCAAGAAACTATGTCGGTTTCGTCGATTGTTGTGATCCGACAAAATCTTTCTAACGAAACCTCAAATTCATGACCATAGTTAATAGATATCCGCGTCAAAAAAATACATGTTATCCAGCTTTGAACTGGGCCAGTAATAAATCTGGAGGTGCATAGAACATACATACCTTTGGTAACATAATGAAGCTTAATTTCCTATAGCAAAGGCATAACCGCCATGGCTAGCATGAGTTAAGGAATTTAAGTTGTCCTTCAACACACACACACACACATACACATACACACAAGACAGAGCTAGTCACGCCTTAGGTATGTGTAGAGGTTATAACTTACAACATCGGTTTATAGATTCATTCAACACCAACTACAAAAAGTTATAAGCATATGTCAACTAACAATACAAACAAAATCCATAAGCATAAAATGGCTAACCCCTCAAACGAGCCAAATTGAGTACCTTGCCAATGCTCTTCATGATATACGAGCCAAATTGTGGGTCACCACTGTGGTTTCCATTCCCAAACGAGTATATGGTCCATGTTGTTCTAGAGGCCACCACAGAGTCGCCAAGCTAGCGCGCCGCCCACACGTCAATGGAGGGGATTGACTAGGGCTTGGCGCTCGCGGTGAGCTGAGCTAGTGGCGCTCGCCGCACCGCCGTGTGCCGCTCCGGGCACGGCGTCCACCCACCGGCCCTCCGCTCCCTACTGTCGTGTGCCACCCGGGCACGACATCCACCTCCTGCCGCAGCTGCTAGGAGGCGGGGCTCATCACTGACTGTTTCCGTCGTGCACCACCCGGGCTCGGCGTCCACCCCCTCCGAGCCCCGCCGTGCTGCTTGAGGTCTAGTCCATGATCAATGTTCTTCGTCCTTCGCTCTCCTCGGCTTTCAGGTCAGTTCTTCGTAGTGCTTGTTCTGGACAACAGCCCTTCCTTGATGC
The DNA here is from genome assembly GCF_002162155.2 of Triticum dicoccoides. Lineage (NCBI taxonomy): Eukaryota > Viridiplantae > Streptophyta > Magnoliopsida > Poales > Poaceae > Triticum > Triticum dicoccoides. The sequence goes on along the minus strand of NC_041380.1, from coordinate 539,419,661 downwards.
ATGCTTGCCGCCCAGGCGTCGTTGCTCCTTTTTAGTTCTAGTTATGGTTTCTAGGCTCTGGTTTTCCGGCTTGTTCCATGGATGGGTCTAGGTTTGAGGATGCCATGTTGTCCAAGTATGGTTGCGGTACTTTTCAGTCGTCGCTGGCCGTTGCCTGCCGGCCGACCTTCTTATCATCGTCCTCAACGACGGCGTTGTTTTCTCCCCTGCTGCGTTTGCTTCCCTCCTGGTTTCCTGGTTTGGGGGCTGTGCTAGCGGCTTCCGAGTCCAACCGTGTCAGAGGGGTTCTTTTCGTTTCCAAGTGGCTCATGAGTGCATTGCGAAGGAGGTCGTGCTCCGCGATCCATGGTGGTCAGGCTTTATCGCTGTTACCATGTCCTTTTCTGCTCTGGACTCTTCTGTCTGTCGCGAGCCATCTCCTGCATGGGTGCATGCATGTTGACGTACGTGGGAGGCTAACTCCATTTTGCCGTCTCTCCTCTGACCTCGCCCTCTACACTCTGCACCCACGTCGTTTGCTAGCAAGTCTCAGACTGTCACGGCCCCGCGTGCCCCAATTTCCGGGGATTTTCCGATGTGCTTGCAGGACGGGCGCTCTGCTGCATGCGGGATAGAGACACCATGCAATCAATTAGTTTTGTGCTTATCCCCCCAGCCCCTTGCTTTGCGCTGTTGCCGCCTTCCGCTGAGCAACCGCTAGCCGGTTCGCGCGCGGATTCCTTTGGCGAGGTTGGCGACGCTCCAGTTGCCCGTCTTATGCCCACGCTATCGCCAGATCCTACCCCTACCCCCTACAGAGATGCACTGCTCTCTCTCCCATCTGCTGCTGCTGCTGATAATCTTTTGGGCGCCTCGCCGTATCCATGTCAGTGGTTTGGTAAGCCTAGAAAACTGCTTAGTCGCTGTTATCGATGCCTTTCCTATAGACACTGGCAACGGGATTGCAGGGATCCGGTGGTCTGCTGGCTTTGCCGTTCAGTGGGTCACACTCGAGCCCGTTGCAGCTATAGGTCTCTCTGCCCTTCGTCTCATCGTGCCCGCTCACCTATAAGTTCGGCTTCCTCGGAGTTGTTCTCTTTCACACAGGCCTCTTCACCTTCTCTCTCTACTCCTCCATCCCCTCTGAGCACAGCCCCCTGCCTCTCCTCGCCATGGAGCCGGTAGTGCATGGCCGTCCTTCTTCCTTGGATGTCCACTACCCTCTCGTGCCTGAATAGAACTCCCTTGTGTGCCTCATTACCATCTCTCCACCAAAGGCCTCTTTCCTTCCCTGGCTCCGTAGAGTTCTTTGCCACCGTCTTGGCATCACTGCGGCACGCTTCGCCAGCTCTGCTATGGGCACGGCTTTCGTTGTGTTCCAACGCGAGTCCGAGCAGGTCGCTGCTCTGCGTGCTAGCCTGATGGAGGTGGACGACCACACCATCTAGATTCTCCCGCACAACACAGGCGACAACGCTTTCCACTTCGCCTACCGCCACGTTGTCAGCCTCTCGCTCGAGAAGTTGCCCTTGGAGTTGTGGAACCGGCGGGGGGTGGCGGCGTGTGTCGTCGGGTTCGTCGGGTTCGCCAGCCTCTTTCGCCTAGAGCACGCTTGCCTCCACGGCAGCGAGTTCTCCAGCATCTTCGTCCTCGTCAAAGTCGAGGCCCTGCACCACATCCCCCACCACATCACCTTTCATCGCGTTGACGGCAATGGCATCTACGCAGATGTCATCATTAATGAAATCTGGGACGTCGCTCGCTCCCTTGGCGCTCCCATGGTCACACCGCGCCCGCCCGGTCGGCTCGACGAGGGCGGTGCCGATTTCCGCCCCCCTGCTCCGCTCTCCCCTCGCCGTGGGCGTTCCCACTCCGGGTCCTCAACGGGCCGCGGGCATGTGAGTGCTGGTGAGGGTATGGCGGACTGCGCTTTCCGCGCCTTCCTATACCCGGAGACGGCCGCTCCGGCCGACTTTCTGGCCATGCTCAAGCTGGCGGCCAAACCCAAGCTTATCAGAGGATCTGCTTTCTCCCTACCATCTGAAGCTCAAATCTTGCATGAGGACGAACTCCGGCTATGCCTTCACTCCTCGCTGTGGGCGGCAGAGGTGTGTACGCCGCGGGTCTCGGTCGCTTTCGACACCGAAGGCATGTGTTTCTCCTTCAAGCTTGAGCTCAACAACAGCAGGGTCGTCTCGGACTTTATCCCAGTCAGCCTGTTGTCGATGGATGATGGCTTCTTTCCTTGCTTAGACTACACCAAGGGGATTCTTGCGCGGGAAAGCTCTCACTCTCTCTTTTTCAATTTTCTGCCAAACTGATGTCTGGTGGGTCGTGCTCCCGCACGCTTCCTCTGCTTCCTTCTGTCGAATGTAGACACCCACCCAAACCAAATGTGCCTGTTCGGCTGCTCCCTGCTGTTGGGCCTGCGCTTGTCCTCTCCGGTGGCGCATCTCATGAGGAAATCCAGTTCCCAGCCCAGCAACACTACCGGGCCAATCAGATCCTTGTGGCCCGGCCTATCTGCTCCAGGCCTTTTCACCGCATCCCACGACCTGAGCCTGGGGTCCTGCTGTGTGGTCAACCATCTCCAGTCGTCTCCATCGATCTGTAGCATGGGGCTTGTGTTGCGCTCCCTCCTCAGGTTGCCACCGTGTTCTGCAACTGCCACGAGCCGCCCCGCGAGCCTGCTGCTGGTGAGCTCCTGCCCAAGACTGTGCTCCCACTCTTCCCCGCTCCTTCTCTGGGTGCGAGGCCAGTGGCCACGGCCGCCACCGTCGATCTTGACCTGAATCAGGCAGCCGAGATCCAGCCTCTGGTTTCGGGCGACCAGGGGGCCACAGGGAGGGCAGTGAGCCTGGCCTCGATCAGCAAGCGAAGGAGGAGGTGCTGCCGCCAATGCTCACTGCTTTGCGCCGGTGCAGCCCGCGCATCAGTCGTGCCTACGACGGCATGCGCCTGGGCTCTGTCGAGCGCCCGGCTAAGAGGAAGGCGGTGGCGACTGGATCTGATTCCATCTCTGGGTCGGCCCGTCGCCCTGGCTCCTCCTCTCGCCGCCGCAAGAAGACGAAGATCGCGGCAGTGGTCGGCCTGCTTGAGCTGCCTCTGCTGAACACGCCGTCTCCTATGACTCGTGGCAAGCTGAAGAAGATTGCCCAGTGCTGTGACCTCAATGCTTCTGCCATCCTGGAACAAGCCAAGATCCATGCCGTTCCTATTTCGTCAGACGACACTTCCGCCACCGATGGTGCAGCTCCTGTTTCCCCTGCATGTGTGTTCAGTTCTTTCAATGGTTAGACTAGGCGCCTCTAGTCTGAGCTTTCAGGCAGTGTTGCCTGCAGTTGTTGGTCTAAGTTATCTGTATTGCGAGACGATCTGCAGTCCTCTCTCGCCTCTTTTTTACCTTGCGTCTCTAGCTAGTATAGCTATGTTTTTCTTCAAGACCCGTAGTTCGTTATGGTCGTTTGGTCCTGAGTCTGTATGCTGCTCCCCCCAGTTATCAATCATGTCTCTATGTTCTGTCTATCTCTCCGTGATCATACTACATATGCATTTAGTTTCCCTGCTCTGGGCTGTGTGTTCATTTCTGCATTATGAAGATTCTGAACTGGAATGTTCATGGACTCGGCGAGGATGACAAGTGCTTGTTGGTCCGTGACACTATAACCTCTTGCTGCTCTAGTGTTGTGTGTCTGCAGGAAACAAAGTTTTCGTCCATTTCCCCCTTCAAGTTACGAGCGTTCTTGCCCACAAATCTCAAGGAACATGCTGTTACTCTGTCTGATGGTGTGGCCGGGGGCATCTTGGTTGCCTGGGACCCCGCTATGTTTCTCGGCCAAGTGGTAGCGTTTCACAAGTTCCATGTCACTCTGAAGATGGTTTCTACATAAAAAAACAACATGTTCTTCCTCACAGCTGTCTATGCACCCTATCTACACCATGAGAGGCCGAACTTCTTTGAGGCTATCAGCAGTGTCGCAAGTCCCCCTGACATGCCCTGGGTGGTGTTGGGAGACTTCAATATGTACAGATATGCACATGAGAAATCTCGTGGTCAGGTCAACTAGAGTTTGATGGACACTTTTAACTCTTGGATCCGGGACCAGGCTTTGGATGATGTTCAGATCGATAATCGACTGTTTACTTGGTCTAATAAGAGAGAGCAACCTACTCTTGTCCGCTTGGATCGGGTGCTTGTCAATGCATCTTGGAATCTCAGCTTTCTGCAATCAACTGTCTCCTGCATACCCACAACGACGTCCGATCATGCACCCTTGCTCCTGTCCTTCTGCACCAGCATGCCAAGAAGTAAGTTGTTTCGTCTGGAAAACCACTGGGCTGGAGTTGGAGGAGCCTCGAAACAACATTTCCCGGGCTTGGTCTTGTGGCACTCGTGAGATCCGCTCTGCCGCTTCCTTGATCAGTTTCAAAATGAGGCGTGTACGCGCTGCACTGCGGCAGTGGTGCCGTTCGAAGCCCAGTTTACGAATCCTCGTGAACAATAATAAGCATGTTGTGGCTTATTTGAATGTTGTTGAAGAGTTGAGATCACTTTCTTCCATCGAAGCATAGCTCAGGGTTTTTGTGACTGCTAGGGCTGAGCAACTGATCCTCTGGCAAACTGCTGCTTGGCGTAGAAGAGCCAAACTGCGATGGTGTGTATCTGGGGACGAGAATACCCAGTTCTTCCATGCAGCGGCCAACTGCCAAGCTTGTCGTAATAAGATCAGAGTGCTTGTTCAGGACGGGGTGGAGTTTTTTGACACTTCTCAGAAGTTGCGCCTGGCTACTGATTATTTCAAGGATATCTTGGGACAGCCTGCAACCTCCATGGATACTGTTGATGTTGGCTCTCTTTATACTCCGCTTGACCCGTCAGAGATTACTGCTGAGTTCTCCTGGGCTGAGATCATGCAAGCTATCAACTGTTCGCCTAATAACCGAAGCCCAGGCCCTGATGGTTTTACCAATGAGTTTTATAAGGCCTTCAAGCTGTTGATAAAGGATGATCTGTTAAGGTTCTTTGATGCTTTCCATAAGAATGAAGTCAACCTCTCGGGCATCAACTCTGCTTACATTACACTGCTGCCAGAAAAAGGTACACCTATGGAAATTCGTGACTTTAGGCCGATTTACTTAGTGCACAGCTTGCCTAAGTTGGCCTCTAAGGTTTTGGCTTGTCGGCTCAAAGTTTGGATTCCTCATTTGATCCACACGCTTCAGTCTGGCTTCGTGAAGGGTAGATCAATCGTTGAGAACTTTGCCTTAGCTGCTGAAATGATCCAATTTGCCCATAAAAGGAAACTACCAGTCATTGCGTTAAAGCTAGATTTTCATAAGGCCTTTGACAGCGTCAGTTGGTGCTGCCTTCACAAGATCCTTGATGCCAGGGGATTTCCACAAGTATGGACTAACTGGATATGTGCCCTCTTGTCTACTGGCAGCTCTAGGGTTCTACTCAATGGGGAGATGGGTCCTCCCATCACGGCAAAGAAAGGTTTTCGACAGGGGGATTCTCTCTCCCCGTACCTTTTCATCCTTGTGGCTGATGTGCTCTAGAGGATGTGCTGTCAGTTGTTTCAAGCTGGTTCCTTGCTGCACCCCCTTGGTTCAGACAGCTTCTTCCCGGTCCTACAGTATGCAGACGACACACTGATTCTTTTTCATGGCAGCACGCAACAAGCGGAAATAATTAAGGCAGTCCTCTCAGCTTTCTCTGGTTTTTCTGGGCTTACTATAAACTTTCACAAGAGCACCCTAGTGCCTGTCTCAGTGGATGCAAACACTGCCTCTGCCATTGCTCAGATCCTTGGTTGCCATGTTTCCTCTTTTCCTTGCACGTATTTGGGCTTGCCTCTATCCTTGCACAAAATAAACCATGGTATGCCGATGCCTGTCATCCACAAGGTTGATCGCCGCCTCTCTGGATGGTTAGCCACTTACCTATCTCTAGGTGGGCGGCTAACCCTCATCAACTCGGTACTAGCAGGCATTCCAAGTTACTTCATGGCTTGTTTCCCCTGGCCTATGGAATCCATTGCAAAGTTGGAAGAGTTGTTGGGTGCTTTTTTCTGGCAAGGTAAGAACAAGATCAAAGGTGGTCAATGTTTGGTCGCTTGGGATACAGTCTCTCTACCTCATATCAATGGTGGCTTGGGTGTTCGACAGCTGCACGCACACAATCAAACCATGATGTGCAAATTGGTTTCCAAGATCCTACAGAGCTTTGATATTCCCTGTTATAGCTGGTTTGCCACACATTATTGTCAGTCTACTGTCCCTCATGGTGCCCACAACCGAGATACAGCTATCTGGAAAGGTTTCAAGGATCTTATCCCTCTGGTGGTTAACTCCTCTAGATGCGTCCTGGGTTCTGGCACTTTGATCTCCTTCTGGATGGACCAATGGCTGGATGCAGGTCGTCTCTGTCTGCTGTATCCCACATTGTTTATATAAACAACAGAATGAGAAACTAAATTGACTGGAAGTACAGCGATAGGAGAAAAAGAATAGTGTACCCCCCTTCCCGTGGCGCTTCTCAAGAACACCCCAGGGGTTTTGTGCTTGGCGTCCCTTCTTGTGATATCTGCCACCTTCTTATCATGTGATGCATCCTACGGGGTGACGGGTATATTCCTTTCATTATATTCATATTTATTTTTTGCTCTATACAACGGGCTGGAACATTTTTCCGATGATCAAACAAATGCAAGTCATTGTGTTATGTCTCTCTTGATATATTTATATAATATACCTACAACTTTGGCAATGGCTTAAATATATATGCTTGGGTGTGCAGATGGAGAAGGTTTAAACAAGTTCTGTGTGGGTTGGGACCAAGGCTGCAAGGATCCAGTGAATGGAATCCCTAGTCAGTGCCAGATTTACTGCAGAGATAACAGTTTTGTCTTAGAGAAAGGCAAATGTGCACCGGACAATGGAAAGCCCAACCGCATGTGTTGCTGCTATAAGTAGACACTTCCGCGCGAATTTGTGGAAGAGTGCAAAACATTTTCTGTATGAGAGATCTCGAAAAATAAATTAAGAAAGCATTGTTTGATCTATGTCTATCATCAGAATGACTACTCGGGTGATCCCGGGCAGTGCTACTCAGTACAATATTCAGCAATCAACGGTTGTGGAGTAGTTGCGATCCCTACAACAGCTAGGAGTACTACATAGAGTTTTTATCAGACTTATATTATACATAGGTAATAGGATTTCTGATACCTACAATATACTTGTAGTGATCGAAATATAAGGGTGGTCCGAGCCGCTTCATCCTACAATACCGCCGAATGAAAATAAGATGTTGGTGGTAAGCAGTATGACTATCACCGCCCATAACTCTTTGTGTTCTACTCGTGCATATCATCTATGCATAGACCTGGCTCATGATGCCACAGTTGGGGATTGTTGCCTGGAAAACAAAAAACTCTACACACAGGCAATGATCTATCCATGAAAATGCATAGCAATGAAGGGGAGAGTGTGTCTACGTACCCTCATAGACCGTAAGCGGAAGCATTTCTTAACGCGGTTGATGTAGTAGAATTTCTTCGCGTTTCAACCGATCAAGTACCGAATGCACGACACCTCCGCATTCTGCACACGTTCAGCTCGGTGACGTCCCTCGCCTTCTTGATCCAGCAAGACGTCAAGGTAGTAGATGAGTTCCGCCAGCATGATGGCGTGGTGATGGTGATGGTGAAGTGATCCTTGCAGGGCTTCGCCTAAAAACACTACGAAAATATAACCGGGGGAGTAAATGGTGAAGGGGGCGCCGCACACAGCTAAACAATTGTTTCGTGTGTGCTAGGGCGCCCCCCATA
>NC_041380.1:539377922-539411456 GCF_002162155.2 Triticum dicoccoides | reverse complement strand
AGGGATCAGAATAATATTCTGATCACAACATGAACTTCCCGAGTAACGCACCTGACCTTTCCCGAGTACTAGGTTGAACTTCAGCTAAAAGGTGTCTAAATGGGGCTTGCGATATACCGTTGGATAGCTATTGACATCAGTATCATGACCCAAGTTAAATTTTTGGCAAAATGTAAGCGGTTTAAGAGCAGTTTTGAAAACCGTTTTTTCTTCATACAAAAAACGTGAATCGTATTTTCGATCGCATTTTTAAACCGTTTATAGGAATGAGGCAAATAATATGGCGTTGGAAAGCTGCTGCAAAGCCGCCCCTTCCACATGTTGAAAGTTTCTCTAATTCCCTACGGTTAAAGATTAATTCGTAAAATCGTACAATTTCGCAAACGGAACACCCGAGTTTGTATTTTCAATGCCATTTCTGAACGACTAATCCAATTGAGGCAAATAATATGGCGTTGGAAAGCTTATGAAAATGCGCTACTTTTTAATGTTAAAAGTTTTTTCTAATTTTGAACGGTTTAAAAGTAATTTAGAAAACTGTACAAGTTCCACCGAGTTCGTATTTTCAAACTAATTTTTTAACCGTAAGTCCGAATGCAACAAATGATACGGCGTTGGAAAGCTTGAGTGAATGCGAAACTTTTTTGTATGTATTGTTTCTGCTAATTCCTGACGGTTTTAAGTCAATTTTGAAAATGGTCAAAAACATTTTTTGCCGTAATTTCTACAAACTTTATCGGAATTGGGCAAATAATATACCGTTGAAAAGCTACGGAAAATGCAAAACTTTTTCATGTTGATGGTTTTATTTGATTCCTAGCCGTTTTCAAGTAATTTCGAAAACGGAAGGATCATTCATTCTGCCTCTATCGCGAAACAGATTCTTCGAAAATGCATCGCGTGAAGAACCTGAACTTCTCGGCATGTCTACCTGAACTTCACTCTGTTTTTGACATGCTTTTTTTGCTCGCAGATCTCCATCCACTACTTGTAGTTCTCCATCCACTTCCTGGAATTCAACGAGTGATATACCGATGGAAAGCTGCTGTAAACATGCAACTTTCCCGTGTTGATTATTTTTTCATACTCGCGATGGTTTTAAAAGTTTTTCATCTGAAATTCATTCGGTGTAGTAGTTGAACTTCCTGCTATTTTCACATTGAACTTTCGTGACGTATTTGCCTTTGTAATTTTCTCATCCATTCGTTAGTGTTACACAAATGATATTCCTTCTGTACAAACCACTCTCACAATAGTTTTTTTTTAACTTTCTTCGACGGAGTACTTGAACTTATAATAATAAAACTTTTAGTATTTGATTTTTATTCTTTTTTTAATACAAAATGCACACCGTGTACCGTGTGAACTTCTGGCAGTTATCAATCTGAACTTCTCCCGATTACATGAAAATATCTGAGTTTTTTATGAATACTAATCTGAATTTCTTAATCTTTTTTATGAATTTCAAAGCGCTCTATTTTTTAAAATTTGAACTTCTTGTTATTTTATTTTTGAACTTCTTGTTTCCATTCTTTAATAACGAGGAAAATCCGAGTTTTCTAGAGTCATCAAACTTCTCCATCTTTTTAATATGGACTTCCTAGTTTTATTTCTTAATTTTTTTATTATGAATTTTTTAATATGGACTTCTTGTTATTTTATTTTTGAACTTCTTGTTTCCATTCTTCAATAACGAGGAAAATCTGAGTTTTCTATACGCATCAAACTTCTCCATGTTTTTAATATGAACTTCTCCATCTTTTTAATCTACTTTTAAATGTTGAACTTCTTGTTATTTTATTTCTGAACTTCCTTTTTCATTCTTTAATAACGTGAAAAATCTGAGTTTCTATAATCATCGAACTTCTCCATCTTTTTAATATGAACTTCTTGGTTTTATTTCTTTCAGTAACTGAAAAAAATCCTACTTTCTGATAGACATCGAGTCGCTACGTTTTTAAATTTGTATAAAACACACACTGTATAGTACATGACCTTCTCGGAGTTATCAATCTGAACTTCTCTCGGTTACATGAAAATATTTGAGTTTTTTTATAGACATTGAACCACTCTGTCCTTTTTATTTGAACTTCATTCTGTATTTTTCAGAGTATGAAAAATATTTGAAGTTTTGTAATTAATATCGGACTGCTTCGTTACAAATTGAACTTCTTGGATTATTGTCAGTAAGTGGGAAAATTCGAGTTTTTTTAATAAATATCGATCTGCTTCGTTGTAAAAAAATGAAATTCTTGTTTTTATTATCTAGTAATGAGGAAAATCTGAGTTTTTCATATATAGTGAACTAGTCAATTTTTTTCATTTGAACTTCTTGGTATTTTAAAATTGGACTTTCTTTGGTTTTTTAATAAATAATGAACTTCTTCGTTGTTAAATTTAAACCTCTATGTTTTTTTGAGAAACGGGAATAATTCATTTTTTATACAATGAACTTCTCTTTTTTTAATCTGTACTTCTGTGTTATTATTTAGTAACGCAAAAAAATCTATGTTTTTTAATAAACATCAAACCGCCCTCGTTAGTTAAATTTCAACTTCTATGTTTTTCTTAGAAACAAGGTAAAGACCATTAAACTTATTTTAACTGTTGTGTTTTTATAGACACTCTTGTTGCTTTTCACATTATTTTTTGTTCTTTTTTCTCTGAAGTAATTACGTGAACTTTTTACAACAAAATGATTGAACTTTCAGAGGACGTATGTGCATAATTTCTATTTTTGTAAGGTCGCCAGGCATTAATTACTGCCCAAAATGAAAAGGGGATATTTTTCCACAAGCCCACAGACATGTATTACTCCTACTTAACAAGAGCTAACCGAGGACACTGAAGCACATTTCGTATGGTCACACATAATCTTATCTTTTCTGTGCACACATAAACCAAATTAATTTAAACCACCAAAATGCACAAAGACATCGCTACTATTTTTGTGAAGTTCAAGTACATAAAGATGATTCCCCTGCCCATTACATCCAACATCTAGTATGCCCAAAATAGGAACATGCAGATTTTCCATGTCTAGTGGATCAATCAGGGATCAATCAAACTCATGTGAACTTAAGTATCAGTGTATCACCAAACGAAAATATAGTCAAAAAAATCTGAACGTGGACCTCCTATGAGTGTTGGCAGGAAAGAGGCGTGGTGGCCCGAGACCTCAAGGAAATCTTTGCTAGCCCGTGCAGGACCGCCCTGCCGACGGAGGAGAGGGTGGACTGCCGCGACGCTCCGGGAGCAGTTGAGCATCCATGCAGTGGGGCGACAGGGCCGAGCAGGCGAAGGTGGGAGGCACGTCGGGTCGGGGTGGCTGGCAGCGGAACTAGGGGCACGGGCTGACACTGGGGACGTCGAGGGCCGGGAGGAAGCGGGGGATGGGGAAGTTGGGGTGAAGGGCCCCAGGCCGGCGACGAGGAACCAAGGTGGCCGTGGAGAAGTGGACCGGCAGGTGGTAGTCACGGCGGTGCTGGGCCGCCATGGTGGATCGCAGGGCGCTGGATCGGGTGGGGCTGTGGGGGAAGGCCGGCGCCAGTTGGGGGCCGTGGGAGAAGACCTCTGGTAGAGCTGTGGGATGGGGACGACGCGCGGCCGCAGGAGAAGGCCGGCTGCATGGCCGTCGCAGGCGGCCGGTGGCGGGTCCGCGCGAGGAGACCAGCGGCTGGATCTCGGGAGGAGGCCTGTTGCGGGGTTGCAAGAGGTGGGGTCCGGCCACGGCGGCGTTTGTGGTAGGCGGCGCTGGGGCGTGCAGGAGGTCGTGCGGCGGCGGGGGATCCCGGGAGGTCGGGCGGTGGCGGGGGAGTCGGGGGAGGTCGCGTGGCGGCGCGGGGGAGGTGGGTCTAGGGCGGGCCAGGAGATTTGGTGGTGATGAGATCGGGGGTGGGTGTTTTTTTTTCTGTCGATGTAGTTGCGGAAGTTCGGAAACACCGCTCGCGCTCCTTACAAACCCCATCGTGATTCAAATAGCTATTCTAATCCTAGGATTAAAATAGTGCTTCTCTCTCTATATATATATGGGGCACCTAGGTGCCTGGGCACCTTGATCGTTTTGAAAGCTGTGATATATTTAATTCATTTCCTAACTATTCTTCATGCAAGACTTTCCATGCTTATGTTTTATTTTTGATTCTAACAATTGGACATGCAAGACTTGCCATAGAATCAAACTATTAATGTTGATTTTTTTTGAATTATTGCAGGTATATAATGTGCGTATTTTTATTCCTAATTATCTAATACGTGTATCTAATACCTACGGATGAAATTATATGCATAGCATGTATGTATGTATTCAATAATTTATTTTGTTCAACTATTACATTTTTTGTTTTCTAATTATCTAAAATGGGTATCATATACTTACTAACGAATGTATGTACGTACGTGGGTATGTATATACACAATAATTTATTTGTAGATTAATTGCATTTTATTTTTACTTCCTAACTATCCAATACGGTTATATAATACCTACTGACAAAAATATTGTAATACCCGGTTGACGTATATAACCGGCTATATGAAAAAGGGTATAAAAATATTGTATATACCCGGTCGACGTATATACCCGACTATGTGAATAAGTGTAGGAAAATATTATACATCTAATAATATACTTCAAGTGGCACACTTGTATACCTGGCTGTACGAAAAAAACATAAAAAATATTATACATAATCAGTCGACGTATATACCTAAAATAAATATGGCTATATGATGTACGTCTATCTAATATATACCCAACATATTTCGAGTACAAAAACATACTTAAGATATTTTGGGTTATATATGTATATACCTAGTGATTTATTCAAGGTATTAGATACTCGGTGAAAAATAAAAGCGAGTAAATAAAAAAATATGATATCCATTATACGCAAAAGTATACCCGGCTACGTGTGTGTGTGGGGGAGGGAGAGGTGAAGCTGCCAGGAGGCGTCCAAGTAGGCCGAATCCTACTTGGGGCCTCCCCTTGGCCGCGCCCGCCTGCCATATTTGCTGGAGGGGGAGGAGGGAGGAGGGAAGGAAGGGGAGGCCGAATCCCCCCCCCCTTTCCATTCCCTTCCCCTCTTTCCTTCTCCTCCTGGTTCAGCACATATGTGGGGCGCACCAGCCCCTTGTGGCTGGTGTGTTTCCCCCTTGGCCCATAAGGCCCATATCTTTTGCCGGGGGTGTCCGAAACCCCTTCTGGTGACCCGATATGTACCTGGTACCCTCCGGAACACTTTCAGAGTCCGAATACTATCGTCCTATATATCAATCTTCACCTCTCGACCATTTCGAGACTCCTCGTCATGTCCGTGATGTCATCCGGGACTCCGTGATGTCTATTATGCACCCTTCTTCTTGTAGACGTTGTTGGGCCTCCAAGTGTAGAGGTTTGTAGGACAGTAGCAAATTTCCCTCAAGTGGATGACCTAAGGTTTATCAATCCGTGGGAGGAATAGGTTGAAGATGGTCTCTCTCAAACAACCCTGCAACCAAATAACAAAGAGTCTCTTGTGTCCCCAACACACCCAATACAACGGTAAATTGTATAGGTGCACTAGTTCGGCGAAGAGATGGTAATACAAGTGCAATATGGATGGTAGATATAGGTTTTTGTAATCTGAAAATATAAAAACAGCAAGGTAACAATTGGTAAAACTGAGCACAAATGGTATTGCAATGCTAGGAAATAAGGCCAAGGGTTCATACTTTCACTAGTGCAAGTTCTCTCAACAATAATAACATAATTGGATCATATAACTATCCCTCAACATGCAACAAAGAGTCACTCCAAAGTCACTAATAGCGGAGAACAAACGAAGAGATTATTGTAGGGTACGAAATCACCTCAAAGTTATTCTTTCGGATCGATCTATTCAAGAGTTCGTACTAGAATAACACCTTAAGACACATATCAACCAAAACCCTAATGTCACCTAGATACTCCAATGTCACCTCAAGTATCGTGGGTATGATTATGCGATATGCATCAAACAATCTCAGATTCATCTATTCAACCAACACAAAGTACTTCAAAGAGTGCCCCAAAATTTCTACCGGAGAGTCAAGACGAAAACGTGTGCCAACCCCTATGCATAAGTTCACGAGCGGAACCCGCATGTTGATCACCAAAACATACATCAAGTGGATCACGTGAATATCCCAATGTCACCACAGATAAGCACATGCAAGACATACATCAAGTGTTCTCAAATCCTTAAAGACTCAATCCGATAAGATCACTTCAAAGGGAAAACTCAATCCATTACAAGAGAGTAGAGGGGGAGAAACATCATAAGATCCAACTATAATAGCAAAGCTCGCGATACATCAAGATCGTACCATCTCAAGGACACGAGAGAGAGAGAGAGAGAGATCAAACACATAGCTACTGGTACATACCCTCAGCCCCGAGGGTGAACTACTCCCTCCTCGTCATGGAGAGCGCTAGGAGGATGAAGATGGCCACCGGAGAGGGATCCCCCCCTACGGCAGGGTGTCAGAACGGGTCTAGATTGGTTTTCGGTGGCTACTGAGGCTTCTGGCGGCGGAACTCTCGATCTATTCTGCTCCTCGATGTGTTTAGGGTATATGGACATATATAGGAGAAAGAAGTCGGTCAGGGGAGCCACGAGGGGCCCATGAGGGTGGGAGCACGCCCAGGGGGTAGGGCGCGCCTCCCTGCCTCGTGGCTTCCTCGAAGCTTCCCTGACGTCTACTCCAAGTCTCCTGGATTGCTTCCGTTCCAAAAATAACTCTCCCGAAGGTTTCATTCCGTTTGGACTCCGTTTGATATTCCTTTTCTTTGAAACACTGAAATAGGCAAGAAAACAACAATTTGGGTTGGGCCTCCGGTTAATAGGTTAGTCCCAAAAATAATATAAAAGTGTTTAGTAAAGCCCATAAACATCCAAAACAGATAATATAATAGCATGAATACTTCATAAATTATAGATTCGTTGGAGACGTATCAACATCCCCAAGCATAATTCCTGCTCGTCCTCGAGTAGGTAAATGATAAAAGAAACAATTTATGAAGTGTGAATGCTAGCAGGTGCACAAGTTTGATCAATCGTAATTTCAATCACCTTTTCTAGCATCATTATATATCATAACAGTAGCTCAACTCATAGGACTTCTCATGATAAAGTAACAAGCTATTCACATGTTAATGTATAGATCATAAACTTTCTTGAAAACTAACAAACCGTGTTATTAGTCATCAAACAATTACAATTCATCTTATTTTCAGGAAGGGTCTATGTCAGAGTTTTGATTCAGCAAACTTCACATACTCAACTATCATTTAGTCTTTCACAATTGCTAACACTCACGTGATATTTATGGGTTCAAAGTTTTAATCAGACACAAAGAAAGATAGGGGCTTATAGATTTACCTCCCAACCTTTTACCTCAAGGGTAATGTCAACAATAATAGTTCATGATGCCTTACATCCAATTGGATATATATATCAGGATCTTTCCAACACAATGTGCTTGCCAAAGGATAAAATGTAAAAAGGAAAGGTGAAGATCACCATGACTCTTGCATAAGGTATAAGACAAGAATAAAAGATAGGACCTTCACAGGGGGAAGCAGAGGTTGTCATGCGCTTTTATAGTTGGATGCACAAAATCTTAATGCGAAAGAACGTCACTTTATATTGCCACTTGTGATAGGGACCTTTATTATGCAGTCCGTCGCTTTTATTGCTTCCACATCACAAGATCGTATAAAGCTTAGTTTCTCCACACTAATAGATCATACATATTTAGAGAGCAATTTTTAGTCCATGCACCGATGACAACTTGCTTGAAGGATCTTACTCAATCCATAGGTAGGTATGGTGGACTCTCATGGCAATACTGGTCGAAGTGATGTTTGGAAGCACAAGTAGTATCTCTACTTGGTGCAAAGAATTTTGCTAGCATGAGGGGGAAAGGCAAGCTCAACATGTTGGATGATCCATGACAATATACTTTATTTCAGATATAAGAAAACATAACCCATTACGATGTCTTCCTTGTCCAACGTCAACCTTTTAACATGTCGTATTTTAATGAGTGCTCACAATTACAAAAGATGTCAAAGATGGTATATTTATATGTGAAATATCTCTTCCCTCAATATTCTTTCATGAATTGTTCAAGTGACCAATACAATGTTTGCTAACCTTCAATAAATTTACCACCTCTACTTCTTATATGTGAAGTCATTACTCCCCATGGGATAAGCACATGAAACATATATAATTTCAGTTTTACTATATTCAATTCATTCAACCATTTACTCATAGGATATATGTGAAGCACGTGAATGAATAACAAACTACTCCGAAAGATATAAGTGAAGGTCAATGAGTAGTTAAATAATTATTTAGCTATGTGAAGACTCTCCCATTTAATAATTTCAGATCTTGATACTTTATTCAAACAGCAAGCAAAACAAAATAAAATGACATCTAAGAATAGCAAACATCATGTGAAGAAGCAAAAACTTGGGATCAACCGATACAAACCGATAGTTGTTGAAGAAGAAAGGTGGGATGCCAACCGGGGCATCCCCAAGTTTAGACCCTTGAGACTTCTTGAAATATTATTTTGGGATGCCTTGGGCATCCCCAAGCTTGAGCTTTTGTGCCTCCTTAATTCCTCTCATATCACGGTCTCCCTAAATCTCAAAAGCTTCATCCACACAAAACTCAACAAGGACTCGTGAGATAAGTTAGTATAAACCAATGCAAAAACCTTATCATACTCTTCTGTAGAAAACCACTAAAATTATCAATTAACATTTCATACTAAATGCCTCCGCATATTTAATAGTCCTATCCTCAAATAGAATCAGTAAACAAGCAAACATATGCAAACAATGCAAACATAACAGCAATCTGCCTAAACAGGACAGTCTGTGAAGAATGCAGCAAGATCCATACTTCCCTAGCTCCAAAAATTATGAAATAAAATTCCCACTGTAGTAAATTTATCATAGCTTATTATGCAAAAGGTTTCAACATTTTATCACATTCTTAATTTTCTAGGGAATTTTTGCAAAAGTGGTAAACTTTCTTTTTTCAAACAGCAACATGTAGACTTGTAAAATAGGCATAGTAAAGGCAATCAATGCCACTTTTATTGAAATAAAAGATGAAAAAAATTGTTCTAAATAAAATCAAGAAAATCCTAACAAAATAAATTGATGCTCCAAGAAAAACACATATCATGTGGTGAATAAAAATATAGCTCCAAGTAAAGTTGCCGATGAACGAAGACAAAAGAGGGGATGCCTTCCGGGGCATCACCAAGCTTAGGCTCTTGGTTGTCCTTGAATATTACATTGGGGTGCCTTGGTCATCCCCAAACTTAGGCTCTTTCCACTCCTTATTCCATAGTCCACCGAATCTTTACCCAAAACTTGAAAACTTCACAGCACAAAACTTAACAGAAAACTCATGAGCTCCGTTAGTAAAAGAAAACAAACCACCACTTCAAGGTACTATAATGAACTCATTATTTATTTATATTGGTGTTAAACCTACTGATTCCAACTTTTATATGGTTCATAAACTCTATTACTAGCCATAGATTCATCAAAATAAGCAAACAACACACGAAAGACAGAATCTGTCAAAAACAGAACAGTCTGTAGTAATCTGTAGGTTTCGAATACTTATGGAACCCCAAAAATTCTAAAATAAATTTCTGGACGTTAGGAATTTATCTATTAATCATCTGAAAAAATAATTAACTAAATATCACTCTTCATTAAAAAATGGCAGCAAATCTCGTGAGCGCTAAAGTTTCTGTTTTTTACAGCAAGATCGCAAAGACTTTCCCCAAGTCTTCTCAAAGGTTCTACTTGCCACAAACACTAATTAAAAGCATAAAAATGTTGGGGAATGTAGTAATTTCAAAAAAATTCCTACGCACACGGAAGATCATGGTGATGCATAGCAACGAGAGGGGAGAGTGTGATCTACGTACCATCGTAGACCGACAGCGGAAGCATTATGACAACGCGGTTGATGTAGTCGTACGTCTTCACGGCTCGACCGATCAAGCACCGAAACTACGGCACCTCCGAGTTTTAGCACACTTTCAGGTCGATGACGATCCCCGGACTCCGATGCAGCAAAGTGTCGGGGAAGAGTTCCGTCCGCACGACGGCGTGGTGACGATCTTGATGTTCTACTGTCGCAGGGCTTCGCCTAAGCACCGCTACAATATTATCGAGGAGTATGGTGGAAGGGGGCACCGCACACGGCTAAGAAAATGATCACGAGGATCAACTTGTGTGTCTAGGGGTGTCCCCTGCCCCCGTATATAAAGGAGCAAGGGGGGAGGCCGGCCGGCCCTAGGGCGCACCAAGGAGGAGTCCTCCTACTAGTAGGAGTAGGACTCCCCTCTTTCCTACTCCTACTAGGAGGGGGAAAGGAAGGGGGAGAGGGAGAAGGAAAGGGGGGCGCCGCCCCCCTCTCCTAGTACAATTCAGACCAGAGGGGGAGGGGGCGCGCGGCCCACCCTGGCCGCCCCTCTCTCTCTCTACTAGGGCCCATAAGGCCCATTATTTCTCCCGGGGGGGGGGGGGTTCCGGTAACCCTCCGGCACTCCGGTTTTCTCCGAAATCACCCGGAACACTTTCAGTGTCCGAATATAGCCGTCAAATATATCAATCTTTATGTCTCGACCATTTCGAGACTCCTCGTCATGTCCGTGATCACATCTGGGACTCCTAACTAACTTCGGTACATCAAAACTCATAATATAACTGTCATCGAAACCTTAAGCATGCGGACCCTACGGGTTCGAGAACAATGTAGACATGACCGAGACACGTCTCCGGTCAATAACCAATAGTGGAACCTGGATGCTCATATTGGCTCCCACATATTCTACGAAGATCTTTATCGGTCAGACCGCATAACAACATATGTTGTTCCCTTTGTCATCGTATGTTACTTGCCCGAGATTCGATCGTCGTATCTCAATGCCTAGTTCAATCTCGTTACCGGCAAGTCTCTTTACTCGTTTCGTAATACATCATCTCGCAACTAACTCATTAGTTGCAATGCTTGCAAGGCTTATGTGATGTGCATTACCGAGAGGGCCCAGAGATACCTCTTCGACAATCGGAGTGACAAATCCTAATCTCGAAATACGCCAACCCAACATTTACCTTTGGAGACACCTGTAGAGCTCCTTTATAATCACCCAGTTACGTTGTGACGTTTGGTAGCACACAAAGTGTTCCTCCGGCAAACGGGAGTTGCATAATCTCATAGTCATAGGAACATGTATAAGTCATGAAGAAAGCAATAGCAACATACTAAACGATCGGGTGCTAAGCTAATGGAATGGGTCATGTCAATCACATCATTCTCCTAATAATGTGATCCCGTTAATCAAATGACAACACATGTCTATGGTTAGGAAACATAACCATCTTTGATTAACGAGCTAGTCAAGTAGAGGCATACTAGTGACGTTTAGTTTGTCTATGTATTCACACAAGTATTATGTTTCCGGATAATACAATTCTAGCATGAATAATAAACATTTATCATGATATAAGGAAATAAAATAATAACATTATTACTGCCTCTAGGGCATATTTCCTTCAGTCTCCCACTTGCACTAGAGTCAATAATCTAGATTACACAGTAATGATTCTAACACCCATGGAGCTTTGGTGCTGATCATGTTTTGCTCGTGAAAGAGGCTTAGTCAACGGGTCTGCAACATTCAGATCCGTATGTATCTTGCAAATCTCTATGTCTCCCACCTGGACTAGATCCCGGATGGAATTGAAGCGTCTCTTGATGTGCTTGGTTCTCTTGTGAAATCTGGATTCCTTTGCCAAGGCAATTGCACCAATATTGTCACAAAAGATTTTCATTGGACCCGATGCACTAGGTATGACACCTAGATCGGATATGAACTCCTTCATCCAGACTCCTTCGTTTGCTGCTTCCGAAGCAGCTATGTACTCCGCTTCACATGTAGATCCCGCCACAACGCTTTGTTTAGAACTGCACCAACTGACAGCTCCTCCGTTTAATGTAAACACGTATCCGGTTTGCGATTTAGAATCGTCCGGATCAGTGTCAAAGCTTGCATCAACGTAACCATTTACGATGAGCTCTTTGTCACCTCCATATATGAGAAACATATCCTTAGTCCTTTTCAGGTATTTCAGGATGTTCTTCACCGCTGTCCAGTGATCCACTCCTGGATTACTTTGGTACCTCCCTGCTAGACT
The DNA here is from genome assembly GCF_002162155.2 of Triticum dicoccoides. Lineage (NCBI taxonomy): Eukaryota > Viridiplantae > Streptophyta > Magnoliopsida > Poales > Poaceae > Triticum > Triticum dicoccoides. The sequence continues at coordinate 539,399,194 of NC_041380.1, read as the reverse complement.
TATAGTAAGACACACATCAGGTCTGGTACACAGCATTGCATACATGATAGAGCCTATGGCTGAAGCATAGGGAACATCTTTCATTTTCTCTCTATCTTCTGCATTGGTCGGGCATTGAGTCTTACTCAATTTCACACCTTGTAACACAGGCAAGAATCCTTTCTTTGCTTGATCCATTTTGAACTTCTTCAAAACTTTGTCAAGGTATGTGCTTTGTGAAAGTCCAATTAAGCGTCTTGATCTATCTCTATAGATTTTAATGCCCAATATGTAAGCAGCTTCACCAAGGTCTTTCATTGAAAAACTCTTATTCAAGTATCCCTTTATGCTATCCAGAAATTCTATATCATTTCCGATTAGTAATATGTCATCTACATATAGTATCAGAAATGCTACAGAGCTCCCACTCACTTTCTTGTAAATACAGGCTTCTCCAAAAGTCTGTACAAAACCAAATGCTTTGATCACACTATCAAAGCGTTTATTCCAACTCCGAGAGGCTTGCACCAGTCCATAAATGGATCGCTGGAGCTTGCACACTTTGTTAGCTCCCTTTGGATCGACAAAACCTTCCGGCTGTATCATATACAACTCTTCTTCCAGAAATCCATTCAGGAATGCAGTTTTGACATCCATCTGCCAAATTTCATAATCATAAAATGCGGCAATTGCTAACATGATTCAGACAGACTTAAGCATCGCTACGGGTGAGAAGGTCTCATTGTAGTCAATCCCTTGAACTTGTCGAAAACCTTTTGCGACAAGTCGAGCTTTGTAGACAGTAACATTACCGTCAGCGTCCGTCTTCTTCTTGAAGATCCATTTATTCTCAATTGCTTGCTGATCTTTGGGCAAGTCAACCAAAGTCCACACTTTGTTCTCATACATGGATCCCATCTCAGATTTCATGGCTTCAAGCCATTTTGCGGAATCTGGGCTCACCATCGCTTCTCCATAGTTCGTAGGTTCATCATGATCTAGTAGCATGACTTCCAGAACAGGATTACCGTACCACTCTGGTGTGGATCTTACTCTGGTTGATCTACGAGGTTCAGTAGTATCTTGTTCTGAAGTTTCATGATCATCATCATTAGCTTCCTCACTAATTGGTGTAGGTGTCACAGAAACCGGTTTTTGTGATGTACTACTTTCCAATAAGGGAGCAGGTACAGTTACCTCATCAAGTTCTACTTTCCTCCCACTCACTTCTTTCGAGAGAAACTCCTTCTCTAAAAAGTTTCCGAATTTAGCAACAAAAGTCTTGCCTTCGAATCTGTGCTAGAAGGTGTATCCAATAGTTTCCTTTGGATATCCTACGAAGACACATTTCTCTGATTTGGGTTCGAGATTATCAGGTTGAAGCTTTTTCACATAAGCATCGCAGCCCCAAACTTTCAGAAACAACAACTTTGGTTTCTTGCCAAACCACAGTTCATAAGGCGTCGTCTCAACGGATTTTGATGGTGCCCTATTTAACGTGAATGCGGCCGTCTCTAGAGCATAACCCCAAAACGATAGCGGTAAATCAGTAAGAGACATCATAGATCGCACCATATCTAGTAAAGTATGATTACGACGTTCGGACACACCATTACGCTGTGGTGTTCCGGGTGGCGTGAGTTGCGAAACTATTCTGCATTGTTTCAAATGTACACCAAACTCGTAACTCAAATATTCTCCTCCACGATCAGATCGTAGGAATTTTATTTTCTTGTTATGATGATTTTCAACTTCACTCTGAAATTCTTTGAACTTTTCAAATGTTTCAGAATTATGTTTCATTAAGTAGATATACCCATATCTGCGTAAGTCATCTGTGAAGGTGAGAAAATAACGATATCCACCACGAGCCTCAACATTCATCGGACCACATACATATGTATGTATGATTTCCAACAAATCTGTTGCTCTCTCCATAGTACCGGAGAACGGTGTTTTTGTCATCTTACCCATAAGGCACGGTTCGCAAGTACCAAGTGATTCATAATCAAGTGGTTCCAAAAGCCCATCACTATGGAGTTTCTTCATGCGCTTTATACCGATATGACCTAAACGGCAATGCCACAAATAAGTTGCACTATCATTATCAACTCTGCATCTTTTGGCTTCAACATTATGAATATGTGTGTCACTACTATCGAGATTCAATAAGAATAGACCATTCTTCATGGGTGCATGACCATAAAAGATTTTACTCATATAAATAGAACAACCATTATTCTCTGATTTAAATGAATAACCGTCTCGCATCAAACAAGATCCAGATATAATGTTCATGCTGAACGCTGGCACCAAATAACTATTATTTAGGTCTAATACTAATCCCGAAGGTAGATGTAGAGGTAGCGTGCCGACCGCGATCACATCGACTTTGGAACCATTTCCCACGCGCATCGTCACCTCGTCCTTAGCCAATCTTCGCTTAATCCGTAGTCCCTGTTTCGAGTTGCAAATGTTAGCAACAGAACCAGTATCAAATACCCAGGTGCTACTGCGAGCATTAGTAAGGTACACATCAATAACATGTATATTACATATACCTTTGTTCACCTTGCCATCCTTCTTATCCGCCAAATACTTGGGGCAGTTCCGCTTCCAGTGACCAGTCTGCTTGTAGTAGAAGCACTCAATTTCAGGCTTAGGTCCATATTTGGGTTTCTTCTCTTGAGCAGCAACTTGCTTGCTGTTCTTTTTGAAGTTCCCCTTCTTCTTCCCTTTGCCCATTTTCTTGAAACTAGTGGTCTTGTTGACCATCAACACTTGATCCTCCTTCTTGATTTCTACCTCCGCAACTTTCAGCATTGCGAAGAGCTCGGGAATAGTCTTATTCATCCCTTGCATATTATAGTTCATCACGAAGCTCTTGTAGCTAGTTGGCAGTGATTGGAGAATTCTGTCAATGACGCAATCATCTAGAAGATTAACTCCCAATTGAATTAAGTGATTATTATACCTAGACATTTTGAGTATATGCTCACTGACAGAACTATTCTCCTCCATCTTGCAGCTATAGAACTTATTGGAGACTTCATATCTCTCAATCCGGGCATTTGCTTGAGATATTAACTTCAACTCCTAGAACATCTCATATGCTCCATGACGTTCAAAACGTCGTTGAAGTCCTGATTCTAAGCCGTAAAGCATGGCACACTGAACTATCGAGTAGTCATCAGCTTTGCTTTGCCAGACGTTCATAACATCTTGTGTGGCTCCAGCAGCAGGCCTGGCACCCAGCGGTGCTTCCAGGACGTAATTCTTCTGTGCAGCAATGAGGATAATCCTCAAGTTACGGACCCAGTCCGTGTAATTGCTACCATCATCTTTCAACTTTGCTTTCTCAAGGAACGCATTAAAATTCAACGGAACAACAACACGGGCCATCTATCTACAATCAAATATAAACAGGCAAGATACTATCAGGTACTAAGTTCATAATAAATTTAAGTTCAATTAATCATATTACTAAAGAACTCCCACTTAGATAGACATCCCTCTAATCCTCTAAGTGATCACGTGATCCAAATCAACTAAACCATGTCCGATTATCACGTGAGATGAAATAGTTTCATTGGTGAACATCACTATGTTGATCATATCTACTATATGATTCACGCTCGACCTTTCGGTCTCCGTGTTCCGAGGCCATATCTGTATATGCTTGGCTCGTCAAGTATAACCTGAGTATTCCGCGTGTGCAACTGTTTTGCACCCGTTGTATTTGAATGTAGAGCCTATCACACCCGATCATCATGTGGTGTCTCAGCACGAAGAACTTTCGCAATGGTGCATACTCAGGGAGAACACTTCTTGATAATTAGTGAGACATCATCTTAAAATGCTACCGTCAATCAAAGCAAGATAAGATGCATAAAAGATAAACATCACATGCAATCAATATAAGTGATATGATATGGCCATCATCATCTTGTGCTTGTGATCTCCATCTTCGAAGCACCGTCATGATCACCATCGTCACCGGCGCGACACCTTGATCACCATCGTAGCATCGTTGTCGTCTTGCCAATCTTATGCTTCCACGACTATCGCTACCGCTTAGTGATAAAGTAAAGCATTACAGCGCAATTGCATTGCATACAATAAAGCGACAACCATATGGCTTCTGCCAGTTGCCGATAACTCGGTTACAAAACATGATCATCTCATACAATAAAATTTAGCATCATGTCTTGACCATATCACATCACAACATGCCCTGCAAAAACAAGTTAGACGTCCTCTACTTTGTTGTTGCAAGTTTTACGTGGCTGCTACGGGCTTAAGCAAGAACCAATCTTACCTACGCATCAAAACCACAACGATAGTTTGTCAAGTTGGTGCTGTTTTAACCTTCGCAAGGACTGGGCGTAGCCACACTCGGTTCAACTAAAGTTGGAGAAACTGACACCCGCCAGCCACCTGTGTGCAAAGCACGTCGGTAGAACCAGTCTCGCGTAAGCGTACGCGTAATGTCGGTCCGGGCCGCTTCATCCAACAATACCACCGAACCAAAGTATGACATGCTGGTAAGCAGTATGATTTATATCGCCCACAACTCACTTGTGTTCTACTCGTGCATATAACATCAACACATAAAACCTAGGCTTAGATGCCACTGTTGGGGAACGTAGTAATTTCAAAAAAATTCCTACGCACACGCAAGATCATGGTGATGCATGGCAACGAGAGGGGAGAGTGTGATCTACGTACCCTCGTAGACCGACAGCAGAAGCGTTATGACAACGCGGTTGATGTACTCGTACGTCTTCACGGCTCGACCGATCAAGCACCGAAACTACGGCACCTCCGAGTTTTAGCACACGTCCAGCAAAGTGTCGGGGAAGAGTTCCGTCAGCACGACGGCGTGGTGACGATCTTGATGTTCTATCGCCGCAGGGCTTCGCCTAAGCACCGCTACAATATTATCGAGGAGTATGGTGGAAGGGGGCACCGCACACGGCTAAGAAAACGATCACGAGGATCAACTTGTGTGTCTAGGGTTGTCCCCTGCCCCCGTATATAAAGGAGCAAGGGGGGAGGCCGGCCGGCCCTAGGGCGCGCCAAGGAGGAGGAGTCCTCCTCCTAGTAGGAGTAGGACTCCCCTCTTTCCTACTCCTACTAGGAGGGGGAAAGGAAGGGGGAGAGGGAGAAGGAAAGGGGGGCGCCGCCCCCCTCCTCCTAGTCCAATTCGAACCAGAGGGGGAGGGGGCGCGCGGCCCACCCTGGCCGCCCCTCTCTCTCTCCACTAGGGCCCATAAGGCCCATTATTTCTCCCGGGGGGTTCCGGTAACCCTCCGGCAGTCCGGTTTTCTCTGAAATCACCCGGAACACTTCCGGTGTCCGATATAGCCGTCCAATATATCAATCTTTGTGTCTCGACCATTTTGAGACTCCTCGTCATGTCCGTGATCACATCCGGGACTCCGAACTAACTTCAGTACATCAAAACTCATAAACTCATAATATAACTGTCATCGAAACCTTAAGCGTGCGGACCCTACGGGTTCGAGAACAATGTAAACATGACCGAGACACGTCTCCGGTCAATAACCAATAGCGGAACCTGGATACTCATATTGGCTCCCACATATTCTACGAAGATCTTTATCGGTCAGACCGCATAACAACATACGTTGTTCCCTTTGTCATCGGTATGTTACTTGCCCGAGATTCGATCGTCGGTATCTCAATACCTAGTTCAATCTCGTTACCGTCAAGTCTCTTTACTCGTTTCGTAATACATCATCTCGCAACTAACTCATTAGTTGCAATGCTTGCAAGGCTTATGTGATGTGCATTACCGAGAGGGCCCAGAGATACCTCGCCGACAATCGGAGTGACAAATCCTAATCTCGAAATACGCCAACCCAACATTTACCTTTGGAGACACCTGTAGAGCTCCTTTATAATCACCTAGTTACATTGTGACGTTTGGTAGCACACAAAGTGTTCCTCCGGCAAACAGGAGTTGCATAATCTCATAGTCATAGGAACATGTATAAGTCATGAAGAAAGCAATAGCAACATACTAAACGATCGGGTGCTAAGCTAATGGAATGGGTCATGTCAATCACATCATTCTCCTAATAATGTGATCCCGTTAATCAAATCACAACACATGTCTATGGTTAGGAAACATAACCATCTTTGATTAACGAGCTAGTCAAGTAGAGGCATACTAGTGACGTTTAGTTTGTCTATGTATTCACACAAGTATTATGTTTCCGGATAATACAATTCTAGCATGAATAATAAACATTTATCATGATATAAGGAAATAAAATAATAACATTATTATTGCCTCTAGGGCATATTTCCTTCAAAAACCACATCTAAACAGAGGCTAGATGAATTATTTATTACTAAACAGGAGCAAAAAGCAAAGAACAAAAATAAAATTGGGTTGCCTCCCAACAAGCGCTATCATTTAACGCCCCTAGCTAGGCATGATGATTTCAATGATGCTCACATAAAAGATAAGAATTGAAACATAAAGAGAGCATCATGTAGAATATGACTAGCACATTTAAGTCTAACCCACTTCCTATGCATAGGGATTTTGTGAGCAAACAATTTATGGGAACAATAATCAACTAGCATAGGAAGGCAAAACAAGCATAACTTTAAAGCTTTAAGCACATAGAGAGGAAACTTGATATCATTGCAATTCCTACAAGCATATGTTCCTCCCTCATAATAATTTTCAGTAGCATCATGAATGAATTAAACAATATAACTATCACATAAAAGCATTCTTTTCATGATCTACAAGCATATAAATTTTATTACTCTCCACATAAGCAAAATTCTCCTCGTTCGGAATACTGGGAGTATCATAAGAGACTGGAATACTATAAATTGTTTCCACGTTGAAAGAATAAAGTTCAGAAAAAGGGTAATCATAATCACGACAAGTTTTATAAATATAATCATCACTACTTTTTATAGCATACGTGTCATCACAATAATCATCATAAGTAGCAACTTTGTTCTCATCATAATCAATTGAAACCTCTTCTAAGATAGTGGAGTAATTACTAAATAAAGTCATGACCTCTCCAAATCCACTTTCATAATTGTCACAGTAAGATTCAACACCCTCCAAAATAGTGGGATCATTACTTCCTAAAGTTGACACTCTTCCAAACCCACTTTCATCAATATAAACATCATAAATAGGAGGCATGTTATCATCATAGTAAATTTTCATATCAAAACTTGGGAGGTTAAACATATCATCTTCATAGAACATAGCATCCCCAAGCTTGGGACAAACATTAATTGCAGCAAATACATTCTCAAACAAGTCATTCTCATCAAACATAGCATCCCCAAGCTTGGGCCTTTTCGTATCATAAGCATAATCACTCTCATCATTAATAGTATGGATAGCACCAATAGTAGTATAGCAATTATCATCATCACAATGAGTAATAGAAGCAACATCATTTGGGAGGGATGCCTTTTTACCTTTGCTTCTCAGTCTTTTATTTTTCTTCTTCTCGTCATGTGTGGATTTATTCCTCTTTTTGGAGCTCTTTATTAGTAAGATTGGTTGAATAGAAAGCTCCTCCTCATTACCTGATTCATCATAAGAAAGAATAGGAGGATATTGGGAAGCTTCTTCCCTTTCATTACTATTCTCTTCGTCCTCTATTTGTTTTCTTTTCTTTATGTAATTGACAAAGGATTTTCAATGCAATTCACCGCACAATACATAAAAATTTCTTCTAGATCAATATCGAGGAATTTCTCAAGGTTATATTCTGGAATATGCTTAGTTATACGTTTCATTTCTTCATAACCCAAAAGCAAACTAAGTTCGTTATGATGTGCAAGGGAAATCAAGTCATCACAATTTTTGGACACGATACGATCATGAAACAATTTGCATTGGAGATTTAAATGACTGTGTTCATTGCAAAGTTCACAAGTATGGCGAAGAAATTTTAAATTTTCAGCACAAACATCTAGCCGCTCTTGCAACCATTTGGTTTATAAATACTTATGCCTCTTGCAAAATCTATCTTCCCTATTTTGTGTGTACTTGCAAACTCTATGCACTCCACAAAAGTTGACATGCTTGTAAGAGACATTTTCATCATGACTAGTGCAATCATCATTAGTACTATGGATATTCAAGGAGTTCATACTAACAACATTGCAATCATGCTCATCATTCAAAGATTTAGTGCCAAACATTTTAGAGACTTCTTCTTCTAGCATTTGAGCAGAATTTTCCTTTCCATCATTCTCACGAAAGATATTAAAAAGATGAAGCGTATGAGGCAACCTTGATTCCATTTTTTGGTAGTTTTCTTTTACAGACTAAACTAGTGATAAAACAAGAAACAAAAAGATTCAATTGCAAGATCTAAAGATATACCTTCAAGCACTAACCTCCCCGGCAACGGCGCCAGAAAAAGAGCTTGATGTCTACTATGCAGCCTTCTTCTCATAGACGTTGTTGGGCCTCCAAGTGCAGAGGTTTGTAGGGAAGTAGCAAATTTCCCTCAAGTGGATGACCTAAGGTTTATCAATCCGTGGGAGACGTAGGTTGAAGATGGTATCTCTCAAACAACCCTGCAACCAAATAACAAAGAGTCTCTTGTGTCCCCAAGACACCCAATACAATGGTAAATTGTATAGGTGCACTAGTTCGGCGAAGAGATGGTGATACAAGTGCAATATGGATGGTAGATATAGGTTTTTGTAATATGAAAATATAAAAACAGCAAGGTAACAAGTGGTAAAAGTGAGCACAAACGGTATTGCAATGCTAGGAAACAAGGCCTAGGGTTCATACTTTCACTAGTGCAAGTTCTCTCAACAATAATAACATAATTGGATCATATAACTATCCCTCAACATGCGACAAAGAGTCACTCCAAAGTCACTAATAGCGGAGAACAAACGAAGAGATTATTGTAGGGTACGAAACCACCTCAAAGTTATTCTTTCAGATCGATATATTCAAGAGTTCGTACTAGAATAACACCTTAAGACACATATCAACCAAAACCCTAATGTCACCTAGATACTTCAATGTCACCTCAAGTATCCGTGGGTATGATTATGCGATATGCATCAAACATCTCAGATTCATCTATTCAACCAACACAAAGTACTTCAAAGAGTGCCCCAAAATTCCTACCGGAGAGTCAAGACAAAAATGTGTGCCAACCCCTATGCATAAGTTCACGAGTGGAACCCGCAAGTTTATCACCAAAACATACATCAAGTGGATCACGTGAATATCCCAATGTCACCACAGATAAGCACATGCAAGACATACATCAAGTGTTCTTAAATCTTTAAATACTCAATCCGATAAGATCACTTTAAAGGGAAAAATCAATCCATTACAAGAGAGTAGAGGGGGAGAAACATCATAAGATCCAACTATAATAGCAAAGCTCGCAATACATCAAGATCGTACCATCTCAAGAACACGAGAGAGAGAGAGAGAGAGAGAGAGAGAGAGAGAGAGAGAGAGAGAGAGATCAAACACATAGCTACTGGTACATACCCTCAGCCCCGAGGGTGAAATACTCCCTCCTTGTCATGGAGAGCGTCGGGATGATGAAGATGGCCACCTGAGAGGGATTCCCCCCTCTGGCAGGGTGCCGGAACGGGTCTAGATTGGTTTTCGGTGGCTACGGAGGCTTCTGGCGGCGGAACTCCCGATCTATTTTGCTCCTTGATGTTTTTAGGGTATATGGACATATATAGGTGAAAGAAGTCGGTTAGGGGAGCCACGAGGGGCCCACAAGGGTGGGGGCGCGCCCAGGGGGTAGGGCGTGATAACCCACAAGTATAGAGGATCGCAATAGTTTTCGATAAGTAAGAGTGTCGAACCCAATGAGGAGCTAAAGGTAGAATAAATATTCCCTCAAGTTCTATCGACCACCGATACAACTCTACGCGCGCTTGACGTTCACTTTACCTAGAACAAGTATGAAACTAGAAGTACTTTGTAGGTGTTGTTGGATAGGTTTGCAAGATAATAAATAGTACGTAAATAAGAAGTAGGGGTTGTTTAGATAAAGAAACAATAAAGTAAATATAGCGAGTGTGGAAAAGTGGTGGTAGGAGTTGCGAAATTGCCCCTAAGAAATTGACTACTTTACTAGACCGATAGCAAGTATTATGTGGGAGAGGCCACTGCTAGCATGTCATCCCTGACTTGGAATTCTATGCACTTATGATTGGAACTATTAGCAAGCATCCGCAAATACTAATGTTCATTAAGGTAAAACCCAACCATAGCATTAAGATATATTGGTCCCCCTTCAATCCCGTATGCATCAATTTCTATGCTAGGTTGAAGCTTTTGTCACTCTTGCCCTCCAATACATAGACCTATCAACATACAACTAACCCTAGGGTGTGATCCATGCGCGCAGTCATATGATGGGCACCAAAGGACAACAACATAACCACAAGCAAATTAAATCAATCATAGCAATTCATCAACCACCGATAGGACAACGAAAATCTACTCAGACATCATAGGATGGAAACACATCATTGGATAATAATATGAAGCATAAAGCACCATGTTCAAGTAGAGGGTACAACGGGTTTGTAACGCCCCGGACACACTCGCCGGTGGTCGTTACTCCTGGTGGGATCTAGACTGGCCCCACAGATCAATACTACTCTTTTCTGTGCACTTTATGCTCACTCATGCGCACCCGGGAGCAACTTCCCGGTCGGTCACCCATCCTGACACTACTCCAAGCTGAGCATGCTTAACTTTGGAGTTCTGTCCGAATGGGCTACCGGAAAAGAAGGAATTCCTTATTGATATGAGTAGTCTATCATCCCTAATAAGCCAGGCCATCACATACACCCCCACTCAGAGGAACCGACGTCCTCGTCGGGCCACAGGAACGTTCCGTCTTGGCACAACCGTCTGTGCATCCAGTCCGGTACATGTGCCATGCCGGGTGCCACGACGGGTCACAAACGTCATGAACAACATGACCACGCACCTGTCCGCAACCATCCATGTAACCGCGAGGGTCGGCTCTGATACCAACTTGTAACGCCTCGGACACACTCGCCGGTGGTCGTTACTCCTGGTGGGATCTAGACTGGCCCCACAGATCAATACTAGTCTTTTCTGCGCACTTTGTCCTCATTCATGCGCACCCGGGAGCAACTTCCCGGTCGGTCACCCATCCTGACGCTACTCCAAGCTGAGCATGCTTAACTTTGGAGTTCTGTCCAAATGGGCTACCGGAAAAGAAGGAATTCCTTATTGATATGAGTAGTCTATCATCCCTAATAAGCCAGGCCATCACAGGGTTGCAGGAGAGTGGACCACTGTAGATAGAGGGGGGAAGGTGATGGAGATGTTGGTGAAGATGGCAGAGGTGTTGGTGTAGATCGCGGTGATGATGATGGCCCCGGCGGCGTTCCGGCGCCACCGGAAGCGAGGGGGAGAGAGCACCCCTCCTCCTTCTTCTTCTTCCTTGACCTTCTCCCTAGATGGGAGAAGGGTTTCCCCTCTGGTCCATGGTCTCCATGGCGTGGGAGGGGCGAGAGCCCCTCTGAGATTGGATATGTCTCTCTGTCTCTCTCTGTTTCTGCGTTCCCAGATTCTTCCCTTTCACCGTTTCTTATATTCCCGGAGATCCGTAACTCCGATTGGGCTGAAATTTTAACACGATGTCTATCCGGATATTAGCTTTCTTGCGGCGAAAGAAGGGCATCAACCGCCTTACGGGTGGCCCACGAGGGTCAGGAGTGCGCCCAGGGGGGCACGCGCGCCCCCCTGCCTCGTGGCCACCTCGGGCACCGTCTCGCGTGGATTTTTCTTCCCAAAAATCATATATATGCCAAAAAAAAATCTCCGTCAGTTTTTATCCCGTTTGGACTCCGTTTGATATGGATATTCTGCGAAACAAAAAACATGCAACAAACAGGAACTGGCACTGGGCACTCGATCAATATCTTAGTCCCAAAAATAGTATAAAAAGTTGCCAAAAGTATATGAAAGTTGTAGAATATTGGCATGGAACAATCAAAAATTATAGATACGACATAGACGTATCAGGGCGCACCTCCCTGCCTCGTGGCTTCCTTGAAGCTTCCCTAACGTCTACTCCAAGTCTCCTGGATTGCTTCCGTTCCAAAAATAACTCTCCCGAAGGTTTCATTCCGTTTGGACTCCGTTTGATATTCCTTTATTTTGAAACACTGAAATAGGCAAGAAAACAACAATTTGGGCCGGGCCTCCGGTTAATAGGTTAGTCCCAAAAATAATATAAAAGTGTTTAGTAAATCCCATAAACATCCAAAATAGATAATATAATAGCATGGATACTTCATAAATTATAGATACGTTGGAGACGTATCACTCCGAACAACATTCGGTCACCAAATCATATAACTCATATAATACTATATCGTCATTGAACGTTAAGCGTGCGGACCCTATGGGTTCGAGAACTATGTAGAAATGACCGAGATACCACAATAACCAATAGCGGAACCTGGATGCCGATATTGGCTCCTACATATTCTATGAAGATCTTTATCGGTCGAACCATTATGACAACATACGTAATTCTCTTTGTCCATTGGTATGTTACTTGCCCGAGATTCAATCGTCGGTATCTTCATACCTAGTTCAATATCATTACCGGTAAGTCTCTTTACTCGTTCTGTAATACATCACCTCGTGACTAACTCCTTAGTCGTTTGCTTGCAAGCTTATGATGTGTATTATCGAGAGGGCCCGGAGATACCTCTCCAACACTCAGAGTGACAAATCCTAATCTCGATCTATACCAACTCAACAAACACCTTCGGAGATACCTGTAGAGTACCTTTATAATCACCCAGCTACGTTGTGATGTTTGATAGCACACAAGGCATTCCTTCGGTATCCGAGAGTTGCATAATCTCATAGTCGAAGGAATATGTATTTGACATGAAGAAAGCAATAGCAATAAAACTGAACGATCATTATGCTAAGATAACGGATGGGTCTTGTCCATCACATCATTCTCCTAATGATGTGATCCCATTATCAAATGACAACTCATGTCCATGGTTAGGAAACGTTAACCATCTTTGATCAACGAGCTAGTCTAGTAGAGGCTCACTAGGGACACGGTGTTTGCTTATGTATTCACACATGTATCAAGGTTTTCGGCCAATATAGTTCTAGCATGAATAATAAACCTTTATCATGAATAAGGAAATATAAAATACAACTTTATTATTGCCTCTAGGGCATATTTCTTCAGAACTGAGGATGTTGACATATGTGCTTTGATATTAGTAAACGTATGTGGCTTGTTTTGAAGTGGGTTTGATTTTATGAGAAAAATACCACATCCTATAGATTTTTCTTATGAGTGGTGCCTATTATATTGATTAAGAAAATGTTGCATAGTTAACGAAAAGAAGACCAAATGAAAATGAATACTGCCGTGGCAAAAGTGCACTCACACTAATGGCCTAACAAGCACAATAGACGAATATGGCACGCAATATCCACAAACCGATGGAAAATTGATCCATGAAACTAGCCACCCCCATCAGCGGGAGAGAAGAAGTCAGAACTACAATGGGAAGGGCAGGCCCGGGACCCTCCAGCCATGGAGAGAAACCAACACATGATACACCATGCTAGTTGCGACATCAGACACGTCAATGGCCAACATCAAGTACAAACACTACACTAGGCTAACACCTATATTATTGGATCAATCACTTTTTTTTGCAAACTTAAGAAAGTGTTCCTTGAGTGCGAATATTGTTAATCAGTTTGTGCAACATATAGTTCAAAAAAATTTGTGCAACATACCCACATAGTATTAAATTAATCATCAGTGCAAGATATTTACTTTGGCAACTCAAGTTCCATCCAACATTCTTGTACGTATACAATGGACGTATTATATTGTTTCCTGCTGACAAGAGGATCACCGGCCTCTAGGTTAATTTAAGTATATATCGGAGAACGGAGGCAAAGTTTCTCCATGAATGTGAGGCGAAAAATAGTGTCATAAAAATGCTTAAATTAGCAAAAGCTAGTCAACTAAACAAATGAATTGCCATAGTTCACTGTAATACACAAATACTGAACATGGTTGCCCTTTAGCGATTTCTAATATTTTGTTGGAGAAACTATAATGGATGAGGTATATCTAACGGGTAAAAATGTAATTTGCAATTCCTAAACTAAAAGCTAAAATACTAAAAATGACGCAATTTAAAATGCGACATTGGTGGTTAGTCTAATATAGGTAGGTACCAAATACAAGCTATCCATGATTTTTTAAATTATATATGATCTAATCTTACGAACTAATTAGTGAGGAGATTTCAAAAAGATATACTTCTACCTATATATAGAAGGTGTATCATCAAAGGATTCTAGTTAATTCCAGCCAGAATGCACAAAATATAAGAAGATAATTAATGCCAAATATAATAGCCTAAAAAACTAGGTTGTGCCTCTATATAAACAACAGAATGGGAAACTAAATCGACCAGAAGTACAACGATAGGAGAAAAAGAATAGTGTACCCCCTCCTCATGGCGCTTCTCAAGAACATCCCAGGGGTTTTGTGCTTGGCAGCCCTTCTTGTGATATCCGCCACCTTTTTATCATGTGATGCATCCTACGGGGTCAAAGGTATATTCTTTTTATTATATTCATATTTATTTTTGCTCTATACAACGGCCTGGAACATTTTTTGGATGATCAAACAAATGCAAGCCTCATGTCATGTCTCTCTCGATGTATATACCTACAACTTTGGCCATGGCTAAATATATATGCTTGGGTGTGCAGATGGAGATGGTTTTAACAAGTTCTGTGTGGGTTGGGACCAAGGCTGCAAGGACCCGGTGAATGGAATCCCTAGTCAGTGTCAGATTTACTGCAGAGACAACGGTTTTGTCTTAGAGAAAGGCAAATGTGCACCGGACAATGGAAAGCCCAACCGCATGTGCTGCTGCTATAAGTAGACACTTCTGTGTGAATTCGTGAAAGAGTGCAAAACTTTTTCTATATGAGAGATCTCGAAAAATAAATTAATAAAGCATTGTTTGATCTATGTCTATCATCAGAATGACTACTCAGTGATCCCGGGCAGTGCTACGCAGTACAACATTTAGCAATCAACGGCCGTGGAGTAGTTGCGATCCCTACAACAGCTAGGAGTATTACATAGAGTTTTTATCGAACTTATATTATACGTAGGTAATAGGATTTGGGTCTGTCTAGGACACATCTTATGTCACATCTAACCTGATGTCCACTATGTTTGTGGTTTTTTTTTCCCTAGCTTTTTTCCCCTTGTTGTCGCGTTATTCGTGAAAGCTTAGATGTGACATTGTTAGAAAATATCTAGATGTGAATTAGACAAACTGATAGGATTTTTGATACCTACAATATACTTGTAGTGACTGAAACTTTGTAGGTGCTATATCAGACCACGTTTTTTGCCGTAGGATTAGAAGAGCGGAGTGTCAGATTGGAGTCTGAAGCGGGCACGAACCCAACACGAACGTACGAACGGGTTCTTACTTATACAACGGAAAGGCAGCGACACGTACGAGACCCAACGAGATCAGGGTAGGTCGAGGGCTGCCGGCACGTCTCGCGCCGTTGCACGTACGCACTTGCGTTTAGCCGATGGACGAGGGAAATCACAGCTGCTGCAGGGACTTGCCGGCGGACGCCCTGGGGCACATCATGGAGCGGCTGCGGCTGCCGCCCAACGCGCGCTGCCCTCTTCGCCTCGTCTGCCGGCATTGGCGCGACGTCATCGACCAGCTCTCGGCGATTGACTTGCGCAGCCGCCCCAAGATCCTCGCCTTCAGCCCCGAGGGCCTCGCGTACGTTGGCGACGTCGTCCTGCCGCCGGAGGGCGGCGGAGAACCGTCGTGGTCGACGGACCACTCCATGCCTGCAATCTACGGTTCCATGAGCATGGTCGGCACCTGCAACGGCCTCGTGTGCCTGTGCGATGACGGCGTGCCCGGCGGCGCCGTCATGCTGGCCAACCCGTCGACCGGCCAATCGCTCGCCGTCCCGCCGCTGCCGCTGTCCGACGCCGCCGTCCAGCTGCTGTGGAACAGCACCTGCACCATGGCGTGGCACCAGACGTACATCTTAGCGCGGCACCCTGCGACGGGGCGGTACAAGGTCGTGCACGTCCCGCGCCACTTCGACCGGTTCTGGGAGCCCGGCACGGTGCACGTGTTCACGCTGGGGGAGGCGTCGTGGCGGGACGTGCAGGCCGGCCCAGACGCCAGGTGCATCCACGGCGCCTACCGCCTCGCCGACGTCGACGGCACGGTGTATTGGGTCGCGGAGACGGAGGACGCCGCGAAGATCATGTCCTTCGACCTTGAAGACGAGAGCGTCACTCCCACCGAGCCTCTGCCCGTGCCGGCCCAACCGGGCAACTGTCGCCTGACGAAGGTGCACGGGAGGCTGGGCGTTGCCATCATCGGCGACGACTCGCTGACAGTGTGGGTCCTCGAGGACGAGCGGTGGTGTCTCCGGTACGTCGTGGAGGCGCACAGGCTGCGGCAGCAGCAGCCGTGGCTGAGGCGGGACCCCGTGGTGCCGCACTTTGCTCACGGCGACTACATCTTCATGCATCGAGATCGAGACCGCAAGATGTACGGGCACAAGGTGAGTGAAGCGGCGAGGTTGCCGGACGGCGTGCTGCAGATCAGAGACAACAGGGACCTCGACGAGGAAATACTTTCTCTCCCGTGCCTTATTGACCGGATGTTTGCCTACGTCGAGACCAAGGAGCCGTTAAATGTTTACAAAGCAGCGTTGGTAGGTAACTGACGATGGATCTGCAGCTTTTAGGGTCTCTTCGATTGAAAGGATTTTTCACAGGAATTTTAGAGTTCTACTAGAATCTTAGGATTTGTTTTCTATGTTGGTTGTTTTGAGTCGTACAGTTAAATTATGTAGATTTTTTTTCTAAATATATTTGGAACCTCATATTAAGCGAGCGTCAGCTCAGGCTGTCCCCGGAACGAATGTGCCCCCCAGGGAGCGTCGAAAGAGCGAATGATGCCGTTCTCTGGAGGCGTTCGCTTCAGGGGGTTCTGCGTGACGGCCAGCTGGGCCAGAAGCCAGGGAGCGCACCAAAAAAGAAGTTGAAACTGGCTAGGCCTAGTTGGTTGTCTTTTCACACACACACACACAAAAACTGGACGTGAATAGCCTGCCATCGTTCGTCAGCCGGGGATTGGCAATTTTTAAAACTGCCATGGCAATTCGCTTAAATCTAAGGAGTTTTTGGTGCAAAAGTGCCACCATCTGATCCCGATCAAATGGCTGTGGGGGCATTCGCTGGGATATCATCCTGGGAATGTTCCCCGGATAGCATACCGAAAAAATTGTCATCAACGGAAAACAATGATTTTATTATAGAAAAAATAAAAAATACATAAATTTGCAGGAAAAAATAACATAGATTTGTGAGGACCCTAACTTTTGCCATCTCAAACCACCGTAACAAAGAAGACAAAATTGCATAAAATTGTCACCCCCTAAATTTCCATGTCAAACAATCTTAACAACAAGGAAAAAAATAAATAACTTAGTCAGGACCCTAAAATTGACATCTAAAAAAAAATCAAAATACCAAAATGCATAAATTTACCAGTACAAAAATGCATAAATTTCCCAGGGAACCTAAATTGCCATGTCAAATAATCTTAACAAAGGACAAAAAATGCTTGAATTTGCCTGTACAAAAATGCATAAAATTGACATGAACCTAAATCGCCATAG
Source organism: Triticum dicoccoides (assembly GCF_002162155.2). Lineage (NCBI taxonomy): Eukaryota > Viridiplantae > Streptophyta > Magnoliopsida > Poales > Poaceae > Triticum > Triticum dicoccoides. The sequence goes on along the minus strand of NC_041380.1, from coordinate 539,381,403 downwards.
CACGCAAGTTTTAGATAAAGTCCCGTAAACATGGTAACTTGGCAAACTATAGAAAAAAATAGGAGATAACATAGCAAATTTATAAATTGACGAATAGCATGGCAAAGTTTTAGAGAATTTATTCTCTAACTCATGAAAACTTTAGAAAATTATTCATAAAAATCATGGCAACTATCTATATGTGCATGAAACATCATGGCACCATTGTTCTACCCCCTAAGTGGCAATTAAAAAAGTTTGGTGTGCTGGTTAATTGTGTGTTCTAATGATGTCAACTTGTGTTTATATAGGTCTTTTGGGGACTTTTTATGCCTGTTAGTTTTTTAGATGGCAAGAACTAGCTTTTTTCGACAAAGGGTGAATTTTATTGGCTTAAAATAGAGCATCAAGAAGATACAAACACAATGAGCACACCCGGCCTCTGCATAGCTAGGATGCACACAACCAACACCAACACACGCACACAAGAACACACCAACAAATAGCAAAGTCATACAAGACCAAAGCTATGAGTAGGTGAGAAGAAAAAAAAACCCTGAAGCGATCAAATCCATAATCGGCAAACTACATCAATGACCATATCGGCACCAACCATGTTATTACACCAAACGAACGACGAGATTCTTCAACAGCAACGCCTTTAGGAAGGGAGCGACGCTCAATAGCCACCGTCGTTGGATCCAACCACCTAAGGTCAGAATCTAGGTTTTCACCCTAAAGAAATAGTCCGAGCATATCCGAGCAATGTCTTCAACAAGGTAACAATGTAAAAACATCGCCATTGCTAGGCATGACCAACTCGGGTCACCTATGCTTTCACCCCGGAGCTCGAGACCGTGTGCCTAGTAGCACCACCATCAAGTCACTCAAGTGTTGTCGCCACTACTTTTCCACGAGCCCAACAGTTGCATGCGATGTATGACCGCTGCCGCTGCACCACCACCCCTCTGCGTCAAGCCGTTGTTCATAGTTTGCATCCCACCATGATGTTAACCACCGGATCTAGAGGTAGAAACCCTCATGAAGATCTTTTGGTGGCCAGCGCGATCCACATCGAGGCCGCCGCCGGGTGAGATCTAGGTGTAGCAACCACACCAGCGACGGCCGCTACATTAAGCACGGAGTCGTACGAGCTACAGAGTCGATCATCTCCGTCGCCGTCGATGAGAGCGTACGTGCTAGGCTCAAGCAAGCACATAGGCACCTTGATTGATTTCTTGACTAGCGACGCATGCACGTCTGGCCGATTGAAAATCTGGCTTTCACTTGTGACCATGGATGGATTCGATCCCTTTGGGTCCCTGTGACCTTGGAAAGAACAGCCACAAGCAGGGACCCCGCCACCGCCGTCAGCCGCACTAGCTTTGCCGGCCGCGTCCTTCGGCGACCGCGGGAGGGAGAGGCGGGAGGAGAGGTAGGTTGGGCGGGGACGGCGCCGCCGCCCGTATCTCCCAGGATGAGCGACACGGGGGCAAGAACTAGCTTTTGCACCCTAGCAATTCCATATTCCATGTGTTGGGAGTTGTTTGATACGACAATTTTATTTTCCCATGGCAAAAAAATCATCATTGAATGTAACAATATATACCCCCGTGTCAAGTAGGCATCATGGCAAAACTATAAATACCCTTGCAACTTTAGGAAAATCGTTCTCTAATTCATGAAAAAAGTAGAAACTTTTTGTACTGGTCACATGGCAACTAGATCATGGTAAATATATATAAAAATGTATTTGTTGCACGGTCAAATTTAATAATTTATTTCATAACAACCATGGCAACTTGTGTTCATGTAGGTTTTGTTCAGATTTTTCGGTTTCAATAGTTTTTGTAGATGACAGTCACAAGGTTTGCACATAGAAATTTCACATAAAATGTGTTGGCAATTTCTGTGAAAAAAAAGTATTCACATGGCAAATTGTTCTCATCATAGTATGTAATTGTATATGCCCCACAACACATATACATACATCATGGAAAATTGTAGAAATTTTGCTTTCTAATTCATGGTAAATTTAGAAGAAAAAAGTTGTACATGTCACATGACAAGTTTAGGATTTTTTTTGTGATCTAGATCACCGAAACTACACATATCATGGCAAATTTTATAAATTTGCTTTCTAAGTCATGGAATTTTAGAATTATTTTATACTGGTCACATGGCAAGTTTAGTAAATTGTGATAACAATGAAAGAGATCTTCCTCACTGCATTGCTTGCTTCAAAGAACAATATAGTACCATCATTAAAAGAGCTAAGCCTAGTCTAAAGGATGGGATGCAATCATGGTTAGACACATTGTGAACAATCTTTGTAATTTGTTATTTGTATCTCACCATGTACAGTACCATGTAATACCCCCATATTAATGAAAAAGAGTTACAGTAAGAAGTTTTCCCTACTGTGTTTTCTCAAAAAAAAGTTTAGTAAATTGTGTGATCTTGATCATGGCAAATGTAGAAAAAAAGTGTGCTAATGGCATGGCAAATTTAGGGGGGAAATCTAAAATCACAAGAAAAAAAATGTCACATGGAAACTTTTCAACCTTTGTTATGTGAATCATGGCAACCTTTTTTCCTGAGGTAACTATATATGCAAATCATAGACATGTGGCAAAATTTTGTAATGATCACAAGACCACATGGCAACTTTAGAAAAGTTTGGTCTGTGGATCATGAAAAATGTAAAAAAAAAGATGTATTGGCCACATCTCAACTTAGCAATTTGTTTTTTTCTAAAATCATAGCGAATTTACCATGTGAACACGTGTTAAGTTGCCATTGTGTCATGCAAAATCTTAATTCAGAAATTTCCTTTCTAACTAAATATAGAACAATCAGTTTGGCTCAAATCAATAAGCTGAAACTTACTGATGCCACTAATAGTGCCATGAGATTGCACATGCATCACTCTAAATCTTCTGTGTCACTAGAAATTTACCAGTATTTAGTAGCATCTAGCAGGTTAAGTAAACACCTTGCGGTCACAAAAACACATGAGCTCGAATGTACCTAAGCTCCATTGTCTCCTCCACTAGATTCTACAAGACCCAATCATTCCCAACTCTGTCGCCGCTCAAATGCACTAGCACTACTGGAATCAGGAATTTTGCCGTTAGCCAATTCTTTGTCGTCGGCTAGCTGATGGCAAAGAGGGTCTTTGCCATCAGCTTGAAGAAAACTAATGGCAAAGAAGCAGCTAACGGCAAAGAAAGTGTTTGCCGTCAGCCCCGTCTTTGTCGTCAGCTAGCGGACGACAAAGAGGCAGGGTGGGCCGCTAGCGAGAGGCAGCTAACGGTCACTTTCTTTGTCGTCCGCTAGTTGATGGCAAAGAAAATGGCCAAACTAATGTCTGTTAGCTAGGCTCTTTGTCGTCAGCTAGCGGACGACAAAGAGCTGTACACTATATGTAACAAAACGCCCTCGCGCGCTGCCCCTCTCTCTCCATCCCCTCATCCCAACCCCGCGCCGCGGCCCCGGCCCA
>NC_041380.1:539367613-539377375 GCF_002162155.2 Triticum dicoccoides | reverse complement strand
GCTGCCCCGACCACCCCGCCCCTCCGTTCGGCCCGCCCGCCCTGCCTTGCCGCACCGGCCACTCCGCCCCGCCTCGACGCCCCGGCCGCTCCAAGGTGAGACCTTTTTTTCTTTTTTTTAGATTTAGTTTAATTAGGTTTAGTATAATTTAGTTTAGGTTTTGTTTAGTTTAGTTAGTTTACTTTAGGTTTAGTTTAGTTTAGGTTAAGTTTCTGGTTTAGTTTAGGTTTAGTTTAGTTAGTTTAGTTTAGGTTTAGTTTAGTTAGTTTAGTTTAGGTTTAGTTTAGGTTAGTTTAAGTTTCTGGTTTATTTTGAACATGTGAAATTTGTTGTCATTTTTTTAGTTCGAGCATTTATTCCCGCATGATGTAGTTTTGCTTATTGAATGCATGCTAATTTAGTTTACCCGGGGACGAGCAGGTTAGGGGGTTCCTTGGTGTCGATGGTACCCTAATAGTAAGTATCGTCAGTGCGAGATACATGTGGCCATCGGTGTCGAATACTACATCCACGTCCCACAAGTGATACAGGGGTCCTGCGTCCAGCAGCAACAATTCTCGGCATTGATGGCGGTCGAGCACCATTGCGAATTTGTCTGGCAGCCTCTGAGATGACGATTGAAAGCTAAGTGTTGAAATTTCAAAACTGACTCAAGTCGGTTTGGTTGTTTGAAATTTCAAAACTTGGCTTTAATCCTCATCGCAGAAGCTGCCAGACAAATTTGCCAAGGTGTTCGACTGTCATCGGCCACCAGAACTATTGTTGCGAGACGCCGGGCGTCGTCATCACTTGTGGGACGTGGATCTAGTGTTCAACGCCGAGCGCCTCATGTATCTTGCACCGATGATACTTACTATTTAGGGTTCTATCGACGCCGAGGAACCCCTAACCCGCTCGTCCTGTTGTAAATATTTAGTTAGGTTGACGGAAAAAACAATATTGCTATGAAGCTCATCTTTCGATTTAAATGTGCAGTTTTTGCGTCACTGCGAGGGTCTAGTGTTCGATGAGCTCCGCCCCTGCGTTTGTGGGTTAGCACAAATGGAATCTCCTCCCCCCCCCCGCTTGATTTTCTCTGTTCCGGTCTTCATGCCGATGAAACTTGCTAGCTATAGGTGTCTTTAATCATCAGTATGTGTGACCACTATGTGTCCAGTAGCTAGGCAAGATGACTGATCGTGCGTGGATGTACACCGATCACACTAGTCAGAAAGACATGACCATTGAATGGTTATCAAAAACCAAGGGGTTTCTGAGAGCCGCATTTGCAAATGGCCAGAGGACAACATGGTGCCCCTGCGCTGGGTGCAACAATTGGCACAAGAGGACAGAGGATGAAATGGGAAAACACCTGCAGAAGTAGGGTTTTACGCCAGATTATACGGTGTGGACATGTCATGGCGAGTCTGCCCAACGTGGCAGAGCTGAGGTGCTTCGTCGTTGCACCGACGACCATGGTACCGGGATGCAAGACATGGTGCAAGACTTTGATGATGCTCGGGACTCGGACGATGAGATGGAGGAATCTGCAAAGGCCTTCAATGAAATGTTGGAGTCTTCAAAACGTCCTCTCCATGAGCACACCGAGCTTTGTCAGCTGGATGCCATCTCACAAATAATGGCCATGAAGACTCAATTCAACTTGGGCAGAGAATGCTATGACGCAATTATGACAATATTTGGACATTTACCAGTCAGACAAAATCCTCCGTGCTCTTAAGATGCCCTATGAGAAGATACATGCCTGTGAGAAAGGATGTGCCTTATTTAGGCTTCAGTATGCGGACATGAACTATTGTCCCATTTGCAAGTCATCCAGGTATGTTGTGGTAGACAACGGTATGGGTGAGAAGACGCAGACCAAAATCCCCGTTAATGTTCTTTGGTATATGCCAATCGTACCAAGACTTCAACGTCTTTTCATGGTCGAAGAGACGACAAGACAGATGACATGGCACAAAACGGGCAAAAGAACCCAACTAGATGAAGATGGGAAGCTATGATGGTGCACACATCGGATGGTGAAGCATGGAAGAGCTTTGATGCATTACATGATGACAAAGCGGCAGATCTGAGGCATCCTCGAGTCGGCATCAGCACGGATGGGTTCAGTGTGTTTGGTCTGACGGCATCCCAATACTGTTGTTGGCCCGTATTTGTCTTTCCACTCAATCTTCCCCCAGACAGATTATACAAAGAAAGAACATTTTCCCGACGTTGATAATTCCAGGGCCCAACTATCCGGGTAAGAATATGAATGTGTACATGCAACCGCTGAAGGACGAATTGCAAGAAGCCTGGGATAATGGGTTCAAGACATACGAAGCCTTTAGCAAACGGAACTTCATAATGTGCGTCTGGTACATGTACTCAACGCATGACTTGCCAGCATATGCGCTATTCGTTGGCTGGTGTGTGCATGGAAGGTTCCCGTGTCCCACATGCAAGGGAGCTCTTGAGTTTCGTTGGCTTCAGGCCGGTCACAAGTTCTCTTGCTTCGACATGCATAGATAGTTCCTGGATCCTCGCCATAAGTTCAGGAAAGACAAGAAGAACGTCATCAGAGGTAGAGTTGTCAAAAACTCGACACCACCTGCATTGACAGGCCAAGAGAAACTAGATCAGTTAAACGCTCTCGAGCCAAATCCAGAGCGTCCAGGGTATTTCAAAGGGTATAATTCGAAACACGCCTGGACTCACAAGACATGCTTGTGGGATCTGCCTTACTTCAAAGACCTCATTTGCCCACACAACATCGACGTGATGCACACTAAGGAGAATATCACCGAGGCACCTTTTGGTACTATCGGTGTCAAAACCGGCGGATCTCGGGTAGGGGGTCCCGAACTGTGCGTCTAGGCCGGATGGTAACAGGAGGCAGGGGACATGACATTTTACCCAGGTTTGGGCCCTCTTGATGGAGGTAAAACCCTATGTCCTGCTTGATTGATATTGATGATATGGGTAGTACAAGAGTAGATCTACCACGAGATCAGAGAGGCTAAACCCTAGAAGCTAGCCTATGGTATGATTTTATGTTGTGGTTATTGTCCTACGGGCTAAAACCCTTCGGTTTATATAGACACCGGAGAGGGTTAGGGTTACACAAGGTCGGTTACAAAGGAGGAGATATCCATATCCGTATTGCCTAGCTTGCCTTCCACGCCAAGTAGAGTCCCATCCGGACACGAGACGAAGTCTTCAATCTTGTATCTTCATAGTCTAACAGTCCGGCCAATGGAGATAGTCCGGCTATCCGGAGACCCCCTAATCCAGGACTCCCTCAGTAGCCCCTGAACCAGGCTTCAATGACGATGAGTCCGGCGCGCAGTATTGTCTTCGGCATTGCAAGGCGGGTTCCTTCTCCGAATACATCACAGAAGAATTTGAATACGATGATAGTGTCCGACCCTGCAAAATAAGTTCCACATTCCACCGTAGAGAGAATAATATTTTCGCATATCTAATTTGCTGGCTTGTTTTGGCCGCATGACGTTATGTCATGGCCCAGTGATTATTCGAACTGTTTCTTTTAACCAGCTTCCATTCGGGTATCAACAATGGTTATAGCAATCCAGTTGGCTTCTGATGCTCTGCCTTTACTCTCTGACATACATCACAAACTGCTACATACTCCGCAATATCCTTCTTCATTCCGGTCCACCAGAAAATATCCTTCAAATCCAAATACATCTTGGTATTTCCTGGGTGAATCGAATATGGTGAATCATGGGCCTCTTGTAAAATTAACTTCCTGATCTTCGAATCATTAGGCACATAAACACGGTCTTCAAACCATATGGTATCGTGCTCATCTTGATGAAATCCCTTAGCCTTTCCCTTGCTCATTTTCTCCTTTATGGAGGTAATCTCCTTGTCAGTCTTCTGGGCTTCTCTGATCTTATCCATCAAAGTAAATTGAATCTCCAATGCTGCTACATAGCCTCTTGGAACTATTTCCAAACATAGCTCTCGAAGATTTTCGGCTAACTGCCTTGGTAAATCTCCCGTCATTAGGGTGTTGACATGGCTCTTACGGCTCAATGCGTCAGCTACTACGTTAGCCTTTCCGAGGTGATAATGCAATTTCATATCATAATCCTTGATGAGCTCCAACCATCTCCTTTGTCTGAGGTTCAACTCCTTCTGTGTGAAAATATACTTCAAACTCTTGTGATCCGTGTACACCTCGCAATGGTTTCCAATTAGAAAATGTCTCCAAGTCTTCAACGCATGCACTACGGCTGCTAACTCCAAATCATGCGTAGCATAATTCAACTCATGAGGCTTAAGCTGTCGTGAGGCGTATGAAACAACTCTTCCTTCCTGCATAAGCACTGCTCCAAGTCCTCGACGTGAAGCGTCGCAATACACCTCATAATCCTTGGTCTGGTTTGGCAAAATCAACACTGGTGATGTAACCAAACGTTTCTTCAACTCCTGGAAACTAGCCTCACATTCCTCAGTCCATATGAACTTGGTATCCTTCTTCAACAACTCCGTCATAGGCTTCGCAATTTTTGAGATATTCTCAATAAACCTCCGGTAGTATCCTGCGAGTCCAAGAAAACTCCAGATCTCTCCAACTGTTGTTGGCGCTTCCCACTTGGTCACAATATCAACTTTAGTGGGATCTACTGCTATACCTTCTCCGGATATAACGTGTCCGAGAAATCCAACTTCCTTCAACCAAAACTCACATTTGCTGAACTTGGCATATAGTTGATGTTCTCTGAGCTTTCCAAGAACCAAACGCAAATGCTCCTTATGCTCCTCTTCATTCTTCGAGTAAACCTGGATATCATCAATGAACACTACGATGAACTTATCCAGGAACTCCATAAACACTTTGTTCATCATGTTCATAAAATATGCAGGTGCGTTAGTCAGACCGAATGACATAACAGTATACTCATACAGCCCATACCTGGTGGTAAAAACTGTCTTAGGTATATCCTGTTCTCGAATCTTCAACTATTGGTATCCTGATCGCAGATCGATCTTGGAAAATACCTTAGCTCCTTGCAATCGATCAAACAGATCATTGATCATCGGTAGTGGGTACTTGTTCTTGATGGTTACTTCATTCAAACCTCGATAATCAACAACCATCCTTAACGATCCATCCTTCTTCTCCACTAGAAGTACTGGTGATCCCCAAGGCGATGAACTTGGGTGAATATATCCTTTATCCAGTAACTCCTTAATTTGCTTCTTAATCTCCACCAAATCCTTTGCAGGCATCCTATATGGTCTCTTTGATATTGGCCCTGTGCCTGGCAAAAGCTCAATCAAAAACTCAATATCTCTATCCGGTGGCATGCCTGGCAACTCTTCCGGGAATACATCAGGGAAATCCTTTACTACTGGTACTTCCTCCTGCACAACTCATGTTAAACAATTTACTTGAGTCCTCTTCGGCACATGCCGGGATACATACGTGATCCTTCTTCCTTCTGGGGTGGTAAGCAAGATCGACTTACTGGCGCAATCGATGTTTCCTCCATACATCGACAACCAATCCATACCCAGAATTACATCCAAACCTCGTGATTCCAATATTATCAAATCTGAGGGGAACACATGCCTACTTATACTTAATGGCACTTGAAAACATCCTTGGCTAGCCATATACTCCGCTCCTGGTGAGCTTACTAACATAGGTGTTCTAAGAACTTTGGTGGGCAGGTTATACTTATCCACAAATCCCCTTGATATATATGAATGCGATGCACCAGTATCAAAAAGAACAAGTGCAGTAAATGACTTAACCAAAAACTTACTGATTACTGCATCCGGCTGCTCTTCAACCTCCTCCACATTAACGTGGTTCACCTGTCCCCTGTTGAAAGGGTTCGGCTTCTTCCCAGAGCTTCCATTGCCATTTCCATTCTGGGATTCAGGACATTCATTGGCATCATGTCCGGTCTTCTGGCACTTAAAGCAAGTGACTTGGCTCAGGTGTCTCTTGGCTGGGGTCGATGGGTTGGTGCGGTTCTGGCCGTTGCTTCCTCCATTCCCATTACCATTCTTGGTGCCATTGTGATTGTGCAAGCTACCTCCTCCATGGGTATGCTGAAAATGTCCTCTTGGTCTAGGGGTAAAACGTGGCTTCTGCTAAGCTCCTGAAGTGTGCTTCCCTTGTCCATACTTTCTTTTGTGATTCTCAATCTGCTGCTGCTTCCCTTCAATCATGAGAGCACGATATACCAACTCCTGGTAGTCGTTGAAGGTGGCTACCATCAACTGCATGCTCAACTCATCATTCAGTCCTTCCAGAAACTTCTCCTGCTTAGCTGCATCCATAGCAACGTCATTTGGGGCGTAACGTGCTAGTTTACTAAAGTCCTCCACATACTAGCCAACTGTCCGTCCTCCTTGGTGCAAATTGCGAAACTCTCGCTTCTTCATGGCCATAGCTCCTGCTGAAACATGGGCAGTTCGAAAAGCCTACTGAAACTGGTCCCACGTAACAGTGTCAACAGGAAAAGTGGTTGTGAAATTCTCCCACCATGATGTTGCGGGTCCTTCAAGCTGATGTGCGGCAAACTTCACCTTTTCCGCATCCGTGCATCCTGCTGTGGTCAACTCCCTAGCTGTCTTGCGGAGCCAATCATCTGCCACTATCGGCTCAGTGCTACTGGAAAACACCGACGGATTCAGCCTAAGAAAACGGGCTAAGTGATCAACATGTGGTGGTGGTGGTGGGTTGTTGTTGTTGTTGTTCCCCTAATTCTGATTCTGGACTAGCAACTACATCAATGTGTTCTGCTGCTGGATCAACTGGGTGAGCTCCGATGGAAAGGTAAATCCAGGGTCACGTCTCGGAGGCATCTGAGGGTTTAGAAAATATGAGATTTAAGAATAGAGGGGGTCTAAAGAGAAAACACTACCCATATGCACATGAGGCAAAAGCAAACAATTCACTTCATTCAATCAATCAAACAAGGGCATACAATCGATCTAACTATCATAAAAGTGCTCGGACTACTATATTTACATGGTGGACTACTACTACTGATGAGGTGGTCTACTAGAAATATTCTTCAGTTGCAGACTCCATGATATCTGCTCCAGCTTCATCAACATAGTCATCATCGCTATCATCTGGATCCGAGTGGGTCTCGTCGATGATGATGTAGTCTTCCGGGCGAATCTCCTTGGGTTCTTCGTCTTCTTCTATTGGAGTAGGGCCTCCCATAAATATTCCGATATTCTTGATCAGATCATCATTCTTCTCCACTAACACTTCAATTTCCTCTTCGAAATCTTCACGTGTAGCCTTGAGTTCTTCCTCCAGTTCCTTGATTCTTGTCTTTGCCTTCTTCAGATCTATCATGTCGGCGCACATCTGGTTCTCCTGACGTTGAATGTGCTGGTTTAACTCTTGGATAAAAGCTGCGACTGATCTATCCTTCCTGGTGCTGATCATCTCCCAGAGCTCATGTCGGCGCCCACAAATTTGGTAGATAGTATCCTTAAGATCATTGCGGTAGACTTCTCCAATACGTCCCATGACGATGTGAGCTGCCATGCTCTTTCCTAGACTCCAAGTTGGTGCATCAAAAGAAAACTCTATGGGCTCAGTGACTGGCATGAATGTCCTTCCTGGAACTTGAACTTGAATCATCCAGCGCTCCTCTTCAGGTAAAGTGGCGTTGTAGGTTCCGATGAAGCTTGGTACTCCTATGTTTAGGTATCTAGTGACTTCCTTCAAGTGATGCCCAAAGGGTGTATCTTCATCCAGTTGCGTGAACTTGTTCCTTGCATCCGCCATCCTAAAAGAGTAGAAAAGATGAGAAGTCAGAAAGAGAAGAGAGAGTGAGTAGTGATCTAGGTCTTTAACTTAGTGGCGTGTCCTACAGTCAGTGTGTGCTCTGATACCATCTTGTAGCGACCAGACCTCAAACGGTCCAATCTCTGTGCTCAGGTGTCATCCCTGGATCAGTAATGCTGACACCACACAGTACTTGAAGGATTTATAACAGAGTAGCAATCACACACTTATTACATCGAATGTCTCAAAAGAGAACTTAGTACAATAAATATGGCTTAAGGCCATCTAATAACGACAACAGCGGAAGGCTTGGAAGATAAGTGAATCCATCAACTCCAACGGCAACACTGAGTATAGAACCACGACCTAAAAACTCCTTAATCGTCATCTGAAAAAAAGTCTACAACATTAAAGTTGCAACCCGAAACGGGTTAGCACATGGAATATGCTGGCAAAGTAACACATAGAGAGTAATGGAATGAAATAGACTATTTTATATGCATATTTGGCTGGTGGAAAGCTCTATGGTTACAGTTTTGCGTAAAGCCAATTTTTCCCTACTGCAAAGGAATAAACTTTATTTAACTATCATGGTAGTTGTTAAACATTGAGAAAGGTTGACAACATTCTCAATCCCAATTAAGCAACATCATTAATCAAAACCATCCAAATTAATTTTTAGAGTAACATGTTGAGATTCACATGATAATCCAGGTACTAGATACTCAAGATGTCCATAACCGGGGACACGGCTAATCATGATTAGTTTATACACTCTGCAGAGCTTTGCGCACTTTCCCCCACAAGACTCGATCGCCACCGTTTGGTTTCTTGCACTGCATGGTGTTTGAGAAGACGGATGACCGGGACATAGTCTTTCAGAAGCGCTAGCACCTTACAATCGGGTAGACCGTTACACCTACTTCCCCCTACATCTGCTAGTATACCACTGTAAGAGTTCGCACAACATAGTCAACTATGCTAGAGCCCATAATAGCTTGTGGCTGCACACGGAAGTTTCTAGCATGAATAATCTCATGATCCCTTTGAGCCTGGGTGGTGGTCCATAAAAAAAAGGCAATCCTGGAATACCCAGGTGCCTCAATCCACCCAGATGTGTGTTTAAGTTGCCACCTTAAGTAAACCATTAATTAACATCTCACATCTGTCATGGATACTCTCAAACCCAATCCACGTCTACGAGCATAGCATAGCAGTATAAGCATAACGTAAAAGTATAACTCCCAGGGTTTGATAACAACAGGTAATAGGTTCTACCTCATGTACTTCCCAAACCCAAAATTTAATTAGATCCTAATCATGCAATGTGTGAAGATTGATCTAATGCAATAAAACTAGGTAGAGGGAAAACATGATCAAAGTGTTACTTGCCTTGCTGATGATCCGGGAAACCTAGCGATTCGAAGTAGCACGCGGCGCACTCCGGGTACTCTATCGCAAACAAACAAGCATACAATAAGTACTCAACTAATGCACAGGTAAAACTCAAATAAGAGATCTAACCAAAAAGTTCAACTTAAGAACTCCGGTTGGCAAAAAGAATCAAACCGAACAAAGCAACGAAAGACAAACGACAAAAGAAACAGGCTTTGTTTACTATTCTGGATCTAGGGCAATGTTTACAGTGTAAAAAACTTGTTTAAATTGGTTAAACGGAAAGAGGGTTTCGAGACAAAACTCCAGGCGCTTGAATCGCCTGATTCCGATAAACGAGCGAAAAGTTAGACTAAAACGAATATCGGATTAGAAATCGCGATCAGAAAAACCGCGGATTTAATCCGAGAAAAAGAAAAACGACGTACGTTCGTTAAAATGAACGAACGGACGAACGCTTGCTAATTAAATAAACCGGAAAACTGATCTTTTTAAAAAAACCAAAATTAAAAAAACGAACAAAACCGTCGGAAAAACTGAACGGTTTTTCGGGAAAAACCGGCGGCGGCGAGGTCTACCTCCAGCGACGG
>NC_041380.1:539363097-539367451 GCF_002162155.2 Triticum dicoccoides | reverse complement strand
TTTGAGGGGGTTTCCGGCTGGGCATCCCCGGCTTATAAAGCCGGACGAGCCTAGTTTCCGGGTCGGACACGGCCCGTTAGGTCGGTTGCGTTTTTTTAAATAGTTACACTCAGAAAAAAATGTGCATTTCTAAAATCCCGAAATCCCGAAATAAATTTTCCCCGGCTTCTAAAATCAAGCCGCACAGGATGAATATTTATTTGGGGCCTAAATGCAATTTTGAAAAACGTGCATTTTTCCTAAATTCAAATAAAATAGCAAATAAACCAAAATAAAATCTTAATTGATTTTTTATTAAATCCTCAATATTTCTTTAATTTGGGAAAGTCATTTTATTCCCTCTCTCATATTTTTTGAATAGAAATAATTAAAGATAAAATAAATAAAATCAAATGATTCTATTTTCAAAATTTGAGAAAACTCATATATGAAAATAATGAAATCACCAACTCTCTTCGAGGGTCCTTGAGTTGCGTAAAATTTCTAGGATCAACCGAAATGCAATAAAAAATGATATGCAATGATGATCTAGTGTATAACATTCCAAATTGAAAATTTGGGATGTTACACTATTACTTATTTTCTCCTGATGTCGTCCTTCTCTGAACATATCATTCCAGCACCGGTGTTTATTTTCTCTTGATGTTGTCCTTCTCTGAACGTACCTTTCTAGCACCGGTGTTTATAAAGAGGAGCAAATGCACAATGATTCTTGCCCCTTTATCATTTTTCGTATTAGTTGTTTCTTCCTAGTTTTGGTATAATCTAATTGCCATATTGACTTGTATCCTTACATAACAAAAATATTATGGGCCAAAGTTACATTTTAGAGGTCATTTCCATGCACATTAAATTTCATATTATAATATGAACATGAATGGCTCAGGGCACCAGAGCAACCACTTTCCAAAACTTAGAGAAAAAAATATGTATTTGTAACTTTCTGAAGTAATCCATGAAAATCAGGCTATTAAAATAAAGTGATATGTTAACAATGAATAACCATGCACAACATAAAGTCTCACAATACTTGGGTGTTGAAAAAACTTTTGGAGAAGATTGTGTTAGAGATACCTAACCCCATACTGTCAATTTTAATAGACTCTATAGCCCTTGTGGATAAAATTTTCCAAAGAAACTTAGTTGAAAGGTGAATGATATTATGCCGAAAACCTTTGCTATATTCGTACATGGAGCTTCAGCTTCACGCTGGTGTAATGGTCTTACTACTCCATGCATGTGTAGGCATGTAAATGTGAATGTCACCTTTCTTGATGTAATGTTGAGAATTCCACTGGACAATGAATGATCCACTAGAGTTTCGACTCCGATTTCGGCTATGAGTATGTTACATTACATAGTCGCAACATATTAGTTCATATTACTCAAACATAAAGCACAACAAAACCTTATTTTTGATCCTTTCTTTGGCATCGTCCCATCACTAGACAACAAAAGATTCAGCAAGCAATGATTTAAATAAAGTTCGCGAGAGCCTTGATGATGAGACACTTGTGGGTGAGTTAGAGTTACTCTAGAATGATGTTGTCTTTGCATAACTTTCACTCCCTAATACATGCTTTCATTGCTCAAGAAATGCATTCATCTTCGTGCATTCCCGGCAAGCAAGTGTTTAGTAGCAAAAATAGACTCAAGTGTTACTTTCTTATTTTGTCCAGTTGAGCAAGAGCTTTGTGTTGATTATCTTTGCATAATAACCATGTCACCGCTATACCTATACTAAGTTTAGAAGTTAATAAGTGTAGGGTTATCTAGGTGTGCTGATCATAAGTGAAGCAAAACCTAATCGTTTATTTGGTGTAAACAACTGAGTTCCTTACGTTTTGGATTTGTCTCTACTTTGGTCGAGGATGATCAAGTCTAAGCTCGGTGGAGTTGACGATTGTTGTTCTTGCACTCATGATACATGAGCATAAACTGATATATTTCTTTAAAACCAAGATATTCACTCTGATATTACTACAAAGGACTAATCAATGCAAAGGGTTCCAAATGTCCGAGCTTTATTTTATTTCCATAGGAAATGGGTTATATATGGAGGAAATCAAGCCAATACATGGAAGGGAGTAAAGAGGATATAGAGGAGATCAAGTGGGAGACACTCCAGGAAGAACAAAGCAAGACGATGTTCCATACGACCGCACACGCTCGTATGAGCTATCGTATGGACTGCTAAAGGTCTCCTGACCAACCCTACAAATATATACCATGAAGGGCTCAATCTCGTAATAGCAACAGAGCATCGCCCAAACCTCAATCTTCATCGTCCAAATTAACCCTAGCCACCACCATTTCCCATCTCATTTCCATAGCCGCCACCATCTCCACCCACCAAACACCCATTCAACTAGCCATACTTTGTAATGTCTATCACATTGTAGCGACCCGACCTCAAACGGTCAAGTCTCTGTGCTTCAGTGTCATCCCTGGATCGGTAGTGCTGACACACACAGTACTCGAGGATTTATAACAAAGTAGCAATCACACACTAATTACATCGAATGTCTCAAAAAAGAACTTATTACAATAAATATGTCTTAAGGCCATCTAACATGATAACAACGGAAGGCTTGGAAGATAAAGTGAGTCCATCAACTCCAACGGCATAGCTAAGCTGCACGGCAACGACCTAACGAACCTTACTCCTCGTCTGAAAAGTCTGCAACATGAACGTTGCAGCCCCAAAACGGGTCAGCACAAGGAATATGCTGGCAAAGTAACACAGTAGAGCAAGACAAAAATAATGCTATCACTACATGCATATTTGGCTGGTGGAAAGCTCTATGGTTACAGTTTTTGCGAAAAGCCAATTTTTCCCTACAATAAAGGAATAGATTTTATTTAACTATCATGGTAGTTGAAACATCATTGAGAAGGTTCCTCCAACTCAATCCCAATTAATGTAATTAACAACCCAACAGTATTAATTTAGAGTGATGAGATACTTATGATACTCCAAGTACTAGATACTCAAGATGTCCATAACCGGGGACACGGCTAACCATGATTAGTTTATACACTCTGTAGAGGTTTGCACACTTTTCCCCACAAGACCCGATCTCCTCCGTTGGATTTCTCGCACTACATGGTGTTTGAGAAACGGATGACCGAGACACAGTCTTTCAGAAGCATTAACCCCTTACTCCGGGCACACCATACCAACCTACAACCCTCTACCTGCTGATCCACCTCTTCGGGAGCTTCACGCAACTTACTCAACTATGCTAGAGCCCATAATAGCTTGTGGCTGCACACAGAAGTTTCTAGCATGAAAATATCTCAGTTCCCTTTGAGCCTGGGTGGCGGACCATAGGATTATCACACGGGTACTCCGGGATATCCTAGGACAACACTGGATTCTCCAGGTGCCCAACAAACAATCCACCCAGATGTGTATTCAAGTTGCCACCTTAAGTTGAACCATTAATTAACAATCTCACATCTGTCATGGATTTCACTCACCCAAACCACGTCTATGAGCATAGCATAGCGATATAAGCAATTCGTAGAAGTAACTCCCAAGGGTTTGAATATAATAGGGCAATAGGTTCTACCTCATCAACTACTTCCCAACCCACATGTTAATCACATCCTAACCATGCAATGTTTGAGGATTGGAACTAATGCATAAAAATTGGGTGATAAATGGGTATGATCAAAGTGTTACTTGCCTTGCTGACAATCCACAAAACCTAGGGATTCGTAGTAGCACGCTTCGCACTCCGGGTGTTCTATCGCAAACAATCTATAGCATACATAAGCAAACAATCAAAGAAACACAGGTAAATCTCAACCAAGAAGATCTAACCAGAAAGTTCAACTTAAGAACTCCGGTTTGCGAAAAAAATCAAATCAAACGGAGCAAAGAAACTCAAACTGCAAAAGAAACAAGATCCGTTTACTAATGTGGACTAAGGTTAAATTTTACTGTAGAAAAAGCTTGTTCAAGTTGGTTAAACGGAAAGAGGGTTTCGAGACGAAGATCTAGGCGCTTGAATCGCCCGATTCCGACAAACGAGCGAAAAGATAAACTAAAACAAAAATCGGATCAAAAATTGCGATTGAAAATAATCGCGAAAAATCCAAGAAAAAGAAAACTGACGAACAGGCTAACAAACAAGCGTTCGTTGTCTTCGGCTAATGAATGAACTCCGTTCGTTGAAACGAATGTACGGACGAACATCCGCAAAGTTACTAAACCGAAAAAACCAGCGAACCGATCTATCCAAAAAAACTAGGGTTTCTAAAAAAACCGAACCGGTTTTTATAAAAAAACCAAACCGTGCTATACCTACGGCGAGCGGCGCGGCAGCGGGGCAGCAGCGGCGCGATC
>NC_041380.1:539350876-539362857 GCF_002162155.2 Triticum dicoccoides | reverse complement strand
GGAGGAGGGGGCAAGGCGACGGGGGAAACAGAGTCCTGGACGGACTCCGGTTCGGCGGCGGCGGCGGTGCGGTCTCCCGCTCGGAGACGAGGCGCGGGCGGCTTGGGCCGGCTCGGCTGGGCTTCGGTCTAGTCGGGCGCTAGAACTTTTTTTAAAATAATTCCGCCAAAACTAAAAAAAATCCTAGAAAATAAAATAGAAAACTAAAAAAATGCAAAAATAAATTTTCCCCGTCTAAATAAAATATTTAGAACAAGATGAACTTTTTTGGCCCTAAAATGCAACTTTGAAAAGTGCAATTTTTGTAATTCAAATAAAATAGCAATAAACTCCGGATAAAACAAATATTTGATTTTAATATTTTCCCTCCAGTATTTCATTTATTTTGGAGAAGTCATATTATCTCATCTCATATATTTTTTGATGAAATATTTTCAGAGAGAAAAATAATTAAAACCAAAAATCCTCGTTTCGATATTTGGTAAAACCCAAATAGGAAAACAAGGAAATCCCCAACTCTCTCCGAGGGTCCTTGAGTTGCTTAGGATTTCGAGGATTGTAAAACGAAGTGCAATAAAATATGATATGCATGAATGATCTATGTATAACATTCCAAATTGAAAATTTGGGATGTTACAAACCTACCCCCCTTAAGATGAATCTCGCCCTCGAGATTCTGGTTGGCTAGAGAATAGGTGTGGGTGGTCTTTGCGTAGATCATCCTCTCGTTCCTAGGTGGCTTCATCCACGGTATGGTGGCTCCATTGAAGTTGCAGCACTTAATAACCTTGCTGCGGGTGACTTGGCTAGCAAATTCGAGAATCCTGACTGGCTTTTCCTCATAGGTCAAATCACTGTCCAACTGAGTCGCCTCCAAGGGTACTGTATCTCTTAACGGTATATCGGCCATCTCAGCTTAACACTTCTTCAGCTGTGAAACATGAAATACATCATGAACTCCTGACAGTCCTTCAGGTAACTCCAACTTGTAGGCAACTTCTCCCATACGTTCCAAAATTCGATACGGTCCTACAAATCTCGGGGCTAACTTTCCCTTGGCTCCAAAACGTTTCAATCCTCGCAGGGGTGACACTCGCAGATATGCTCTATCTCCAATTTCATAGGTTATTTCCTTGCGTTTTGAAACTGCATAACTCTTCTACCTGGACTGAGCTATCTTGATTCTGTCTCTGATCAAGTTAACTTTCTCTTCAGACTCTTTGATCAGATCTGGTCCAAACATCTGTCGTCTCCGACTTCATCCCACATCAACGGTGTTCTGCACCTTTGTCCGTACAAGGCTTCAAACGGTGCCATTTTCAAACTAGCTTGATAGCCGTTGTTGTATGAGAACTCCGCGTAGGGCAAATTGTCATCCCAACTAGATCCATAGTCTAGCGCACATGCTCTCAACATATCCCCTAGAATCTGGTTGACTCTCTCGGTCTGTCCATCCATTTGTGGGTGGAATGCTATACTGACTCCAACCTTGTCCCCAAAGTTTGGTGCAGCTGATGCCAAAACTTTGAAGTAAACTATGTCCCTCTATCTGATACGATGGTCCTT
Organism: Triticum dicoccoides; assembly: GCF_002162155.2. Lineage (NCBI taxonomy): Eukaryota > Viridiplantae > Streptophyta > Magnoliopsida > Poales > Poaceae > Triticum > Triticum dicoccoides. Next base: position 539,361,291 of record NC_041380.1, on the reverse strand, counting down.
GGAACTCCATGCAGACATACGATCCTGGTCATATATATCTTGGCCAACTTTGCACTTGTATAGGTGGGTTTTACTGGGATAAAGTGAGCTACTTTGGTCAAGCGATCCACTACTACCCATATAGAATCATATCCTAATTTGGTTCTGGGTAATCCAGTGATAAAATCCATGCAAGTTTATCCCACTTCCACTCGGGTGTTGGCATAGGCTGTAACAATCCTGCTGGCTTCTGAAGCTCAGCGTTCATTCTCTGACATACATCACATACGGCTACATACTCAGCAATATCCTTCTTCATACCAGTCCACCAGAAATGCTCCTTCAAATCCAAATACATCTTGGTGTTTTCGGGGTGTATCCAGTATGGTGAGTCATGAGCCTCCTGAAGTATTAACTTCCTGATCTCTGTGTTATTGGGAACATAAAGATGGTCCTCGAACCATAAGGTGTCATGCTCATCCTCACGAAAACCTTTGGCCTTTCCTTCGCTCATTCTCTCTTTTATCTCGGCAACCTCTTTGTCATCCTTCTGAGCTTCTCGAATCTTTCCTAACAATGTAGACTGTACCTCCATTGTTGCCACAAAACCTCTAGGAACAATCTCCAGTCAAAGTTCCCTGAGATCATCTGCTAACTCCTTCGGCTATCCCGTTCTTACTAGGGTATTAGCATGCTACCTCTTGAGCACTGCGTTGGATTTCCCCGAAGAGGAGAGGATGATGCAGCAAAGTAGCGTAAGTATTTCCCTCAGTTTTTGAGAACCAAGGTATCAATCCAGTAGGAGGCTACGCGCGAGTCCCTTGTACCTACACAAAAACAATAGCTCAACGCAACCAACGCACTTAGGGGTTGTCAATCCCTTCACGGTCACTTACGAAAGTGAGATCTGATAGAGATGATAAATAATATTTTTGGTATTTTTGATATAGAGATGCAAAGTAAAAAGTAAAAGCAAAGTAAAAAAGCAAAGCAATAATAAAGTGATGGAGATTAATATGATGAGAAAGAGACCCGGGGGCCATAGGTTTCAGTAGTGGCTTCTCTCAAGAACATAAGTATTCTATGGTGGGTGAACAAATTACCGTTGACCAATTGACAGAATTGAGCATAGTTATGAGAATATCTAGGTATGATCATGTATATAGACATCACATCCGAGACAAGTAGACCGACTCCTGTTTGCATCTACTACTATTACTCCTCTCATCGACTGCTATCCAGCATGCATCTAGAGTATTAAGTTAAAAACAGAGTAACGCCTTAAGCAACATGACATGATGTAGAGGGATAGTTTCATGCAATATGATAAAAACCCCATCTTGTTATCCTTGATGACAACAATACAATACGTGCCTTGCTGCCCCTTCTGTCACTGGGAAAGGACACCGCAAGATCAAACCCAAAGCTAAGCACTTCTCCCATGGCAAGAACAACCAACCTAGTAGGCCAAACCAAACTGATAATTCGAAGATACTTGCAAAGATAACCAATCATACATAAAAGAATTCAGAGAAGATTCAAATATTATTCATAGATAGACTTGATCATAAACCCACAATTCATCGGTCTCAACAAACACACAGCAAAAAGAAGATTACATCAAATAGATCTCCAGAAGAGAGGGGGAGAACATTGTATTGAGATCCAAAAAGAGAGAAGAAGCCATCTAGCTACTAACTATGGACCCCTAGGTCTGAAGTAAACTACTCACACTTCATCGGAGGGGCTTGGATGATGATGTAGAAGCCCTCCGTGATCGATGCCCCCTCCGGCGGAGCTCCGGAACAGGCCCCAAGATGGGATCTTGTGGATATAGAAAGTTGCAGCGGTGGAATTAGGTTTTTGGCTCCGTATCTGATCGTTTGGGGGGTACTGAAGGAAATATGCCCTAGAGGCAATAATAAAGTTATTATTTATTTCCTTATATCATGATAAATGTTTATTATTCATGCTAGAATTGTATTAACCGGAAACATAATACATGTGTGAATACATAGACAAACAGAGTGTCACTAGTATGCCTCTACTTGACTAGCTCGTTAATCAAAGATGGTTATGTTTCCTAACCATGAATAATGAGTTGTTATTTGATTAACGGGATCACATCATTAAGTGAATGATCTGATTGACATGACCCATTCCATTAGCTTAGCACCCGATCGTTTAGTATGTTGCTATTGCTTTCTTCATGACTTATACATGTTCCTATAACTATGAGATTATGCAACTCCCGTTTACCGGAGGAACACTTTGGGTACTACCAAGCGTCACAACGTAACTGGGTGATTATAAAGGAGTACTACAGGTGTCTCCAAAGGTACATGTTGGGTTGGCGTATTTCGAGATTAGGTTTTGTCACTCCGATTGTCGGAGAGGTATCTCTGGGCCCTCTCGGTAATGCACATCACTTAAGCCTTGCAAGCATTGCCACTAAATGAGTTAGTTGCGGGATGATGTATTACAGAACGAGTAAAGAGACTTGTCGGCGACGAGATTGAACTAGGTATTGGAATACCGACGATCGAATCTCGGGCAAGTAACAGACCGATGACAAAGGGAACGACGTATGTTGTTATGCGGTCTGACCGATAAAGATCTTCGTAGAATATGTAGGAGCCAATATGGGCATCCAGGTCCCGCTTGGTTATTGACTGGAGACATGTCTCGGTCATGTCTACATTGTTCTTGAACCCGTAGGGTCCGCACGCTTAAGGTTTCGATGACAGTTATATTATGAGTTTATGAGTTTTGATGTACCGAAGGAGTTCGGAGTCCCGGATGAGATCGGGGACATGACGAGGAGTCTCGAAATGGTCGAGATGTAAAGATTGATATATTGGACGACTATATTCGGACATCGGAAAGGTTCCGAGTGATTCGGGTATTTTTCGGAGTACCGGGTAGTTACGGGAGAATCAATGGGCCTTGATGGGCTTTAGTGGGAAGAGGAGAAAGGTCCAAGGGGCTGCTGCGCCCCCCTCCCCTCTAGTCCGAATTGGACTAGGGAAAAGGGGGCCGGCCACCTCTCCTTCTCCTCCACTTCCTTGTCCCTTCCTCCCCTCTTGGTGGACTCCTACTAGGACTTGGAGTCCTAGTAGGACTCCACATCCTGGCCGCACCAACCTTGGCCGGCCTCCTCCTCCTCCATCCTTTATATACTGAGGCAAGGGGCACCCCAGAGACACAAGTTGATCCACGTGATCTGTTCCTTAGCCGTGTGCGGCGCCCCCAGCCACCACAGTCCTCAATAATACTGTAGCGGAGTTTAGGCGAAGCCCTGCTGCTGTAATACATCAAGATCGTCACCACGCCATCGTGCTGACGGAACTCTTCCCCAAAACTTTGCTGGATCGGAGTCCGGGGATCATCATCGGGCTGAACGTGTGCTCGAACTCGGAGGTGCCATAGTTTCGGTGCTTGATCGGTCGGATCGTGAAGACGTACGACTACATCAACCAAACGCTTTCGTTGTCGATCTACTAGGTATGTAGATCACACTCCCCCCCTCGTTGCTATGAATCACATGATCTTGCGTGTGCGTAGGAAATTTTTAAAATTACTATGAAACCCAACAGTGGCATCAGAGCCTAGGTTTTATATGTTGATGTTATATGCACGAGTAGAACACAAGTGAGTTGTGGGCGATATAAGTCATACTGCCTACCAGCATGTCATACTTTGGTTCGGCGGTACTGTTGGATGAAGCGGCCCAGACCGACATTACGCGTACGCTTACGCGAGACCGGTTCTCCCGACGTGCTTTGCACAGAGGTGGCTTGTGGGTGACAGTTTCTCCAACTTTAGTTGAACCAAGTGTGGCTACGCCCGGTCCTTGCGAAGGTTAAAACGGAGTCAAATTGACAAACTATCATTGTGGTTTTGATGCGTAGGTGAGATTGGTTCTTACTTAAGCCCGTAGCAACCACGTAAAACTTGCAACAACAAAGTAGAGGACGTCTAACTTGTTTTTGCAGGGCATGTTGTGATGTGATATGGTCAAAACGTGATGAGATATAAGTTGTTGTATGAGATGATCATGTTTTGTTAAAGTTATCGGCAACTGGCAAAAGCCTTATGGTTGTCTCTTTATTGCATAAGATGCAAGCGCCAAATAATTGCTTTACTTTATCGCTATGCGATAGCAATAGTTGCAAGAGCAATAGTTGGCGAGACGACCGTGTGATGACACATTGATATAGATCAAGATGATGGAGATCATGGTGTCATGCTGGTGACGATAGAGATCATGACAGTACTTTGGAGATGGAGATCAAAGGCGCAAGATGATGATGGCCATATCATGCCACATATTTTGATTGCATATGATGTTTATCTTTTATACATCTTATTTTGCTTAGTTTGACGGTAGCATTATAAGATGATCTCTCACTAAATTATCAAGAAGTGTTCTCCCTGAGTATGCACCGTTGCGAAAGTTCTTCGTGTTGAGACACCACGTAATGATCGGGTGTGATAGGTTCTACGTTCAAATACAACGGGTGCAAAACAGTTGCACATGCGGAATACTCAGGTTATACTTGACGAGCCAAGCATATACAGATATGGCCTCGGAACACGGAGACCGAAAGGTCGAGCGTGAATCATATAGTAGATATGATCAACATAACGATGTTCACCATTGAAAACTACTCCATCTCACGTGATGATCGGTTATGGTTTAGTTGATTTGGATCACGTAATCACTTAGAGGATTAGAGGGATGTCTATCTAAGTGGGAGTGCTTAAGTAATATGATTAATTGAACTTAAATTTATCATGAACTTAGTCCTGGTAGTATTTTGCAAATCATGTTGTAGATCAATAGCTCGCATTGTTGCTTCCCTGTGTTTATTTTGATATGTTCCTAGAGAAAATTGTGTTGAAAGATGTTAGTAGCAATGATGCCGATTGGATCCGTGATCTGAGGTTTATCCTCATTGCTGCACAGAAGAATTATGTCCTTGATGCACCGCTAGGTGACAGACCTATTGCAGGAGCAGATGCAGACGTTATGAACGTTTGGCTAGCTCAATATGATGACTACTTGATAGTTTAGTGCACCATGCTTAATGGCTTAGAATCAGGACTTCAAAGTCATGGAGCATATGAGATGTTCCAGGAGTTGAAGTTAATATTTCATGCAAATACCCGAGTTGAGAGATATGAAGTCTCAAACAAGTTCTATAGCTAAAAGATGGAGGAGAATCGCTCAACTAGTGAGCATGTGCTCAGATTGTCTGAGTACTACAATCGCTTGAATCAAGTGGGAGTTAATCTTCCAGATAAGATAGTGATTGACAGAATTCTCTAGTCACCATCACCAAGTTAGTAGAACTTCGTGATGAACTATGATATGCAAGGGATAACGGAAACGATTCCCAAGCTCTTCGTAATGCAGAAATTGACGAAGGTAGAAATCGAGAAAAACATCAAGTGTTGATGGTAGACAAGACCACTAGTTTCAAGAAAAGGGCAGAGGGAAGAAGGGGAACTTCAAGAAGAACAGCAAGCAAGTTGCTGCTCAAGTGAAGAAGCCCAAGTCTGGTCCTAAGCCTGAGACTAAGTGTTTCTACTGCAAAGGGACTGGTCACTGGAAGCGGAACTACCCCAAGTGATTGGCAGATAAGAAGGATGGCAAAGTGAACATAAGTATATTTGATATACATGTTATTGATGTGTACTTTACTAGTGTTTATAGCAACCCCTCAGTATTTGATCCTAGTTCAGTTGCTAAGATTAGTAACTCGAAACGGGTTGCAGAATAAACAGAGACTAGTTAAGGGTGAAGTAACGATGTGTGTTGGAAGTGGTTCCAAGATTGATATGATCATCATCGCACACTCCCTATACTTTTGGGATTAGTGTTGAATCTAAATAAGTGTTATTTGGTGTTTGCGTTGAGCATGAATATGATTTGGTCATGTTTATTGTAATACGGTTATTCATTTAAGTAAGAGAATAAATTGTTGTTCTGTTTACATGAATAAAACCTTATATGGTTACACACCCAATGAAAATAGTTTGTTGGATCTCGATCGTAGTGATACACATAATCATAATATTGAAACCAAAAGATGCAAAGTTAATAATGATAGTGCAACTTATTTGTGGCACTGCCGTTTAGGTCATATTGGTGTAATGCGCATGAAGAAACTCCATGCTGATGGAATTTTGGAATCACTTGATTATGAATCATTTGATGCTTGCGAACCATGCCTCATGGGCAAGATGACTAAGACTCCATTCTCCGGAGCGAGCAATTGACTTATTGGAAATAATACATACTGATGTATGCAGTCCGATGAGTGTTAAGGCTCATGGCAAGTATCGTTATTTTCTGAACTTCATAGACGATTTGAGCAGATATGGGTATATCTACTTGATGAAACATAAGTCTGAAACATTTGAAAAGTTCAAAGAATTTCAGAGTGAAGTGGAAAATCATCGTGACAAGAAAATAAAAGTTTCTACGATATGATCGCAGAAGTAAAATATTTGAGTTACGAGTTTGGTCTTCAATTAAAACAATGTGGAATAGTTTCACAAATTCATGCCACCTGGAACACCACAGCATAATGGTGTGTCCGAATGTCATAACCGTACTTTATTAGATATGGTGCGATCTATGATGTCTCTTACCGATCTACCACTATCGTTTTGGGGTTATGCATTAGAGACAGCTGCATTCACATTAAATAGGGCACCATCTAAGTCCGTTGAGACGACACAATCTGAACTGTGGTTTGGCAAGAAACCAAAGTTGTCGTTTCTTAAAGTTTGGGGTTGTGATATGAAAAAGTTTCATCCTAATAAGCTCAAACCCAAATCGGAGAAATATGTCTTCATAGGATACCCAAAGGAGACTGTTGGGTACACCTTCTATCACAAATCCGAAGGCAAGACTTTTGTTGCTAAATTCGGAGTTTTTCTAGAGAAGGAGTTTCTCTCGAAAGAAGTGAGTGGGAGGAAAGTAGAACTTAATGAGGTAACTGTACCTGCTCCCTTATTGGAAAGTAGTTCATCACAGAAATCTGTTCCTGTGACTACTACACCAATTAGTGAGGAAGCTAATGATGATGATCATGTAACTTCAGATCAAGTTACTGCCAAATATCGTAGGTAAACCAGAGTGAGATCCGCACCAGAGTGGTACGGTAATCCTGTTTTGGAATTCATGTTACTAGACCATGACGAACTTGCAAACTATGAGGAAGCGATGATGAGCCCAGATTCCGCGAAATGGTTTGAGGCCATGAAATCTGAGATATGATCCATGTATGAGAACAAAGTATGGACTTTGATGGATTTGCCCGATGATCGGCAAGCCATAGAAAATAAATGGATCTTCAAGAGGATGACGGACACTGATAGTAGTATTACTATCTACAAAGCTAGAATTGTCGCAAAAGGTTTTCGACAAGTTCAAGGTGTTGACTACGATGAGATTTTCTCACTCGTATCTATACTTAAGTCTGTCCGAATCATGTTAGCAATTGCCGCATTTTATGAAACCTGGCAAATGGATAAACAAAACTGCATTCCTTAATGGATTTATTAAAGAAGAGTTGTATATGATACAACCAGAAGGTTTTGTCAATCCTAAAGGTGCTAACAAAATATGCAAGCTCCAACGATCCATCTATGGACTGGTGCAAGCATCTCGGAGTTGTAATATACGCTTTGATAAGTTGATCAAAGCATATAAGTTTTATACAGACTTGCGGTGAAGCTTGTATTTACAAGAAAGTGAGTGGGAGCACTACATCATTTATGATAAGTATATGTGTATGACATATTGTAGATCGGAAATAATGTAGAATTATTCTGCAAAGCATAAAGAAGTGTTTGAAAGGAGTTTTTCAAAGAAAGACCTCGGTAAAGCTGCTTACATATTGAGTATCAAGATCTATAGAGATAGATCAAGACGCTTGATAAGTTTTTCAATGAGTACATACCTTGACAAGATTTTGAAGTAGTTCAAAATGAAACAGTCAAAGAAAAAGTTTCTTGCCTGTGTTACAAGGTGTGAAGTTGAGTAAGACTCAAAGCCCGACCACGGCAGAAGATAGAAAGAGAATGAAAGTCATTCCCCATGCCTCAGCCATAGGTTCTATAAAGTATGCCATGCTGTGTACCAGATCTATTGTATACCCTACACTGTGTTAAGCAAGGGAGTACAATAGTGATCTAAGAGTAGATCACTGGACAGCGGTCAAAATTATCCTTAGTGGAATAAGGAAATATTTCTCAATTATGGAGGTGACAAAAAGGTTCGTCGTAAAAAGTTACGTCGATGCAAGTTTTTGACACAGATCTGGATGACTCTAAGTCTCGATCTAGATACATGTTGAAAGTGGGAGCAATAAGCTAGAGTAGCTCCATGCAGAGCATTGTTGACATAGAAATTCGCAAAATACTTACGGATCTGAATGTGACAGACCCGTTGACTAAAATTATCTCACAAGAAAAACATGATCACACCTTAGTACTCTTTGGATGTTAATCACATAGCGATGTGAACTAGATTATTGACTCTAGTAAACCCTTTGGGTGTTTATCACATATCGATGTGAACTATGGGTGTTAATCACATGGTGATGTGAACTATTGCTGTTAAATCACATGGCGATGTGAACTAGATTATTGACTCTAGTGCAAGTGGGAGACTGAAGGAAATATGCCCTAGAGGCAATAATAAAGTTATTATTTATTTCCTTATATCATGATAAATGTTTATTATTCATGCTAGAATTGTATTAACCGGAAACATAATACATGTGTGAATACATAGACAAACAGAGTGTCACTAGTATGCCTCTACTTGACTAGCTCGTTAATCAAAGATGGTTATGTTTCCTAACCATAACAATGAGTTGTTATTTGATTAATGGGATCACGTCATTAAGTGAATGATCTGATTGACATGACCCATTCCATTAGCTTAGCACCCGATCGTTTAGTATGTTGCTATTGCTTTCTTCATTACTTATACATGTTCCTATAACTATGAGATTATGCAACTCCCGTTTACCGGAGGAACACTTTGGGTACTACCAAACGTCACAACGTAACTGGGTGATTATAAAGGAGTACTACAGGTGTCTCCAAAGGTACATGTTGGGTTGGCGTATTTCGAGATTAGGTTTTGTCACTCCAATTGTCGGAGAGGTATCTCTGGGCCCTCTCGGTAATGCACATCACTTAAGCCTTGCAAGCATTGCAACTAAATGAGTTAGTTGCGGGATGATGTATTACAGAACGAGTAAAGAGACTTGCCGGCAACGAGATTGAACTAGGTATTGGAATACCGACGATCGAATCTCGGGCAAGTAACATACCGATGACAAAGGGAACGACGTATGTTGTTATGCGGTCTGACCGATAAAGATCTTCGTAGAATATGTAGGAGCCAATATGGGCATCCAGGTCCCGCTATTGGTTATTGACTGGAGACATGTCTCGGTCATGTCTACATTGTTCTCGAACCCGTAGGGTCCGCACGCTTAAGGTTTCGATGACAGTTATATTATGAGTTTATGAGTTTTGATGTACCGAAGGAGTTCGGAGTCCCAGATGAGATCGAAGACATGACGAGGAGTATCGAAATGGTCGAGACGTAAAGATTGATATATTGGACGACTATATTCAGACATCAGAAAGGTTCCGATTGATTCGGGTATTTTTCGGAGTACCGGGTAGTTACGGGAGAAGCAATGGGCCTTGATGGGCTTTAGTGGGAAGAGGAGAAAGGGCCAAGGGGCTGCTGCTCCCCCCTCCCCTCTAGTCTGAATTGGACTAGGGAAAAGGGGGCCGGCCACCTCTCCTTCTCCTCCACTTCCTTCTCCCTTCCTCCCCTCTTGGTGGACTCCTACTAGGACTCCACATCCTGGCCGCACCAACCTTGGCCGGCCTCCTCCTCCTCCATCCTTTATATACTGAGGCAAGGGGGACCCCAGAGACACAAGTTGATCCACGTGATTTGTTCCTTAGCCGTGTGCGGCGCCCCCAGCCACCACAGTCCTCGATAATACTGTAGCGGAGTTTAGGCGAAGCCCTGCTGCTGTAATACATCAAGATCGTCACCACGCCGTCGTGCTGACGGAACTCTTCCCCGACACTTTGTTGGATTGGAGTCCGGGGATCGTCATCGGGCTGAACGTGTGCTCGAACTCGGAGCTGCCATAGTTTCGGTGCTTGATCGGTCGGATCGTGAAGACGTACGACTACATCAACCAAACGCTTCTGTTGTCAAACTACTAGGTATGTAGATCACACTCCCCCCCTCGTTGCTATCCATCACATGATCTTGCGTGTGCGTAGGAATTTTTTGAAATTACTACGAAACCCAACAGGTACGTGGATATATATAGGAGGATGAAGTACGTTGGTGGAGCAACATGTGGCCCATGAGGGTG
>NC_041380.1:539333891-539350498 GCF_002162155.2 Triticum dicoccoides | reverse complement strand
GGGGGGGGGCAGGCGCGCCCCCTACCTCGTGGCCTCCTGTTAACTGGCTTGACGTAGGGTCCAAATCTCCTGAGTTGTATTCGGTGAGAAAATCACATTCCTGAAGGTTTCATTCCGTTTGGACTCTGTTTGATATTCCTTTTCTTCGAAACCCTAAAACAGGCAAAAAACAACAATTCTGGGTTGGGCCTCCGGTTAATAGGTTAGTCCGAAAAATAATATAAAAGTAGATAATAAAGCCCAATAATGTCCAAAACAGTAGATAATATATCATGGAGCAATCAAAAATTATAGATACATTGGAGACGTATCAAGCATCCCCAAGCTTAATTCCTGCTCGTCCTCGAGTAGGTAAATGATAAAAACAGAATTTTTGATGCGGAGTGCTACTTGGCATAATTTCAATGTAATTCTTATTAATTGTGGTATGAATATTCAAATTCAAAAGATTCAATACAAAAGTTCATGTTGACATAAAAATTATAATACTTCAAGCATACTAACAAAGCAATTATGTCTTCTCAAAATAACATGACCAAAGAAAGCTATCCCTACAAAATCATATATTCTGGCTATGCTCTATCTTCACCACACAAAGTATTTAAATCATGCACAACCCCGATGACAAGCCAAGCAATTGTTTCATACTTTTGACATTTTCAAAACTTTTTCGATCTTCACGCAATACATGAGTGTGAGCCATGGATATAGCACTATATGTGGAATAGAATGGTGGTTGTGGAGAAGACAAAGAGAGGGGAAGATAGTCTCACATCAACTAGGCTTATCAACAAGCTATGGTGATGCCCATCAATAGATATCAATGTGAGTGAGTAGGGATTGCCATGCAACGGATGCACTAGAGCTATAAGTATATGAAAGCTCAACAAAAAAAACTAAGTGGGTGTGCATCCAACCCGCTTGCTCACGAAGACCTAGGGCATTTTGAGGAAGCCCATCATTGGAATATACAAGCCAAGTATATGAAAGTGACAGAATGAGAGACTCTCTATCATGAAGATTATGGTGCTACTTTGAAGCACAAGTGTGGTAAAAGGATAGTAACATTGTCCCTTCTCTCTTTTTCTCTCATTTTTTTGGGCCTTCTCTTTTTTTATGGCCTCATTTTTTTCCGTCCGGAATCTCATCCCGACTTGTGGGGGAATCATAGTCTCCATCATCCTTTCCTCACTTGGGACAATGCTCTAAAAATGATGATCATCACACTTTTTTTATTTTTCTTACAACTCAACAATTACAACTCAATACTTAGAACAAAATATGACTCTATATGAATGCCTCCGGCGGTGTACCGGGATATGCAATGAATCAAGAGTGACATGTATGAAAGAATTATGAACGGTGGCTTTGCCACAAATACGATGTCAACTACATGATTATGATAGCAATATGACAATGATGGAGCGTGTCATAATGAACGGAACGGTGGAAAGTTGCATGGAAATATATCTCGGAATGGATATGGAAATGCCATGATAGGTAGGTATGGTGGCTGTTTTGAGGAAGGTATTTGGTGGGTGTATGATACCGGCGAAAAGTGCGCGGTATTAGAGAGGCTAGCAATGGTGGAAGGATGGAAAGTGCGTATAATCCATGGACTCAACATTAGTCATAAAGAACTCATATACTTACTGCAAAAATCTAGAAGTTGTCAAAGCAAAGTATTACGCGCATGCTCCTAGGGGGATAGATTGGTAGGAAAAGACCATCGCTCGTCCCCGACCGCCACTCATAAGGAAGACAATCAATAAATAAATCATGCTCCGACTTCATCACATAACAGTTCACCATACGTGCATGCTATAGGAATCACAAACTTTAACACAAGCATTTCTCAAATTCACAACTACTCAACTAGCATGACTCTAATATCACCATCCTCATATCTCAAAACAATTATCAAGCATCAATTTTTTTCTTAGTATTCAATGCACTCAAAAGAAAGTTTTATAAATCTTGAATACTAAGCATATTATTATTATTATTAAGCAAATTACCATGCTATTAAGACTCTCAAAATAATCTAAGTGAAGCATGAGAGCTCAATAGTTTCTATAAAACAAATCCACCACCGTGCTCTAAAAGATATAAGTGAAGTACTAGAGCAAAATTATATAACTCAAAAGATATAAGTGAAGCACATAGATTATTCTATCAAATTTCAAATTATGTATGGCTCTCTCAAAAGGTGTGTACATCAAGGATGATTGTAGTAGACTAACAAGCAAAGACTCAAATCATAAAAGACGCTCCAAGCAAAACACATATCATGTGGTGAATAAAAATATAGCTCCAAGTAAAGTTACCAATAGAAGTAGACGAAAGAGGGGATGCCTTTCGGGGCATCCCCAAGCTTTGGCTTTTAGGTGTCCTTAGATTATCTTGGGGGTGCCATTTGTATCCCCAAGCTTAGGCTCTTGCCAATCCTTGTTCCATAATCCATCAAATCTTTACCCAAAACTTGAAAACTTCACAACACAAAACTTAAAGTAGAAAATCTCGTGAGCTCCGTTAGCGAAAGAAAACAAAAGACCACTTTAAGGTACTGTAATTAACTCATTCTTTATTTATATGGGTGTTATACCTACTGTATTCCAACTTCTCTATGGTTTATAAACTATTTTATTAGCCATAGATTCATCAAAATAAGCAAACAACACACGAAAAACAGAATCTGTCAAAAACAGAACAGTCTGTAGTAATCTGTAGCTAGCGCAAGATCTGGAACCCCAAAAATTCTAAAATAAATTGATGGACGTGAGGAATTTATCTATTAATCATCTTCGAAAATAATTAACTAAATATCACTCTCCAAATAAAAATGACAGCATTTCTCGTGAGCGCTAAAGTTTCTGTTTTTTACAGCAAGTTCAACAAGACTTTCCCCAAGTCTTCCCAACGGTTCTACTTGGCACAAACACTAATTAAACACAAAAAACACAACCAAAACAGAGGCTAAATAATTTATTTATTACTAAACAGGAGCAAAAATCAAGGAACAAAAATAAAATTGGGTTGCCTCCCAACAAGCGCTATCGTTTAACGCCCCTAGCTAGGCATAACAAGCAAGAATAGATCTAGGTATTGCCATATTTGGTATTAGGAAAGAAAAGAGCAAACTTGCTATCTATAGAATTAATCCTTCTATTTTGATAAAGCACATGGCTATTAATGGTATAATAAAGATTAAGTATGTTACGAAAATTTGTATCTAGGCTAGCCTTTATCTCTTTAATAGATTTGTTTTGGTAAGAGAGCAAAAGAGATGTAGATTCAACTTTCTCATTCATGGGGTGCCCAAATATAGTTTTCATTTTTTCATAAGTGTATACGACATCCCCTTCAAGAAAACCTTCCTTAAATACAGAATCTAAGACATGCTTAAGAGAAGAAGGAAGAGCAATATAAAAGCTTTTTAAGTAAACTTCAATTTGATATTGAGGAACATAACTGGCCCTGATCCTTAATAGTCTATACCAAGCATCTTTCAAAGATTCATCAAGTAAATAACGAAAAATTCTAGAATCATCTTCATCAAAATTATTAAGACTCTCATTGATAACTCCGGTAGGTTTTTCCATAGTATCCTTATTTATAAGCTTAGCAAGAATAGAAGGGTTGTCCAAAGTACTAAAACTCTGGAGAGAACCCCCAACCCTTTTTGATTCAGACATGGCGGAAGAAAGGCAAGCAGAAAGAGAGGGAGGATAGAGAGAGAGATAGGGCGAATAAAATGACAAGGGTGAAGTGGGGGAGAGGAAAACGAGAGGAAAATGGCAAATAATGTAATGCGGGAGATAGGGATTGTGATGGGTACTCGGTATGTTGACTTTTGCGCAGACTCCCCAGCAACGAGACCAGAAATTCTTCTTGCTACCTCTTGAGCACTGCGTTGGATTTCCTCGAAGAGGAGAGGATGATGCAGCAAAGTAGCATAAGTATTTCCCTCAGTTTTTGTGAACCAAGGTATCAATCCAGTAGGAGGCTACGCGCGAGTCCCTTGTACCTACACAAAAACAATAGCTCAACGCAATCAACGCGCTTAGGGGTTGTCAATCCCTTCACATCACTTACGAAAGTGAGATCTGATAGAGATGATAAATAATATTTTTTGTATTTTTGATATAGAGATTCAAAGTAAAAAGTAAAAGCAAAGTAAAAAAGCAAAGCAATAATAAAGTGATGGAGATTAATATGATGAGAAAGAGACTCGTGGGCCATAGGTTTCACTAGTGGCTTCTCTCAAGAGCATAAGTATTCTATGGTGGGTGAACAAATTACTATTGAGCAATGGACAGAATTGAGCATAGTTATGAGAATATCTAGGTATGATCATGTATATAGGCATCACGTCCGAGACAAGTAGACCGACTCCTTCCTGCATCTACTACTATTATGTCGGGACACTGATTCTAAGTCACACCGATCTAGCATGTAACACGTCATATCACTTTGCGGCCTCACGCATGGTATTCCCACGGGTGTCGCGTTACCATGGCCCGGGACCGTTTGCGCCTTTTGGCTCACGTATATGATAGTATCGCTAGCATCCATATGACAGAGAACCCATGCCGACATGACTAGTCGTGAACCCAAAGTGGCACTAACTTACGGGGACAGACATACATGAATCAACATCGAGCATGTCGGTCAGGAGCGTGCAAATCCGTGAACTAGGCTGTAGCAGGCTAGGCAGGACTCCGGATGTCACCGCGTGACATTTCCCCGAAGGGACAGACACAGGAACGAAGTGAATCACATGCCGGCCAGTCTAAGTGTTCCGGAGCAGTAGTGCTAGGCTAGCAGGACTCTGGTGAACCGGGCTGTAGCAGACTACCATGGCTCAGTGGAAGCACTAGACTACATTTCCCCATAAGAGAGGCTACCAAGGATAAACCACTAGGTTGTCGGATCCCACACATAGCAATACACGTCACATGTACGCAAAACATGCAAGTATGTGTTGTACAACATGGCATCACATCGTAACTCAAACTCATATAGATAAAGGCCCAGAAGAGCCACATAGCATTAAATACAAATAGGGGTCACATGACCCATCATTCAGAGCATACAAGCAACGGAAGCATTACATGTCTGAGTACAGACAACTACAAAAGAAAAAGGCCGAGAAGCCTGACTATCTACAAGTCCCTCCCAAGGGTACAAGATCGTAGCTGAGGTAACAAGCTACTCATCGAAGTCCAAGCGGTACTACTAGTGAGACAGATGTCTCACCTGCAAAACATAAATAAAGCAAACATGAGTACAATGGTACTCAGCAAGACTTACATCAAATCCTATCATACATGCATTTGTATCAAGAAGGTAATGTGGGGTTTAGTTGCAGCAAGCTAGCTTTGACTCAGTGGCTATCCTGTTCTACGATAACGAGTAACTTCTTTGAGGTGAGGCAGCGCACACGAGTCCACTAATCACCACATCAATACACTACTATGGATTCATCCTCGTCTCCTTACGAGAAGGCCATCCATAGCACTCACACTTGTCTTGAGCATTTTAGAGTATCCACTTTAAGTTGTCTATGTACCATGTAAGCATCCAAGAAGCCCATAACCGAGGACACGACTATTCGAATAGATCATGATAACCCTGCAGGGGTGTACTTCTTCACACACGCTCTCACCACTTATCACCATATACACGTCATGTATCTCGGCAACCTTCAAGCGGAAGCCTGGCGAGGGTGTCGGCTACCACCTGACTAACCACACAAGACTCTAGTCCAGTTTTATCGCCTATTCGGGTTCCATCCGCAAGGAGATACGGCCGGGGTTTCGCTCACGGCCCCAAACAATGTGTAAAGGGTTCCCGAGCTCACCATCCGGGTGCCACTCGGTACACCGGGTCACGTGTGCCTAGTCTGTCCCAAGTCCACCCCGCCGGGTGCCACTCGGTAGAAAAATAGCACTACCTACAAACACCAGAAACTATTTAAAACTCCTGGACAGAGATCAAGTTGGTTAATAAGTCGAGAGGGGCACTTAAGCATTCCAATGTGTGGTAGTAGCTAGTCATTGGACGACACACACGGAACTCAATGCTTAAGGACGGTTCCAGTGAGACAACCCACCATGTACTCCTACATGGCCTCTAACCGCTACCTTTACCAAATAGTGTTCACACACTTAACTCTCAGCATCAGAACATAGCATTGCACTCCAATTCATTCCCAATGAATCAGACCTGACATACTCTAAGCAATAGCCGGCAAAGCATGGTAGGAACACAACATGGCTCAATCAACTCCTACACATGCTAGCGGGTTTTAACTATTTACTGTGGCAATGACAGGTCATGCAGAGGATCAGAATGGGTTCAACTACCGCAGCATAAAGTAGCAGTTGAATCATTGTTGTCCTAATGCAATAAATGAGAGCAGGAGCGAGAGAGTAGGATTGTATCAGAATGAACAAGGGGGGTTTGCTTGCCTGGTAGATCAACAGGGGGGCACTGCTCCACTGACAGTTACTCTGGACCGGTCTTCGGAGCAGGACATATCGAGAAGGAACGGTGTCGAAAATCAAACACAAGCATATGCAACAATATGATGCATGAACATGGCATGAGTATGTGATGTTGTTTGAGTTACTGCATCTAGCATTTATTTGGTTGAAGTCCATTTGAACCAAGGGTTCAAATGCAACTCCAAATTAAGCTCTGAATTATGCCATTTATATGTTTTCATATATATATAGCATGTATAGGTTTGTTTGTCATGCATGAAAATGGTACAGATGGATAGATTGAATTTTTATGATCATTTTTCATATATAAATTATTTCAATCTGAGCTACGGTTGAATTTCTATGAATTTTTGAAGTTTATAACAATTTCTGGAATTTCCTGATTTATTTTAAAACCAGAAAAATGATATATTGCGTCAGCATGACAACAACATTGCGTCAGCAGGTCAAAGGCGGCTGACCAGGTCAAACCTGACATGTGGGGTCCACACGTCAGTGTCACAGTGTTAAACGGAGGTTTTTTACTAATCTAATTAAAATTAGTGGCGCTGGGCCCATTGTCAGTGTCTCAGGGGGTTAGCAAGGCTAATCACCTGGCAGGTCGGGCCCGCACGTCAGGCCGGCGAGGTCGGCGGCGGCGACCTCTGGTCGCGGCGATGTCCACGCTGCAGGGCACGGCGGCGGCGGCTGGGAGCACCGGGGCGTAGCCCGTGCTCTCCCGCGTTTAGTGGGGTAGGTGGGAGGAGCTGGGGAGGCCGGAGCTCGCCGGAGCGGAGCTCGCGACGGCGGCCGGAGCACGGCTTCGAGCGGCAGCGGGCTGCGGGGCACGGGGAGGCCGCCCGAGGGGATCTGCGGCACCCTCGTGGCACCAGGAGCACGGTGAGGTGCTCGGGCGCCACTAACGCAAGCTAAAATGACAACGGCGCTATGGTCGCCGGTGATGAGCTCACGGGCACCTGCGGGCGATGCTACGGTGCAGAATCGAGCACGAGGAAGGAGGGGAAACAGAGGAGAGCTCACAGCGGTTATGCGGGCATGCTCGGCGGGCTCGGGGAAGGACAAACGGCGTCAGGGCGTTGAAGGCGATCTCCGGCCTCCGGAGGTGAAGACGATGGCGATGGCGGCTCTCGAGGGCTTCCCGCGTCATGTGGCTCAACGGAGAGGTAGAAGGAGATGTGGCGGAGCTCGTGGATTCGACGGAGGGGCGAGGGGACGGCTCTGGCGATGACTACGGCGAACGGCGGCGAGGATGGCGCTCGGCCATGGCTGCGGCAAGCGAGGGAGAATGTGAGGGGAAAAGTGAGGAGGTCGACCGGATCGGGACGGCACCCTCGACGTCGCCCAGCGCGTCGCGCTGGCAGGGGAGAGGGCAGGCAGGCTGGTGGCGTGGCGGCACGGCGGTGCGCGCGCGTCGGCCACACGCCTGTCCGACTGGCGCGAGGACAACGATGACTAGCACTGGGCCAGTGGGCCCGCTGGGCTGCACAGTGCCAGGTAGGTCGGCCCAGGTAAGCTTTCTCCACTTTTGTTTTCTTTTCTATTTTTCTGACATTTGTTCTAATTTAGTAAAATACTAAATCAACTTATTTTATTCTGTAAATTTTAGTAGGGACAAGTTGGACCACTCCAAAGACCCTCACCAAAATTCAGAAATATTGGGAAATATTTTGTATATATAAAAATATTTATCCAACGCAAATAAATACTGGATTAATTAGAAATGGCCAAAATAATTATTTGTGAGCTCCTAAAAATATTGGTTTGATTTTTACCTCTGACCAATATTTTCAGAGAGCAACATGAACATTTTCTTGGACCTTTTTGGAGCAATTTTTATCTGGGTCATTTCCAGAAATAACTTCTGAGGGTTTCACAAATCCCCATTTCAAATTTAAATGAAATTTAAACATGATGCACACATGACTAGCTAGTCTAGGTCATACCAGAACTAGGGATGTGACAAATTACTCCACTCATCGACCGCTATCCAGCATGCATCTAGAGTATTAAGTTAAAAACAGAGTAACGCCTTAAGCAAGATGACATGATGTAGAGGGATAGTTCCATGCAATATGATAAAACCCCATCTTATTATCCTCGATGGAAACAATACAATACGTGTCTTGCTGCCCCTTCTGTCACTGGGAAAGGACACCGGAAGATCGAACCCAAAGCTAAGCACTTCTCCCATGGCAAGAACAACCAATCTAGTAGGCCAAACCAAACTGATAATTCGAAGAGACTTGCAAAGATAACCAATCATACATAAAAGAATTCAAAGAAGATTCAGATATTACTTGTAGATAGACTTGATCATAAACCCACAATTCATCGGTCTCAACAAACACACCGCAAAAAGAAGACTACATCGAATAGATCTCCACAAGAGAGGGGGAGAACATTGTATTGAGATCCAAAAAGAGAGAAGAAGCCATCTAGCTACTAACTATGGACCCATAGGTCTGAAGTAAACTACTCACACTTCATCGGAGGGGCTTGGATGATGATGTAGAAGCCCTCCGTGATCGATGCCCCCTCTGGCGGAGCTCCGAAACAGGCCCCAAGATGGGATCTCGTGGATATAGAAAGTTGCGGCGGTGGAATTAGGTTTTTGGCTCCGTATCTGATCGTTTGGGGGTACGTGGATATATATAGGAGGAAGAAGTATGTCTGTGGAGCAACAGGGGGCCCACGATGGTGGAGGGCGCGCCAGTGGGGGCAGGCACGCCCCCTACCTCGTGGCCTCCTGTTAATTGGCTTGACATAGGGTCCAAGTCTCCTGTGTTGTATTCGGTGAGAAAATCACGTTCCCAAAGGTTTCATTCCGTTTGGACTCCGTTTGATATTCCTTTTCTTCGAAACCCTAAAACAGGCAAAAAACAGCAATTCTGGGCTAGGCCTCCGGTTAATAGGTTAGTCCCAAAAAGGGTGAAGTTTGTTTTAAACCTTGAATTTGTAGAGAACTACTTAAACAAATCCTCATGTCTAAATCCCTGAAATCTATACCCTATACTCACCAATCCCGATCAATCTAGACCCTAGACGTGTTTGGCGCGCCGGGAAGAAGATGATCCTGGCCAGGATCAATCGCTAGTTTCACTGACTACTTTGGCACAGCTGTTACAGCCATCGTCTATCTCAATTCTCTTCCTCTCATTGCAGCCTTGGCCAACTTGGTGAGCAGCGCTCCACCCAATGCAGATGATGCATGCAAGTAGCAGCACAATCATCCACACGCACACGCGCAAGTAGCAGCGACAAACACGCTACCGCAGCAGCAGCACGAGCGCACCGGTCTGCTCGCGGCGTGCCGGACATCGAGAAGACGACGACGAGTACTGCAAGAAATAAAAAGAGATGGAATTTTGTGAACTGGGTCTTACCGGAGAGGGTAAATTGACACGGCAGAGCTCTCACCGGAGACGAAGAAGAATGCTCCACCATGGATAAAACGTCAATTTCACTAATTTTGGTCAAACGCCAAGCAAATTGCTCGTGTCATTAGGCTTCCCTCGTCTCCTGTGACCGCGTGGGCACCAATTGCAGGTTTAATTGGCCACCGGTGAAATCACTTCGAGTCCCTCCACTGATGTCGCTCTGCTCCGCCGTCGTGGTCTTTCCAATCTGCTCCCCTTGTCCATGTCGAGAACTTCTGTTGAACCGCTCATTCAGAGAGCTCTGTAGCGTTAATTTACACTCCGCCTTCCCCTCCGCGCCCCTCCCGGCGGCGAGACCTGTGGCAAGATCCCTCAAGAGCTCTCGGCCTGCGCTCTGGTGAAGAGGGGAACTAATCTGATGGCAACGGCGGTGGGTCGTCACGGGCGGGTGGAGGTCGTGCCCCTGTCGTCCTTGGCGGTGGCGGCCAAGGCGGAGCCCCGTCATGCAGTAGAGGTGATGCAGCTGGACCACCCTGGGGGCGGCAAACCACAGTGGCAATGGGATCTGTGGCTGGACGCGGAGGTCCAGGACAAGCAACGCTGCCAGGAGACAAAAAGCCCACCCAACGCGAGGATAGCTGCACATGAGATGGATTCCAGACGAGAAAGACAGAGACGAAGAAAAGAGGTCGAGGAAGAAGAAGGACGCGACATGTAGGCCCGTGCGGTCAGTGACAGAAACGAGTGATCCCAGTGGAAATTTTCTTCCAAACATATCTAGAGTTGGGTTAGGGTTACAATTGACCGGGATCGACAAGTATAGGGTATAGACTTCATGGATTTAGACGTCGGGGTTTGTTTGCGTCACGCTCTACAACCTCAGGGTTCAAAACAGACTTTACTCTCCCAAAAATAATATGAAAGTAGATAATAAAGCCCAATAATGTCCAAAACAGGAGATAATATAGCATGGAGCAATCAAAAATTATAGATACGTTGGAGACGTATCATAGCATAACTCCTCCGGCTCAAGGCGTCTGCTACAACATTGGCCTTTCCTGGATGATAGTGAAGCTTCATGTCATAATTCATTATAAGCTCCAACCATCTCCTCTGCCTATGGTTCAGCTCTTTTTGTGTGAAAATGTACATGAAACTCTTATGATCCATGTACACATCACAACGATTTCCAATAAGTTAGTGCCTCCAGGTCTTCAACGCATGCACTACGACAGCCAACTCCAAATCATGCGTGGCATAATTTAACTTGTGCGGTTTTAGTTGTCGCGAGGCATACGAAACAACTCTTTCGTCCTGCATAAGCACACTTCCAAGTCCTAGGCGAGAGGCATCGCAATACACTTGAAACTCCTTACGTATATCTGGCAGAATCAACACTGGGGCTGTAGTCAAACGCTTCTTTAACTCCTAAAAACTTGCTTCACATTCTTCTGTCCATTTAAATTTGGTATCCTTCTTCAATAACTCCATCATTGGCTTCGCAATTTTGGAAAAATTCTCAATGAATCTTCGATAGTATCCTGCGAGTCTAAGAAAACCGCGGATCTCGCTAACTGAAGTGGGTGCCAACCATTCAGTGACTGACTGAACCTTGGTGGGATCTACTGCTACACCTTCTCCTCATATAACATGTCCAAGGAATCCAACTTCCTTCAGCCAAAACTCGCATTTGCTGAACTTGGCATACAACTGATGTTCCCTGAGTTTCTCAAGAACTAAACGCAAATGCTCTTTGTGCTCCTCCTTGTTCTTCGAGTATACCATTATATCATCAATGAACACCACAATGAACTTGTCCAAATATTCCATGAACACTTTGTTCATCATGCTCCTGAAGTAGGCAGGGGCGTTAGTCAGTCCAAATGAGTTGACCGTATATTCCTACAACCCATACCATGTGGTGAATGATGTCTTTGGTATGTCCTTCTCTCGTATCTTTAGCTGGTGATATCCAGATCGCAGATCGATCTTTGAAAACACTTTATCTCCTTGCAGCTGGTCGAATAAATCATTGATCATCAGCAGTGGGTATTTGTTCTTGATCGTCACTTCATTTAACGCACGATAATCAACAACCATTCTTAGGGACTTATCCTTCTTCTCGACCAAAAGCACTAGGGCTCCCCATGGTGATGAGCTCCGTCAAATGTAACCTTTCTCCAATAACTCCTTGATCTGTTTCTTAATCTCCTCCAGATCATTTGTGGGCATCCGGTATGGTCTCTTCGATATAGGCCCGGTGCCTGGCAATAACTCTACCACAAACTCGATGTCTCGATCCGGTGGCATGCCTGGTAACTCTTCTGGAAAAACATCCGGGTAATCCTTGACTACAGGCACTTCCTCCTGAACAACTCCCGTGAGGGTATTTAATTGGCTACTCCTTGGCGCATGCCTAGATACATACTTGATCCTTTTTCCCTCCGGGGTGGTGAGACAAATTGACTTACTAACACAGTCAATGCTTCCTCCATACTTTGACATCTAGTCCATTCCTAATAACACATCCAATCCTTGTAACTCCAAGATTATTGGATCGGACGGAAAAACATGGCTACCAATGGTTAAGGGTATCTGGTCGCACCATCGACTAGCCATATACTCTGCTCCAGGTGAACTCACTAACAGATGGGTCCTAAGGGTTTGGGTTGGTAGTTTAAACTTATCCAGGAATTCCCTTGATATGTATGAATGCGATGCACTAGTATCAAAAAGAACAAGGGCTATAAAAGACTTAACCAAAAACTTACCAATAACTGCGTCTGGCTGCTCTTCAACCTCCTCCACGTTGACGTGGTTCACTTGTCCTTTGTTGAATGGATTGGGATTCTTTCCAGCGCTCCCATTGCCGTTTCCATTCTTCGCTTCAGGGCACTCCGTGGCATAGTGTCCAGTATTCCCGCACTTGAAACAAGTAACGTGGCTTAGGTCTCTCTTCGCGGGTGTGGCTGGAGTGGAGCGGTTCTGATTGCTGCTTGCTCCATTCCCATTCCCATTCCTTGGGCCAGTATGGTTATGGTTACTTCCTCCATTATGGGTGTGGCCTCCATGGTTACGAACAAGTCCTCCCGAGTTTGGGGTTAGGCGAGGCTTCTGCTGAGCTCCTGAATTATACCTTCCTTGTCCATACTTCCTCTTAGGGTTCTCAATCTGCTGCTGCTTCCCTTTAATCATAAGAGCCTTATCTACCAACTCCTGGTAGTTGTTGAATGTTTCCACCATCAACTGCATGCTCATCTCATCATTCAGCCCTTCCACAAACTTCTCCTGCTTTGCGGCGTCTGTGGCCACATCATCAGGGGCATAACGAGATAACTTGCTAAACTCATCCGCGTACTGAGCCACAGTACGGTTCCCCTGGCGTAAGTTTCGAAACTCATGCTTCTTCATACTCATAGCTCCAGTTGAGACTGATCCCATGTCACCGTGGCTATAGGGTAGGTGACAGTGTAATTCTCCCACCATGAGGCTGCTGGTCCATCCAACTGATGTGCGGCAAAAGACACCTTCTCAGCATCGGTACATCCTGTAGTGGTTAGCTCCCTTCCAATCCTACGGAGCCAATCATCTTCTACTATGGGCTCGGTGCTACTGGAAAACACCGGCGACTGCAACCTCAGAAAACGGGCTAAGTTATCAACTGGTGGTGGTGGCGGTGGATTGTTGTTGTTGTTGTTGTTATTGTTGTTGCCTTGCTTCTGAACTAACAACTGCATCAGGGTATTCTGCCGCTGGATCAACTGAGTGAGCTCCGGTGGGAAGGTAAATCCAGGGTCATGTCTCAGAGGCATTTGATGGGTTTAGAGGGGAGATATTAGAATAGAATGAGGTCTAATGAGAAAGCACTACCCATATGCACATGAGACAAACACAAACATTTCACTCAATCAATCAAGCAAGGGCATACAATCGATCTAACTATCGTTACAAAAGTGCTCGGACTATACTATTTACATGGTGGAATACTACTACTGATGTGGTGGTCTACTAAAAATATTCTTCGGTTGAAGACTCCATGATGTATGCTCCATCTTCGTCTTCATAATCATCATCACTATTGTCGGGGTCCGAGTTGGTGTCGTCGATGATGATGTAGTCCTCCGGGCGAATCTCATTGGGTTCTTCGTCTTCTCCTCCTGGTGCGGGGTCTCCCAGGAATACTCCTAGCTTCATTGTTAGGTTGGCATTCTTATCCACTAGTACGACGATTTCCTCCTCATAATCTTCACGAGTAGCCTTGAGTTCTTCCTCCAGTTCTGTGATCCTTGTCATTGCCTTCTTCAGATCTATCATTCCTGCGCACATCTGGTTCTCCTAGCGACGGATATGTTGGTTTAACTCCTGGATGAACGCTGCAATTGATCTATCCTTCCTGGTGCCGATCATCTCCCATTGCTCGTCTCGGCGCCCACAAATCTGATAGATAGTATCCTTAAGCTCCTCTTCTGTTAATGTGGCATTGTAAGTCCCGATGAAGCTTGGTATTCCAATGTTTAGGTACCTAGTGACTTCCTTCAAGTGTCGTCCAAAAGGTGTGTCTTCATCTGGTTGTGCAAACTTGTTCCTTGCGTCCGCCATCCTAAAGAGTAGAAAATGGAGAGGAGTCAGAAATGAGAAGAGAAGAGTGATCTAGGGTTTTAGCTTAGTGGTCGTGTCCTACATACACTCAGCGTGTGCTCTTATACCATCTTGTAGTGACCCGACCTCAAATGGTCAAGTCTCTGTGCTTCAGTGTCATCCCTGGATCGGTAATGCTGACACACACAGTACTCGAGGATTTATAACAGAGTAGCAATCACACACTTATTGCATCGAATGTCTCAAAAGAGGACTTATTACAATAAATATGGCTTAAGGCCATCTAACACGACAACAACTGAAGGCTTGGAAGATAAAGTGAGTCCATCAACTCCAACGGCATAGCTAAGCTGCATGGCAACGACCTAACGAACCTTACTCCTCGTCTGAAAAGTCTACAACATAATACGTTGCAGCCCGAAAATGGGTCAACACATGGAATATGCTGGCAAAGTAACACAGTAGAGCAAGAACAAAATAATGCTATCACTACATGCATATTTGGCTGGTGGAAAGCTCTATGGTTATAGTTTTTGTGAAAAGCCAATTTTTTCCTACAAAAAAGGAATAGATTTTATTTAACTATCATGGTAGTTGAATCATCATTGAGAAGGTTCCTCCAACTCAATCCCAATTAAAATAATTAACAACCCAATAGTATTAATTTAGAGTGATGAGATACTTATGATACTCCAAGTACTAGATACTCAAGATGTCCATAACCGGGGACACGGCTAACCATGATTAGTTTATACACTCTACAGAGGCTTGCACACTTTTACCCACAAGACCCGATCTCCTCCCTTAGATTTCTCGCATGACATGGTGTTTGAGAAACGGATGACCGAGACACAGTCTTTTAGAAGCATTAACCCCTTACTGTGGGCAGACCATACCAACCTACAACCCTCTACATGCTGATCCACCTCTTCGGGAGCTTCACGCAACTTACTCAACTATGCTAGAGCCCATAATAGCTTGTGGCTGCACACGGAAGTTTCTAGCATGAAAATATCTCAGTTCCCTTTAAGCCTGGGTGGCGGACCATAGGATTATCACACAGGTACTCCGGGATATCCTAGGACAACACTGGATTCTCCAGGTGCCCAACAAACAATCCACCCAGATGTGTATTCAAGTGGCCACCTTAAGTTGAACCATTAATTAACAATCTCACATTTGTCATGGATTTCACTCACCCAAACCACGTCTGCGAGCATAGCATAGCGATATAAGCAATTCGTAGAAGTAACTCCCAAGGGTTTGAATATAATAGGGCAATTGGTTCTACCTCATCAACTACTTTCCAACCCACATGTTAATCACATCCTAACCATGCAATGTTTGAGGATTGGAACTAATGCATAAAAACTGGGTGATAAAGGGGTATGATCAAAGTGTTACTTGCCTTGCTGACGATCCGCAAAACCTAGGGATTCGTAGTAGCACGCTTCGCAGTTCGGGTGTTCTATCGCAAACAAACAATAGCATACATAAGCAAACAAGCAAAGAAACACGGGTAAATCTCAACCAAGAAGATCTAACCAGAAAGTTCAACTTAAGAACTCCGGTTTGCAAAAAGAATCAAATCAAACGGAACAACGAAACTCAAACTGCGAAAGAAACAAGATCCGTTTACTAATCTGGACTAAGGTCAAATTTTACAGTAGCAAAAGCTTGTTCAAGTTGGTTAAACGGAAAGAGGGTTTCGAGACGAAGATCTAGGTGCTTGAATTGCCCGATTCCGACGACCGAGCGAAAAGATAAACTAAAACGAAAATCGGATCATAAATCGCTATTGAAAATAATCGCGGAAAATCCTAGAAAAAGAAAACTGACGAACAGGCTAACAAACGAGTGTTTGTTGTCCGCGGCTAACAAATGAACTCCGTTGGTTGAAACGAACGTACGGACGAACGTACGGACGAACGTCCGCAAAGTAACTAAACCGACAAAAAACTGGCGAACTGATCTATCCAAAAAAAACTAGGGTTTCTAAAAAACCGAATGGCGCTATACCTCCGGCGAGGTCCGGCGCGGTGAGCGGCTCCGGCGAGCGGCGGTGCGGCGGGGCAGCGAGCGGCGGCAGTGCGGCTGCGGGCGGCGGGTTTGGCGGCTCCTG
>NC_041380.1:539307970-539333704 GCF_002162155.2 Triticum dicoccoides | reverse complement strand
GGGAAACGGAGTCCCGGCCGGACTCTGGTTCGGCGGCGGTGGCGGCGTGGTCTCCCGCTCGGAGACGAGGCGCGGGCGGCTTGGGCCCAGTGGGGCGCTAGAACTTTTTTGAAAAAAATAATTCTGTCGAAACTAAAAATAAATCCTAGAAAATAAAATAAAAAACTAAAAATGCCAAAATAAATTTTCTCCGTCTAAATAAAATATTTAGAACAGGATGAACATTTTCTTGGCCCTAAAAAGCAACTTTGAAAAACGTGCAATTTTTCTAACTCAAATAAAATAGCAATAAACTCCGGATAAAACAAATATTTGATTTTAATATTTTCCCTCCAGTATTTCATTTATTTTGGAGAAGTCATATTATCTCCTCTCATATATTTTGTTATGAAATATTTTCAGAGAGAAAAATAATTAAAACCAAAAATCCTAGTTCGATATTTGGTAAACCCAAATAGGAAAACAGGGAAATCCCCAACTCTCTCCAAGGGTCCTTGTGTTGCTTAGGATTTCCAGGATTGCAAAACGAAATGCAATAAAATATGATATGCATGAATGATCTATCTATAACATTCCAAATTCAAAATTTGGGATGTTACACACATTCGGCAATTATTGTAAGACATATTATCAATCAATATTCATGATGTGTTGTTTGATGGATTGTACTTGTGATTTGTTCTCCATATCTAAGGTATTGTCATGGGTTGAGGCATAGCACTACAACCCTATGTATTTATTGGAGGGATTTATGGAAGTACTTTGAATTTGTCCCGTATGTGTAACATAAAATTGCTTCATGGATGTCTCTTGTCTCATATACATTCTTCGTTTAGATTTGCCAGATAGATTGTTTCAAAGTTTGGGGTTGGTTCTTAGACATTTGTGATAGTCCAGGGTTCAAATATGGACCTTTTTTGAGTTGTACATCCATCAGTTGGTATTAACTAGCATCGTTGAATGACAAATTTTCACATACCCAATGTATTTCTCATATATTTCCATTAATTCACTCCCCAATTTAATTTTTTAAGTTATCAGTACTTCCAGTTTTTAGCTGGCTCATTGTTGATTCATATGACCTGAAGAGTTGATCGGCTAGTCAAGTTGGTCTTCGAAAGCAACTACCAGTATATGTTATTGAAATTCTCATATAATACATATAAATTAGTATTCT
Organism: Triticum dicoccoides; assembly: GCF_002162155.2. Taxonomy (NCBI): domain Eukaryota; kingdom Viridiplantae; phylum Streptophyta; class Magnoliopsida; order Poales; family Poaceae; genus Triticum; species Triticum dicoccoides. Next base: position 539,332,527 of record NC_041380.1, on the reverse strand, counting down.
GACAAGCAAACACATGCACTGATTTTCTACAAAATGACAATATAACATGTCTTTAACTTTAGGCACAACAACACACGCCATGATTCTCCTTGCAGTAGCCTTTCTGGCCATCATAACCAAGTATTTTGCACTCCTTGTTGCAGTAATCAATGGCATACTGATTTGAGTCCATGCACACTGAGTAAATAAAACATTGGATTCCAAATGCAGCCTTGGTACCTAAACACAATGAAGGAAGCACAACAACATACAAATTAATATGTATGGAAAGAATGATACATAATCATTCGGGTTTGTTTTATATCAACAAACTCATCTAGGAAACCAATTTGGAAATTACCTATGTCCCTCTCCGCTGCCGCTAGGCCACACAGAAAAGTGGTACACATCAACAAAAGAGCAACACAAAAGAGAATGCGTGTCTTGTTCTCGATATGTGCCATCATCAAGACTGCCTTGCTATTACTTATTTTCTCCTGATGTCGCCCTTCTCTGAACGTATCTTTCCATCACAGGTGTTTATTTTATCTTGATGTTGTCCTTCTCTGAACATATCTTTCTAGCACCGTTGTTTATAAAGAGGATCGAATGCACAATGATTCTTGCCCCTTTATCATTTTTCGTATTAATGGTTTCTTCCTAGTTTTGGTATAATCTAATTGCCATATTGACTTGTATCGTTACATAACAAAAATATTATGGGCCAAAGTTACATTTTAGAGGTCGTTTCCAAGCACATTAAATTTCATATAATAATACGAACATTGAATGGCTCAGGGCACCGGAGCAACCACTTTCCAAAACTTAGAGAAAAAATATGCATTTGTAACTTTCTGAAGTAATCCATGAAAATTAGGCTATTAAAATAAAGTGATATGTTAACAAATAATAACCATGCATAACAGAAAGTCTCACAAGACTTGGGTGTTGAAAAAACTTTTAGAGAAGATGTTGTTAGAGATACCTAACCCCATAGTGTCAATTTTAATAGACTCTATAGCCCTTGTGGATAAAATTTTCCAAAGAAACTTAGTTGAAAGGTGAATGATATTATGCCAAAAACCTTTGCTATATTCGTACATGGCGCTTCAGCTTCACGCTGGTGTAATGGTCTTACTACTCCATGCACACGTAGGCATGTAAATGTGAATGTCACCTTTCTTGATGTAAGGTTGAGAACTCCACTGGACAATGAATGATCCACTAGAGTTTCGACTCCGATTTCGGCTATGAGTATGTTACCGTACGTAGTCGCAACATATTAGTTCATATTACTCAAACTTAAAGTGCAACAAAACCTTATTTTTGATCCTTTCATTGGCATCCCATCACCAGGCAACAAAAGATTCAGCAAGCAATGATTTAAATAAAGTTCGTGAGAGCCTTGATGATGAGACACTTCTGGGTGAGTTAGAGTTACTCTAGAATGATGTTGTCTTTGCATAAATTTCACTCCCTAATACATGCTTTCATTGCTCAAGAAATGCAATCACCTTCGTGCATTCCTGGCAAGCATGTTTTTAGTAACAAAAATATAATCAAGTGTGACTTTGTTATTTTTTCTAGTTGAGCAAGAGCTTTGTGTTGATTATCTTTGCTTCACTAACACTTGCATAATAACCATGTCACCGCTATACCTATATAAGTTTAGAAGTCAAGAAGTGTAGGGTTATCTAGGTGTGCTGATCATAAGTGAAGCAATACCTAATCGTTTATTTGGTGTAAACAACTGAGTTCCTTACATTTTGGAATTGCCTCTACGTTGGTCGAGGATGATCAAGTCTAAGATCGGTGGAGTTGACGATCGTTGTTCTTGCACTCATGATACATGAGCATAAACCGATATATTTCTTAAAAACCAAGATATTCACCCTCATATTACTACAAACGACTAATCAATGCAAAGGATTCCAAATGTCCGATCTTTATTTTATTTCCATCGGAATTGGGTTAAATATGGAGGAAATCAAGCCAATACATGGAAGGGAGTAAAGAGGATATAGAGGAGATCAAGTGGGAGACACTCCAGGAAGAACAAAGCAAGACGATGTTCCATATGACCGCACACGCTCGTATGAGCTATCATATGGACTGCTAAAGGTTTCTTGGACCAACCCTACAAATATATACCATGAAGGGCTCAATCCCATAATAGCAACAGAGCACCGCCCAAACCTCAATCTTCATCGTCCAAATTATCCCTAGCCACCGCCATTTCCCATCTCATTTCCATAGCCGCCACCATCTCCACTCACCAAGCACTCATCCAACTAGCCATACTTTGTAATCGTCTATCACATCCGGCAATTATTCTAAGACATATTATCAATCAATATTCATGATGTGTTGTTTGATGGATTGTACTTGTGATTTGTTCTCCATATCAAAGGTATCGTCATGGGTTGAGGCATAGCCCTACAACCCTATGTATTTATTGGAGGGATTTATGGAAGTACTTTGAATTTGTCCCGTATGTGTAACATAAAATTGCTTCATGGATGTCTCTTGTCTCATCTACATTCTTCATCCTTGCAGGTACCTAGGATCACAGAGAGTGAGTTAGAGAGAGGCTAATGGCGGGTAGACCAAGAAGTGCTATTTTGAACAGTAGTGATAGAAAAGTTTAGTATGGTAGCCCGGATCCTATATCTTAGGGATATAAGAGTTGTAGCCATTAAATGCCCATTGCTATTATCTGATTATTTCTCAACTATAGGGCTGATCCCGCCAAACAGATTATAACATGCAATAAAATACATATTCAGGAAAAATATTAAGTGACATGGCAGCCGTCTAGGCGATCAATTATTCCAAACCACTTCAATGCACCAAATACCGGTTTGAGGAGGGGAGAAGTTGAAAGTTGATCGACTTTGACAATTTAGAATTACAAGATAGATTGTTTCAAAGTTTGGGGTTGGTTCTTAGACATTTGTGATAGTCCAGTGATCAAATATGGACTTTTTTTGAGTTGCACATCAATCAATTGGTATTAACTAGCATCGTTGAATGACAAATTTTCATATACCCAATGTATTCCTCTTATATTTCCATTAATTCACTCCCCAATTTAAAATTTTAAGTTATCAGTACTACCAGTTTTTAGCTGGCTCATTGTTGATTCATATGACCTGAACAGTTGATCGGCTAGTCAAGTTGGTCTTCAGAAGCAACTACCAGTATATGTTATTGAAATTCTCGTATAATCCATATAAATTAGTACCCTGAAAAGCAAATACATGCAATAATTTTCTACAAAATGACAATATAACATGTCTTTAACTTTAGGCACAACAACACACGCCACGATTCTCCTTCTTGCAGTAGCCTTTCTGGCCGTCATAACCACGTATTTTGCACTCCTTGTTGCAGTAATCAACGGCATACTGATATGAGTCCATGCACACTGAGTAAGTAAAACATTGGATCCAAATGCAGCCTTGGTACCTAAACACAATGAAGGAAGCACCACAACATACAAATTAATATGTATGGAAAGAATGATACATAATCATTTGGGTCTGTTTTATATCAAGAAACTCATCTAGGAAACTAATTTGGAAATTACCTACGTCCCTCCCCGCTGCCGCTTGGCCACACAGAAAAGTGGTACACGTCAACAAAAGAGCAACAGAAAAGAGAATGCGTGTCTTGTTCTTGATAAGTGCCATCATCAAGACTGCCTTGCTATTACTTATTTTCTCTTGATGTTGTCCTTCTCTGAACGTATCTTTCCAGCACCGGTGTTTATTTTCTCTTGATGTTTTCCTTCTCTGAACGTATATTTCTAGCACCGGTGTTTATAAAGAGGAGCGAATGCACAATGATTCTTGCCCCTTTAACATTTTTCGTATTAATGGTTTCTTCCAAGTTTTGGTATAATCTAATTGCCATATTGACTTGTATCCTTACATAACAAAAATATTATGGTCCAAAGTTACATTTTAGAGGTCGTTTCCATGCACATTAAATTTCATATAATAATACGAACATTGAATGGCTCAGGGCACCGGAGCAACCACTTTCCAAAACATAGAGAAAAAATATGTATTTGTAACTTTCTAAAGTAATCCATGAAAATCAGGCTATTAAAATAAATTGATATGTTAACAAAGAATAACCATGCACAACAGAAAGTCTCACAAGACTTGGGTGTTGAAAACACTTTAGAGAAGATGTTGTTAGAGATACCTAACCCCATAGTGTCAATTTTAATAAACTCTATAGCCCTTGTGGATAAAATTTTCCAAAGAAACTTAGTTGAAAGGTGAATGATATTTTGCCAAAAACCTTTGCTATATTCGTACATGGCACTTCAGCTTCACGCTGGTGTAATGGTCTTACTACTCCATGCACGTGTAGGCATGTAAATGTGAATGTCACCTTTCTTGATGTAATGCTGAGAACTCCACTGGACAATGAACGATCCACTAGAGTTTGGACTCCGATTTCGGCTATGAGTATGTTACCGTACGTAGTCGCAACATATTAGTTCATATTACTCGAACTTAAAGCACAACAAAACCTTATTTTTGATCCTTTCATTGGCATCCCATCACCATACAACAAAAGATTCAGCAAGCAATGATTTAAATAAAGTCCATGAGAGCCTTGATGATGAGACACTTGTGGGTGAGTTATAGTTACTCTAGAATGATGTTGTCTTTGCATAACTTTCACTCCCTAATACATGCTTTCATTTCTCAAGAAATGCAATCACCTTTGTGAATTCCCGGCAAGCAAGTGTTCAGTAGCAAAAATAGAATCAAGTGTTACTTTGCTATTTTTTCTAGTTGAGCAAGCGCTTTGTGTTGATTATCTTTGCTTCGCTAACACTTGCATAATAACCATGTCACCGCTATACCTATACTAAGTTTAGAAGTCAAGAAGTGTAGGGTTATCTAGGTGTGATGATCATAAGTGAAGCAAAACCTAATCATTTATTTGGTGTAAACAACTGAGTTCCTTACGTTTTGGATTTTCCTCTATGTTGGTCGAGGATGATCAAGTCTAAGCTCGATGCAGTTGAGAATTATTGTTCTTGCACTCGTGATACATGAGCATAAACCAATATATTTCTTAAAAACCAAGATATTCACTCTGATATTACTACAAACGACTAATCAATGCAAAGGATTCCAAATGTCCGATCTTTATTTTATTTCCATAGGAAATGGGTTAAATATGGAGGAAATCAAGCCAATACATGGAAGGGAGTAAAGAGGATATAGAGGAGATCAAGTGGGAGACACTCCGGGAAGAACAAAGCAAGACGATGTTCCATACGACCGCACACGCTCGTATGAGCTATCATATGGACTACTAAAGGTCTCTTGGACCAACCCTAGAAATATATACCATGAAGGGCTCAATCCCATAATAGCAACAGAGCATCGCCCAAACCTCAATCTTCATCGTCCAAATTATCCCTAGCCACCGCCATTTCCCATCTCATTTCCATAGCCGCCACCATCTCCACCCACCAAGCACTCATCCAACTAGCCATACTTTGTAATCGTATATCACATGCGGCAATTATTGTAAGACATATTATCAATCAATATTCATGATGTTTTCTTTGATGGATTGTACTTGTGATCTGTTCTCCATATCTAATGTATCGTCATGGGTTGAGGCATAGCCCTACAACCCTATGTATTTATTGGAGGGATTTATGAAAGTACTTTGAATTTGTCCCGTATTTTGCACTCCTTGTTGCAGTAATCAACGGCATACTGATATGAGTCCATGCACACTGAGTAAGTAAAACATTGGATTCCAAATGCAGCCTTGGTACCTAAACACAATGAAGGACGCACCACAACATACAAATTAATATGTATGGAAAGAATGATACATAATCATTTGGGTCTGTTTTATATCAAGAAACTCATCTAGGAAACTAATTTGGAAATTACCTACGTCCCTCCCCGCTGTCGCTAGGCCACACAGAAAAGTGGTACACGTCAACAAAAGAGCAACACAAAAGAGAATGCGTGTCTTGTTCTTGATAAGTGCCATCATCAAGACTGCCTTGCTACTACTTATTTTCTCTTGATGTTGTCCTTCTCTGAACGTATCTTTCCAGCACCGGTGTTTATTTTCTCTTGATGTTTTCCTTCTCTGAACGTATATTTCTAGCACCGGTGTTTATAAAGAGGAGCGAATGCACAATGATTCTTGCCCCTTTAACATTTTTCGTATTAATGGTTTCTTCCTAGTTTTTGTATAATCTAATTGCCACATTGACTTGTATCCTTACATAACAAAAATATTATGGGCCAAAGTTACATTTTAGAGGTCGTTTCCATGCACATTAAATTTCATATAATAATACGAACATTGAATGGCTCAGGGCACTGGAGCAACAACTTTCCAAAACTTAGAGAAAAAAATATGTATTTGTAACTTTCTGAAGTAATCCATTAAAATCAGGCTATGAAAATAAATTGATATGTTAACAAAGAATAACCATGCACAACAGAAAGTCTCACAAGACTTTGGTGTTGAAAATAATTTTAGAGAAGATGTCGTTAGAGATACCTAACCCCATAGTGTCAATTTTAATAGACTCTATAGCCCTTGTGGATAAAATTTTCCAAAGAAACTTAGTTGAAAGGTGAATGATATTATGCCAAAAACCTTTGCTATATTCGTACATGGCACTTCAGCGTCATGCTGGTTTAATGATCTTACTAGTCCATGCACGTGTAGGCATGTAAATGTGAATGTCACCTTTCTTGATGTAATGCTGAGAACTCCACTAGACAATGAACGATCCACTAGAGTTTCGACTCCGATTTCGGCTATGAGTATGTTACCGTACGTAGTAGCAACATATTAGTTCATGTTACTCAAACTTAAAGCACAACAAAACCTTATTTTTGATCCTTTTATTGGCATCCCATCACCAGACAACAAAAGATTCAGCAAGCAATGATTTAAATAAAGTCCATGAGAGCCTTGATGATGAGACACTTGTGGGCGAGTTATAGTTACTCTAGAATGATGTTGTCTTTGCATAACTTTCACTCCCTAATACATGCTTTCATTTCTCAAGAAATGCAATCACCTTTGTGCATTCCCGGCAAGCAAGTGTTCAGTAGCAGAAATAGAATCAAGTGTTACTTTGTTATTTTTTCTAGTTGAGCAAGCGCTTTGTGTTGATTATCTTTGCTTCGCTAACACTTGCATAATAACCATGTCACCGCTATACCTATACTAAGTTTAGAAGTCAAGAAGTGTAGGGTTATCTAGGTGTGATGATCATAAGTGAAGCAAAACCTAATCATTTATTTGGTGTAAACAACTGAGTTCCTTACGTTTTGGATTTTCCTCTATGTTGGTCGAGGATGATCAAGTCTAAGCTCGATGCAGTTGAGAATTATTGTTCTTGCACTCGTGATACATGAGCATAAACCAATATATTTCTTAAAAACCAAGATATTCACTCTGATATTACTACAAACGACTAATCAATGCAAAGGATTCCAAATGTCCGATCTTTATTTTATTTCCATAGGAAATGGGTTAAATATGGAGGAAATCTAGCCAATACATGGAAGGGAGTAAAGAGGATATAGAGGAGATCAAGTGGGAGACACTCCAAGAAGAACAAAGCAAGACGATGTTCCATACGACCGCACACGCTCGTATGAGCTATCATATGGACTGCTAAAGGTCTCTTGGACCAACCCTAGAAATATATACCATGAAGGGCTCAATCCCATAATAGCAACAGAGCATCGCCCAAACCTCAATCTTCATCGCCCAAATTATCCCTAGCCACCGCCATTTCCCATCTCATTTCCATAGCCGCCACCATCTCCACCCACCAAGAACTCATCCAACTAGCCATACTTTGTAATCGTATATCACATCCGGCAATTATTGTAAGACATATTATCAATCAATATTCATGATGTGTTCTTTGATGGATTGTACTTGTGATCTGTTCTCCATATCTAAGGTATCGTCATGGGTTGAGGTATAGCCCTACAACCCTATGTATTTATTGGAGGGATTTTTGGAAGTACTTTGAATTTGTCCCGTATTTTGCACTCCTTGTTGCAGTAATCAACGGCATACTGATATGAGTCCATGCACACTGAGTAAGTAAAACATTGGATTCCAAATGCAGCCTTGGTACCTAAACACAATGAAGGAAGCACCACAACATACAAATTAATATGTATGGAAAGAATGATACATATTCATTTGGGTCTGTTTTATATCAAGAAACTCATCTAGGAAACTAATTTGGAAATTACCTACGTCCCTCCCCGCTGCCGCTAGGCCACACAGAAAAGTGGTACACGTCAACAAAAGAGCAACACAAAAGAGAATGCGTGTCTTGTTCTTGATAAGTGCCATCATCAAGACTGCCTTGCTATTACTTATTTTCTCTTGATGTTGTCCTTCTTTGAACGTATCTTTCCAGCACCGGTGTTTATTTTCCCTTGATGTTTTCCTTCTCTGAACGTATATTTCTAGCACTGGTGTTTATAAAGAGGAGCAAATGCACAATGGTTCTTGCCCCTTTAACATTTTTCGTATTAATGGTTTCTTCCTAGTTTTGGTATAATCTAATTGCCACATTGACTTGTATCCTTACATAACAAAAACATTATGGGCCAAAGTTACATTTTAGAGGTCGTTTCCATGCACATTAAATTTCATATAATAATACGAACATTGAATGGCTCAGGGCACCGGAGCAACCACTTTCCAAAACTTAGAGAAAAAATATGTATTTGTAACTTTCTGAAGTAATCCATGAAAATCAGGCTATGAAAATAAATTGATATGTTAACAAAGAATGACCATGCACAACAGAAAGTCTCACAAGACTTGGGTGTTGAAAATAATTTTAGAGAAGATGTTGTTAGAGATACCTAACCCCATAGTGTCAATTTTAATAGACTCTATAGCCCTTGTGGATAAAATTTTCCAAAGAAACTTAGTTGAAAGGTGAATGATATTATGCCAAAAACCTTTGCTATATTCGTACTGGTGTAATGGTCTTACTAGTCCATGCACGTGTAGGCATGTAAATGTGAATGTCACCTTTCTTGATGTAATGCTGAGAACTCCACTAGACAATGAACGATCCACTAGAGTTTCTACTCCGATTTCGGCTATGAGTATGTTACCGTACGTAGTCGCAACATATTAGTTCATGTTACTCAAACTTAAAGAACAACAAAACCTTATTTTTGATCCTTTCATTGGCATCCCATCACCAGACAACAAAAGATTCAACAAGCAATGATTTAAATAAAGTTCATGAGAGCCTTGATGATGAGACACTTGTGGGTGAGTTAGAGTTACTCTAGAATGATGTTGTCTTTGCATAACTTTCACTCCCTAATACATGCTTTCATTGCTCAAGAAATGCAATCACCTTTGTGCATTCCCGGCAAGAAAGTGTTCAATAGAAAAAATAGAATCAGGTCTTACTTTGTCATTTTTTCTTGTTGAGCAAGAGCTTTGTGTCGATTATCTTTGCTTCGCTAACACTCGCATAATAACCATGTCACCGCTATACCTATACTAAGTTTAGAAGTCAAGAAGTGTAGGGTTATCTAGGTGTGCTAATCATAAGTGAAGCAAAACCTAATCGTTTATTTGGTGTAAACAACTGAGTTCCTTACGTTTTAGGTTTTTGTCTACGTTGGTCGAGGATGATCAAGTCTAAGCTCGGTGCAGTTGACAATTGTTGTTCTTGCACTCGTGATACATGAGCATAAACCGATATATTTCTTAAAAACCAAGATATTCACTCTGATATCACTACAAACGACTAATCAATGCAAAGGATTCCAAATGTCCGATCTTTATTTTATTTCCATAGGAAATGGGTTAAATATGGAGGAAATCAAGCCAATGCATGGAAGGGAGTAAAGACGATATAGAGGAGATCAAGTGGGAGCTCCAGGAAGAACAAAGCAAGACGATGTTCCATACGACCGCACACACTCGAATGAGCGCTATCATATGGACTGCTAAAGGTCTCTTGGACCAACCCTAGAAATATATACCATGAAGGGCTCAATCCCATAATAGCAACAGAGCATCGCCCAAACCTCAATCTTCATCGTCCAAATTATTGTAAGACATATTATCAATCAATATTCATGATGTGTTCTTTGATGGATTGTACTTGTAATCTGTTCTCCGTATCTAAGGTATCGTCTTGGGTTGAGGCATTGTCGGGGGTTTGGTGTGACATATGCCTACGGATGGCTTATCATGGTGGGGGCGAGTATTACGTCGCCGGTGCCTGGAAACGGGATGAGACGAAGACATGCACCCCGGCGAATCTTACCCAGCTTCAGGGCTCTCCGGGGAGATAATACCCCTACTGCTGCTCTGCGGGGTCTCCGCATGATCACTATGGCCAAGTGTTTACACGGTTGCTCCTTGAGCTGTTTCTTAGAGGTAGGAGAGGGCAAGGCTAGCTCTCTCCTTCTATTTGGTATGGTCTAGAGCTACTGGGTTCCAACCCTTTGCATGGGTGCCCTGGGGGGTTTATATAGGCCTACCCCCCAGGGGTACAATGGTAATTCGTCTGGGCGCGGGCCCAACCATCAGTGCCTTTGGCCTCCGATTTCTCCGCCGAGTGCTGGGGCCCACCGATTGGTGGGCCTTGCTGACTGGTCTGGTACGGAGCCGACAAGTCGCGTCTGCCGCGGGCGGGTTTTGCCGGCTGCTGATTACTATAGTCATGCTTCTGATGACGCGGGCTTGGTCATGGGGTCGTGGCAACAGTCCCGCCGCCTGGCGGACGATCACTATTGCCACTCCCCATCATATCTTGATTAATGATGCATGGGGCCCAGGGGAGGGCTCGGCCAACTCCTCGGGACGACTCCTGACGGATCTGACTGGCGGTCCTCTCGCTGTCTCCTAGGGTCTCACTGACTGGTGGGACCTGCTGCTTCTGGGCCGTTCAGATAAGCTGTCGTGGGCGTAGGACTCGGTACTGTGGTGCTGATGTCAGGGCCAGCAGGGCAACAGTGCCACGCCGCACGGAGATCTTCCCGAGTACGGCGCGCTGTGGCCATGCCTGCCCTTGGTAAGGGGTAGGAGTGGGCTTCACTGTAGCCACGCCCCTGCCCCGTCCCCTTCGATGAGGTCATGGATTTGTTGGAGTCGCCGGCCGACTCCCCAAAGCCGGCTTCTCTGGAAGTCGTCCCTGGGACTCGGCCGTGAGCGGGCAGTCGGCCGCCCTGCCGTCGACTCCTCAGGAGGCGGCTCTTCGCCCTGGGGTCTTGAGGGGCGCAGCCTGCCACGATTTCTTGAAAGGTTATGGACTCAGGTTGGCCTACCCGTGGCCCATTACTCCGACAGTAGTCCCTGAAGCTGGTGAGGCGCCGCGGGCGATCGGCCGAGAAGCCTTAGCAGTTTCTCTTTCCGGGTGCTCAACACATGGTCTTTGATTGACTTCTGCCAGGCCGTCTAGAAAGAGTCGGATTTGCTCAACTCGGACTCACTCAATTCCTACATGCTCAGTATTTCGAACATCGCGGCGGGATTTTAAGTGGCGTGCTAGCTAAGCCTCCAGGCCGCCGCCCGTTCTTGGCCTGTCACGCGAGGGCACGTCGCCAGGCCGTCCTGCCAGCCTACGCGTGCGACGGGACAGGCCCATAGGCGGGGCCCACCACTACTGCGCCTCGGCGCCCGAGTGGATCCGCTGCGGCCCCGGCGGACGGTTGGGATTCCAGTGGAGTTACTGCGCGCAGTAACTTTACGTGGATCATGGGGGTCGTGGGGTTGTGGGCGCAGTAAATCCCCACGTCCGCCCCCTCGGCTTCGCAGCCCACGGGGCTATAAGTAGGGGGGAAGAGGGGGGCACGCGCGCCCCTCCTTCCCACTACTCCTCGTTCTCTTCCTCCTTGCTGCTCCTCGCTCTCCTCCTTCCTCTTCTCTTGTTCGCTCTGCCGCGTGCCCAAGCTTTGGCGAATGCTGCGGCGACAGCTCGCGATGAGTTCTTCCTCCGCTGCCGCGCCTCCCCCAGTGCGCTCCGGCACCTGGGACGGTTCCGAAGTTCATGAAGACCACATTGAGTTCCTCCGCCGGACCCGTCGGCTTCCCGGCAAGGATCGCGTGCAGGTGCGTCTTGCGCTGGAGGGGCAGATTTCCCCCGCACCGCAGGAGGGCGAGCGGGTCATCTTCCGCTCGCACTGCCTACGCGGGCTGGGGCTGCCGGCGAGCAGTTTTTTCCGGTCCTTCCTGGAGTTCTACAGTCTCCAGCCGCACCACCTCACCCCCAATGCAGTGGTGCTGCTGTCCGCCTTCGTAGCCCTGTGCGAAGGCTTCCTCGGAGTCCTCCCCACCCTCGAGCTCTGGGGGGAGTTCTTCTTCTCCAAGCTCGGCACCTAGGACGCGGGCGTGCTGGCTCAGTGCGGCGCCTTCATCGTCGTGCGAAGGTCGGGGGCCGACAATCCCTTCCCCTCCATCTCACTGATAAAGTCGGTGAAGATGTGTCCAAGATCCTACTTCTATGTCAGGAATGTCACCACGAGGGGCGACTGGGTCAACCTGCCGGCTTTCGAAGCCGGCCCGCTGGCTGGGAGACTGCCCAACTGGTCGTACCAGGCCAGGTCGCTGACGCCTGCGGGAGCCGACGCCATCACGCGACTCCGAGTGCTGACGCAATCAGAGGGTCTGAATGGTCCGGACCTGCTGGCCGCCTTCGTTTCGCGTTGAGTTCTCCCACTCCAAGGCCGCCCTCACATGATATGCCAAATGAGCGGGCACCGCGACCCGAGTCGGATGTGCACCAAGGACATGCCTCACGAAGAGGTGGCCTTCATGGTGAACTACCTCTCGGACAGCAGGCTCCTGGAGGAGTGACGATTCGGCAAGGAGCCGTACTCCTGCGCCAACCCCCCGCCCGTGGTGAGTCGCCTTTCTTTTCTTTCTTTAGATTGTCTTCTTCTTGCCGAGTTTTGTTTTGACCAGCCGGCTTTGGTTAGAATCCCCTTCTTCACCCACTAGCCGGCACCTTGGGGCTGGCCCGTGAGTTCCTCGCCGACCGGGTGGAGAGCGACGTCGACGACCCTGATCTGGGGGCGGCGGCTCTGGAAGACGACGTCGAGGGAGGAGGAGGGACATCAGGCGACTTCAGGCCTTCGGCTACCTTCACCGACTGGCCTGAAGACAACACCGAGGGAGAAGTCGCCCCTCGCCATCGGCCAGGAGCCAACCAGCCTGGCACGGGCTCTTCTGCCGCGCCGGGCGCTCCAGGCGGCGGGAAGAAGCGCAGGGCTGTGCCGACCTTGTTCGGCAGTCGGCCGAAGAAGCCCAAGGGCTCGGCTGCGGTGACCCGGCGGGACGAGGTAGCCGCGAAGGCCATCCGCTTCCGTAAGGAAGTGAAGAAGCCGCCGTTGGTCTCCGCGTAAGTATTCTATCTTCAAAGTTTTATTCTTTCTTCGTGATTTGTTTGAGTCTCTGCTTGGCCCTCTTGCTTCAGGGCTCCCCTCTCTCTTGAGCAGGTCGCTGCTGCCTCCTTCATGGGGTCAGCGGAGACGTCTGCTACCACTCGGCGGATTGACCCCTCTGCTGACCTCCGAGAGGCGACGGAGTGGAATACGCAGGAGAAGCGCAACGAAGAAGAGGCCCTCCGCCTGGAGAAGGCGGAGGCCGATAGGGCGGAGGCCTCCGCTAAGAAAAAACTAGCGGAGGCGGAAGCCACCGCCACGGCGGAGCAGCGGGCTGAGGAAGCCGCACGCCGCCAGTCGGCAGTGCTCATCACCCCGTTGAACTCTGCGCCGCCACCTCCGGAGTTCACGGGGCCAACTGGAGAAGCCGGCGGGGAGAACCCCGTCGACGAGAGGGAAGGCGGCGACCCCTCTACTTCGGACGCGAACGTTTCGCCGCTGCCTCCGCCGCCGTCTGAAGGCGCGCAAGGCGAGCAGCCAACGGACCCTCCGGTGCCGCCGACCGAAGACGAGGCCGTGGCGAGGCTACTCCTCCAAGTCGGCTCGCCAACGCGCCGTCGTCTGGAGAAGGCGACTTCGGCACCCCGCCCCCTGGAAGCCGGCACCGCCAGCTCGGCGGCCCCAGACGCCGAAGCGATGAGCGCCGCACCTATTGGGTGGGTGCGAGGAGGCGGCACAGGGCCACTGAACCGGGCGCTCCTGGACGTCCAGGCAAAGCTCCGTGCTGAGGGCGACGCTCTCCAGAGTTGCACCAAGGCGTTCCTAGCGTCGCGGGCAGCCGTCCGGGTATATTTTTTTCCTTTGGTCTTTGTTTTCTTGTTCCTCTCTGTGGGGGCGCGCCAGCGCACCCATTGGGTGTAGTCCCCGAGTTTCGGGCCGGCTGCTGAGCAGGCGGCCCGGAACTCCAATTGATGAACTTCTGGGTACTAACTTTGTCTGAAATGCTTATCGCAGGATTACCACAACCTCCGCGTCACTGCCTTCAACCGTAACGTTGAAGAGCTGGGCAAGCGGACCGCCGACTTGGCGGAGAGCCAGAGTAAGTCCTTTTTTCTTCTCTGCGGGGGCGCGCTAGCGCACCCGCGGGCTGTAGTCCCCGAGATTCGGGCCGACTGCTGAGCAGTCGGGCCGGATCTCCCCGGCGACCTACTTTATTGACGACTGTTATCTTTCTTCCTTTTCTTCAGGAGCCAACGCTGCTCTTCAACAGCAGCTGAGCGAGGCCAACTCCGCCCTGTGCGCCAAAGGGGAGGAGTGCAGCAGGCTCGCCACAGAGCGCGATCTGCTGGCCACTCAGTTGGCAGAGCAGAAGGAGCTGCTTGTGAAGTCGCAGAGGGAGGCAGAGGAGACGGAAACCGCCCTCTTGGCCGAGTTCGCGAGCGAGCGCTCCTCCTGGTCTAACAAGGAGGCGCTGCTGTCCTCTGGCTTCCACGAGATTGAAGACATCATTGATGGTGAGTCTATTTTCTTTCTTCGAGCTGCCGATTTAAATCGTGCCGACTCCTGGTTTTTGACTAGCTTCCTTGTTTCTTCGCGTCTTTGCAGACTTTTTCCCTGGGCAGTCGCAGGCCGCCATCCAAGCCATCGAGGCCGACCGTGAAAGTCGGAGGGCGGAGGGCGCAGAGATCGCCGCCGATGCCCCTCAAACTCTTGACGAGCACATCCTGAGCATCGAGGCTCGCCTCCGGCCGGCTCACCAGATGTTGCGCCGGCTTCAGCGCGTCGGTGTCCAGGCGATTGCCTCCCTTTGGCCGGATATGCAGGCTCCGTGCACCCCCAGCCTGACGGCCAACTGGCTGGAGGTCGCGGCTGGTCGTCTTGAGGCCTGGAAGGGCTCTTCGGCCCGGGCTGGAGCACGCCGGGCCTTGGAGTTCGTCAAGGCGTGGTACCCGGGGCTGGATCTAGACCGGTTGGCCATGCTTCGGTCAGAGGTCCAGCTGGAGCTGGCGGCTATGGAAGATGCCCTCGTCAAACATGCTGCGGTGATCGCCGAGTACACCAACACCAGCATCTTCGTCCCCGAGCGGTCTGAAGACAGCGAGGAGGTACCGCCCTAGTGGTTTGGGATGAACCCAGACTACGGCGAAGACTCGGCAGAGGTGATTGGCTCCAACGTCGAGGAGGAGGACGAGGCGGAGGATGGAGGCGAGGCGGAGGCACCAGAAGACGGAGCAGACGACCAGCCTCAGCCCGACCGCGCCTCCAGCAACGAGCCACGTGTGACCGAGTCGACTGCCGCCGGAGGTGATCAAGCCGAGACTAGCTAGCCGGCTGCCCCGACGGCTGACGCTGGCGCCTCCTCCGACCCTCCGAATCCGTCTGCTGCCTCCTAAGCTGCCGCTGTATCTTTTATTTTATCTGCTTCAGTAGTCTTTGAAGAACTTGTTAATTCGCACAATTCCACCCGCGGGGTGTATTTTTAACCTCTACTCGACAATTTGGCCAAGGGCCTATGTTATGTAAATATATATCTATCTTTTCTTGCTCATCGTTCTTTTGGCTTTTTTCCTTTGCCGCTTTCTCTTAGTTGCCTGCCTTGCCAATCGGACAGCCGCTCTGCGGACTGTTGCTGGATCAAGTGCTAGGCTACTTTGGGAAAGCAAGTACTTAGCCGATTTCAACATTTTTTTTTGAGCAAGTTGGATAGGAAGCGGCAGTTCGACTATCTGAGAGTCGGTTTGCGAGAAAGGCTGGAAGCCGTCTTGAGCTATGTTTTATGCTTTGAGTCCTTAGCCATTTTTCATGCGAATGCCCATTCTACCTTACCGTTTCCCACCATACAGTCGCTCTGCGAGCTGCAGCTTCTGACAGGAGATGGTTTGGGCGTTTACACACTACTTGTCCGACTGTAGGAAGCATTTCATAGTGCAAGGCGGCACGTCCCCAGGCCGATTTGTCGAGCCTAGTGCCGAACGACATAAAAAGGAGTAACATACTTGCAGTCATAATTTTTATCATACAGACAAAAGAGGGCAGTCCCCGAGCTCGCCTCGGGGGGCCCGAAGTCTTGGTTCTTTAATACAAAAGGTAGCGTGGTACATACTACATCAGCTGTAAAACCTTCGGAGGAGATTTGCATTCCATGGCCGCTCTGTCTCCTTGCCGGAGTCATCCCTCTTGCGTGCTCGGGGCTTCTGAGCGTCGATCAGGTAGTAGGAATCGTTGCCCAGTACTTTGCTGATGATGAAAGGGCCTTCCCAAGGCGCCGACAGCTTGTGCTGGCTGGCTGTTCGCTGGATCAGCCGGAGCACATGGTCGCCTTCTTGGAAAGATCTTGGCCTGACCTTCCTGTTGTGGTACTGGCGCAGGCTCTGCTGGTAGATGCTGGACCGGCTGAGTGCCAACAGCCGGCCCTCTTCCAGCAGATCGACGCCGTCTTGTCGTGCTTCTTCTGCTTCCTCCTCGGTGTACATGGTGACTCGTGGGGAGTCGAATTCTATGTCCATTGGGATGACTGCTTCGGCACCATGGACGCGGAAGAAGGGCATGAAGCCGGTTGACTTGTTTGGAGTCATGCGCAGATTCCAGAGGACGGCTGGCAGCTCGTCGAGCCAACAGCCAGCCGAGTGCTCCAGAGGCTCGATCAACCGAGGCTTGATGCCGGACAGGATGAAGCCATTTGCTCGCTCCACTTGGCCGTTTGACTGTGGGTGGGCGACGAACGCTAGGTCCAGTCGGATGCCCTCTATTGCGCAAAAACGGGCCAATGCGCCTTTGGCAAAATTTGTGCCGTTGTTGGTGATGATGCTGTGTGGTATGCCGTACCCAATTGTGATATCGGTGATGAAAGTCACGACAGTCGGACCATTCAGTTTCTTAATTGGCTTCGCTTCTATCCAGTTGGTGAACTTGTCCACTGTGATAAGTAGGTGAGTTAAACCACCTCGTGCTGTCTTGAATGGTCCCACCATGTCTAGACCCCAAACTGCGAAAGGCCAGGCAATGGGGATGGTCTTGAGCGCAGAAGCCGGCTGGTGCGGCTTGGAGCTGAACTTTTGGCATCCTTTGCATTTTTGGACCAACTCCTTAGCCTCTTCCAAGGCATTCGGCCAGAAGAAACCATGCCGAAATGCTTTGGCGACGAGTGCTCTTGAAGCCGCATGGTGGCCGCATTCGCCTTGATGGATGTCTTTGAGAATCGCTTGGCCTTTCTCTGGCTCTACGCAGCGCTAGTAGACACCAGTGACGCTGCGCCTGACCAACTCTCTGTTGACTATGGTATAGGCTGCCGCCCGGCGTTGTACTTGCCGAGCTGAGGTCTCATCAGTTGGTAGCTCTTTGTTCACCAGGAATTTGAGGATGGGCTGGGCCCATGAGGGTGCTGCTATTTCTTCGACTAACAGAACTGCGACTTGGACGAGGGCGGCTGGGCTGGGAGGAGGCAGGTTGGAGTCAACAGCCGCTTGCTGGGTTGATGAAGTCCCCAGGCCGACTGGCGCGGTCCTTGGGCCGAGTTCTTGAATCTTCGAGTCCGCCACCGCAGTCCCCGGGCCAGGTTCCGCAGTCCCTGGGCTAGCCTCGACTGTGGCGGCTCCGGAGTCATCTGCCGAGATCCTCGTGCCGCCTGCCGGGGCTCTGGAGTCGGATCCGACGTCTTCGGGAGGAGCCGGTACGAAGATGGAGTTTGATTCTGGCGAGGGCTTGACGGACGGCTTGAGAAGGCGTTGAAGGGCGACACCAGATGGTATTGCTTGGCGGGTAGAGCCGATTCGTGCCAATGCATCTGCTTGGTCGTTGTCATTCCTTGGTATATGAAGGAACTCGCATCCTTCGAAATACCCGCTGAGTTGCTGCACGAGGAAACGGTAGCTCGCCATGTTTGCATCTTTCGCGTCCCAGTCGCCGGATGATTGCTGGACCACTAAGTCCGAGTCACCATAACACAAGATCCGGCAGATGCCAAGCTCTTTGGCAAGCTGGAGCCCGTGAATGAGCGCCTCGTACTCGGCGACGTTATTGGAGGCGGCAAAGTGGATTTGCAGCGCATACTTGAGCTTGTGGCCTTCGGGAGAGGTGAGGACGACGCCGGCTCCCAAGCCAGTGCGCATCTTGGAGCCGTCGAAATGCATGCGCCAATGGGTGGAATCAGGTGCTGGAGGCAGGTACTGGGTCTCGGCCCAGTCGACGAGGAAGTCGGCCAGTGCTTGTGATTTGATAGCGGTGCGGGGCTGGTAGTAGATGGTGTAAGGAGCCAGCTCTATGGCCCACTTGGCCACTCGACCAGAAGCATCTCGGCTACCGATGATCTCGGCAAGTGGGGCCGTGCAGATCACCGTGATTGGATGCTCTTGAAAGTAATGAAGGAAATATGCCCTAGAGGCAATAATAATGTTATTATTTTATTTCCTTATATCATGATAAATGTTTATTATTCATGCTAGAATTGTATTATCCGGAAACATAATACTTGTGTGAATACATAGACAAACCAAACATCACTAGTATGCCTCTACTTGACTAGCTCATTAATCAAAGATGGTTATATTTCCTAACCATAGACATGTGTTGTCATTTGATTAACGGGATCACATTATTAGGAGAATGATGTGATTGACATGACCCATTCCATTAGCTTAGCACCCGATCGTTTAGTATGTTGCTATTGCTTTCTCCATGACTTATATACATGTTCCTATGACTATGAGATTATGCAACTACCGTTTGCCGGAGGAACACTTTGTGTGCTACCAAACGTCACAACGTAACTGGGTGATTATAAAGGAGCTCTACAGGTGTCTCCAAAGGTTAATGTTGGGTTGGCGTATTTCAAGATTAGGATTTGTCACTCCAATTGTCAGAGAGGTATCTCTGGGCCCTCTCAGTAATGCACATCACATAAGCCTTGCAATCAATTGCAACTAATGAGTTAGTTGCGAGATGATGTATTATGAAACAAGTAAAGAGACTTGACGGTAACGAGATTGAACTAGGTATTAAGATACCGATGATCGAATCTCGGGCAAGTAATATACGGATGACAAAGGGAACAACGTATGTTGTTATGCGGTCTGACCGATAAAGATCTTCGTAGAATATGTAGGAGACAATATGAGCATCCATGTTCCGCTATTGGTTATTGACCGGAGACGTGTCTCGGTTATGTCTACATTGTTCTCGAACCCGTAGGGTCTGCACGCTTAAGGTTTCGATGACAGATATATTATGAGTTTATGAGTTTTGATGTACCGAAGTTAGTTCGGAGTCCCGGATGTGATCATGGACATAACGAGGAGTCTCGAAATGGCCGAGACATAAAGATTGATATATTGGACGGCTATATTTGGACACCGGAAGTGTTCCGGGTGATTTCGGAGAAAACCGGAGAGCCGGAGGGTTACCAGAACCCTACCGGGAGAAGTAATGGGCCATATGGGCCTTAGTGGAGAGAGAGAGGGGCAGCAAGGGTGGGCCGCGCGCCTCCTCCCCCTGGTCTGAATTGGACTAGGAGAGGGGGGGCGGCGCCCCCCTTTCCTTCTCCCTCCCCACTTCCATCCCCCTCCTAGTAGGAGTCCTACTCCTACTAGGAGGAGGACTCCTCCTTGACGCGCCTATAGGGCCGGCCGGCCTCCTCCCCTTGCTCCTTTATATACGGGGGCAGGGGGGCACCCCTAGACACACAAGTTGATCCACGTGATCATATTCTTAGCCGTGTGTGATGCCCCCTTCCACCATAATCCTCGATAATATTGTAGCGGTGCTTAGGCGAAGCCCTGCGACGGTAGAACATCAAGATCGTCACCATGCCGTCGTGCTGACAGAACTCTTCCCCAACACTTTGCTGGATCGGAGTCCGGGGATGGTCATCGAGCTGAACGTGTGCTAGAACTCGGAGGTGCCATAGTTTCGGTGCTTGATCGGTCGGGCCGTGAAGACGTACGACTACATCAACCGCGTTGTGCTAACGCTTCCGCTGTCGGTCTACAAGGGTACGTAGATCACACTCTCCCCTCTCGTTGCTATGCATCACCATGATCTTGCGTGTGCGTAGGAATTTTTTTGAAATTACTACGTTCCCCAACAAGTAAGGCTTCAATTTCTTGGCAGCAAAGTGTACGCCATAGCACATCTTCTGGTAGTGGGGGTAGTTCTGCTTGGAGGTCGACAATACCTCGCTCAGGTAATATACTGGTCTCTGGACAGGCAGCGCCTTTCCTTCCTCCTTGCGCTCCACTACAATGACTGTGTTGACTACCCGGCTGGTGGCGGCGATGTACACGAGCATAGGTTCCTTGGGAGTCGGAGCCGCCAGGACAGGCGGAGTAGTCAACATCTTCTTCAACTGGTGAAAAGCTTCGTCCGCCTTATGGTTCCACTCGAAAAAGTGGTCATCCTCACGAGTTGGTATAAGGGGAGAGCTTTCTCGCCCAGCCGACTGATGAATCGGCTGATGGACGCTAAGCAGCCGGTGAACTTCTGCACATCCAGAAGTCGGCTGGGTACCTCCATTCTCTCGATGGCCTTGATTTTTACTGGGTTGCATTCTATGCCACGTTTAGAGACCAGGAAACCTAGCAGCTGGCCGGCTAGTACTCCGAAGACACACTTCTCGGGGTTGAGCTTGATCTGGAACCGGCGCAGGTTCTCAAAGGTCTCCTTGAGGTCTTCCAGCAGTGTTCCACGCTTTTCCGTTTTCACCACTACGTCATCCACATAGACGTGGGCGTTCCTGCCGAGCTGCTTGAGGAGACACTTCTGCATGCAACGCTGAAAGGTGGCGCCGGCATTCCTCAAGCCGAACGTCATGGTGTCGGGACCCCGATTCGAAGTCACACCTATCTAGCATGTAACACCTCATATCACTTTGCAGCCTCACTCACGGTATCCCCATGGGTGTCGCCTTACCATGGCCCAGAACCGTTTGCGCCTTTTTTCTCATGTATATGATAGTGTCGCTAGCATCCATATGACAGAGAACCCGGGCCGACATGGCTAGTCATGAATCCAAAGCGGAACTAACCCATGAGGACAGGCATACATGAACCACATCGAGCATGTCGGTCATCAACGTGTGAATCCGGGCTATAGCACTGGGCTAACAGGACTCCGGATGTCACCGCGTGACATTTCCCCGAAGGGACAGACACAGGAACGAAGTGAAACACATGCCGACCAGTCAAGTGTTCCGAGCAGTAGTGCTGGGCTAGCAGGACTCCGGTGAACCAGGCTGTAGCGAACTACTATCGCTCAGAAAGCACTAGACTACATTTCCCCATATGATAGGCTGCCAAGGGTAAACAACTAGATTTTCGGATCCCACACATAGCAATACACGTTACACATACGCATAACATGCAAGTATGTGCTGTACAACATGGCATCACAACATAACGCAAACTCATATGGATAAAGGCCCAGAAGAGCCACATAGCATTAAATACAAGCAGGAGTCACAAGACCCATCATTCAGAGCATACAAGCAACGGAAGCATTACATGTCTGAGTACAGACAACTACAAAAGAAAAAGGCTGAGAAGCCTGACTATCTACAAGACCCTCCCAAGGGTACAAGATCGTAGCTAACGTAACAAGCTATTCGTCGAAGTCCAAGCGGTACTACCAGTGAGACATATATCTCATCTGCAAAACATAAGTAAAGCACACGTGAGTACAAAGGTACTCAGCAAGACTTACGTCAGATCCTATCATACATGCATTTGTATCAAGAAGGTAATGTGGGGTTTAGTTGCAGCAAGCCAGCTTTGACTCAGTGGCTATCCTGTTTTACGACAACGAGAAACTTCTTTGAGGTGAGGCAGCGCACACGAGTCCACTAATCACCACATCAATACACTATGATGGATTCATCCCCGTCTCTCCTACGAGAAGGCCATCCATAGCACTCACACTTATCTTGAGCAGTTTAGAGTATCCACTTTAAGTTGTCTATGTACCACGTAAGCATCCAAGAAGTCCATAACCGAGGACACGGCTATTCGAATAGATCATGATAACCCTGCAGGGGTGTACTTCATCACACACGCTCTCACCACTTATCACCATATACCCGTCATGTATCTCGGCAACCTTCAAGCGGAAGCCTGGCGAGGGTGTCGGCCACGACCTAACTAACCACGCAAGACTCTAATCCAGGTTTATCACCTATTTGGGTTCCATCCGCAAGGAGATCCGTCCAGGGTGTCGCTCACGGCCCCAAACGATGTGAGCAGGGTTCCCAAGCCCACCATCCGGGTGCCACTTGGTACACCGTGCCACCTGTGCCTAGTCTGTCCCGAGCCCACCCTGCCGGGTGCCACTCGGTAGAAAAATAGCACTACCTACAAACACCAGAAACTATTTGCAACTCCTGGACAGAGATCAAGGCGGTTAATAAGCCGAGAGAGCTTGGAGTGCCCGGAGCCCAACGTGTGGTAGTAGCTAGTCATTGGACAACTTGCACAGAACTCAGTTCTTAAGGACGGTGCAAATGAGACAACCCACCATGTACTCCTACATGGCCTCTCGCCGCTACCTTTACCAAATCGTGTTCACACACTTAACTCTCAGCACCAGAACATATCATAACACTCCAATTCATTCCCGATGAATCAGACCTGACACAACTCTAAGCAATAGCAGGCATGTCATGGTAGAAGCACAACATGGCTCAAACAAATCCTACACATGCTAGTGGGTTTCAACTATTTACTGTGGCAATGACAGGTCATGCAGAGGAATGGGTTCAACTACCGTAGCATAAAGTAGCAGTTGAATCATTGTAGTCCTAATGCAATAAATGAGAGCAGGAGCGAGAGAGTAGGATCTTATCATAATGAACAAGGGGGGGTTGCTTGCCTGGTAGATCAACAGGGGGGGCACTGCTCCTCAGATAGGTACTCTCGAACACTTTCCGGAGCAGGACCTATCGAGAAGGAACGGTGTCGGAAATCAAACACAAGCATATGCAACATTATGATGCATGAACATGGCATGAGTATGTGATGTTGTTTGAGTTAATGCATCTAGCATTTATTTGGTTGAAGTCCATTTGAACCAAGGGTTCAAATACAACTCCAAATTAAGCTCTTAAATATGCCATAACTGTGTTTTCATATATACAGCATGTATAGATGGTTTTTCATGCATGAAAATGGTACAGATGGATAGATTGAATTTTTCTGATAATTTTTCATATATAAATTATTTCAATCTGAGCTACGGTTGAATTTCTATGATTTTTTGAAGTTTTGAACATTTTCTGGAATTTCCTGTTTAAAAATAATTCCAGAAAAAGAATAACTACGTCAGCATTGCGTCAGGCCTGCGTCAGCAGGTCAACTGTGGCTGACCAGGTCAAACCTGACACGCGGGGTCCACCCGTCGGTGTTATAGTTAATTAATAGAGGTTAATTAATTTTTAAACTAATCCTAAATTAGAAATTAGCAGGGCCGGGCCCCACTTGTCATTGACCCTGGGTGGTCAAACCCCAGGTCAACTGGGGGGTTAGACCGGTCAACCCCACCGGTGTTTAGCCGCCGGCGAGGCCGAACGCGGCGGAGGGGCTCGGGATCGCCGTTCCGGCGACCATTTGGGCGGCGGAGGCCACGGGCGAGGAGCCAGGGCTCGCCCGCATCGTTTGGAGCAAGCGGGGGCTGCGGGGGTGGCTTGAGCTCACGGCGGCGGCCGGAGTCGGGTGCATGCGGTTTAGGTGCTGCGGGGCACTAGGGGGGCTGCGGTTGGGTGCAAACGACGCGTGGGAGGGCACTGAGAACGACAGTGAGCTTGGTTGCGAGCCTAGGTGACAGTGGCCACGGCGGCGACATGAGCGGCGGAGCCGAGCTCTCGGCCGCGACGGTGACGGTGTTGGAGGAAGAATTCGAGCTAGGGGAGAGGGGGGTTCGACGGCGGGGCTCACAGCGAGTCGAGCAGAGGCAACGGCGGCTCGGAGAAGGCACTACAGGCGACGGACGGGCGATGGAGATCCACGGCGGCCGAGGTTGAAGATGACGGCGGAGGCGGCTCCACAAGGCGTCCGGCGACGCGTGGTGTGAAGGAGAGGTAGTGGACGAGGTGGTGGAGCTTTTGGGCACGACGGAGGGGCGAGGGGACTACGGTGGGCGCGTCGAACGGCGTCGGTGGCGATGGTGGCGCTCGGGTAGCAGCGGGGAAGAGAG
>NC_041380.1:539298617-539307609 GCF_002162155.2 Triticum dicoccoides | reverse complement strand
GGCGCGTGTAGAGAAGGCCAGGGCAACCAGGGAGGCAGGAGGTGGCGAGGCGCGTGCGTGCGCGCCACGGGCACACGCCCTCCTGCCCACTAGCAGGAGGTGGAAGACGACACGGAGGTGGAGATGGGCTGGGCTGGCTCTGCCCGGCTGGGCTGGTACAGTGGTGGGCCGGTTGGCCCACCAGGTAGGTTCTCCCTCTTTGTTTCTATTCTGTTTTTGTTTTCTATTTTCTAACATTTGTTTTGATTTAATAAAAATACTAAATCATTTTATTTTATTCTGTAAATTTTAGTAGGGACTAATTGGACCACTCCAAAGCCCCTCACCAAAATTCAGAATTATTGGACAATATTTTATATATAATAAAATATTTATCCAACGCAAATAATTACTGGATTAATTCCAAATGGCCAAAATAATTATTTATGAGCTCCTAAAAATATTGGTTTGAATTTTAACTCTGACCAATATTTTTAGAGAGCAACATGAACATTTTCTTGGACCCTTTGGGAGCAATTTTTATCTGGGTTATTTCCAGAAATGATTCTGAGGGTTTCACCAATCCCCATTTCAAATTTAAATGGAATTTAAACATGATGCACACATGACTAGCTAGCCTAGGTCATACCAGAACTAGGGATGTGACAACTCGCCCCCACTCGGAAGAATCTCGTCCCGAGATTCAGGGGTTGGCGGAAAGAAAGCGGGGTACTCAAGTCGAAGACGATCTTCACGCTCCCAAGTAGCTTCTCTCTCGGAATGATGAGACCACTGAACCTTGAGAAACTTGATGTTATGACGTCAGGTGACACGCTCTGCTTGATCAAGGATGCAGACGGGGTACTCTCGATAAGTGAGGTTATCTTGGAGATCAAGCGTTTCGTGGTCCACTCCGCGGATGGGATCCGAGAAGCAACGCCTGAGTTGAGAGACGTGGAAGACATCATGAACTCGAGAAAGATGTAGTGGTAGTTCCAACTGGTAGGCAACGTCTCCTCGTTTATCGGGAATGAGAAAGGGACCAATGTAACGAGGAGCCAACTTGCCCTTGATACTGAATCGATGGGTACCCTTCAAAGGGGTAACCCGAAGGTAAGCTTTGTCGCCAATTTCATAAGCCACTTCCTTATGACTACGGTCATACTGGCTCTTTTGACGGGATTGGGCTGTTTTCAAATTCTCACGAATGATGCGAACTTGCTCTTCTACCTCCTGGATCATATCCGGTCCAAAGAATTGTCTTTCACCGGTTTCTGACCAGTTCAAAGGTATTCGACATCTTCGTCCATACAGAACCTCAAAAGGAGCTTTCTTGAGGCTGGATTGGTAGCTATTGTTATAAGCAAACTCGGCAAAGGGAAGACACTTCTCCCAATCCATACCAAATGAGATAGCACAAGCCCTAAGCATGTCTTCGAGAATTTGGTTGACCCTTTCCACCTGACCACTTGATTGAGGGTGGAAAGCGGTACTGAAGGAAAGATGGGTGCCCATGGTAGTTTGGAAACTCTCCCAGAAATGAGAAGTGAAAAGACTACCACGGTCTAAATTGATCTCTAGTGGAACACCATGAAGTGACACTATTCGAGAAATATATCAGTCAGCGAGCTGACTAGCAATGATACTCTCTCGAACAGGTAGGAAGTGAGCCACTTTGGAAAGACGATGAATGACTACGAAGATAGCATTATTCCCTCTCTTGGTCCTGGGAAAGCTGGTGATGAAGTCCATAACAACTTTATCCCATTTCCACTCAGGAATAGCGAAAGGTTGAAGGGTGCCAGCAGGTCTCTGATGCTCTGCCTTCACGCGACAACAAACATCACAGTTAGCAATAAATTGAGCGATTTCTCTCTTCATCCTAGTCCACCAGAACCTCTGGCGTAGGTCCTGATACATCTTAGTACTACCGGGATGAATCGTGAGAGGAGATTCATGCGCCTCCTTAAGGATTAATTGTCGAAGATGTTGATTCTTGGGAACCACCAAGCGACTCTCAAAGAAAACAAGACCACGATCATCTATAGAGAAACTACCACCAACTCCTTTGTTAATGTTTCTCTTGATCCGGGAAATTCCCGTATCCTGCTTCTGAGCAGAGATGATCTGATCCACAAGAGTAGGTTTGACCACCAAGGTAGAAAGGAATCCTTGATGAGCAAGGTGGAGGTTAAGCTTACATAATTCCTCATGGAGAAGTGGTTGGCCCTGCTGCAACATGAGATTGTTGCAATAGGACTTACGACTTAGCGCATCAGCCATGACATTCCCCTTGCCTGGGGTGTAGGTAATCCCTAAGTCGTAATCCGAGATCAACTCCAGCCAACGTCTTTGCTTAAGGTTCAAATCTGGTTGGGTGAAGATATATTTGAGACTCTGGTGATCGGTGTAAATCTTGCAACGTTTACCAAGAAGGTAATGTCGCCAGGTCTTAAGTGCATAGACTACGGCTGCAAGCTCTAGATCATGTGTAGGATAATTCTCCTCATGTGGATGCAACTGTCGAGATGCATAGGCAATCACATGGCGATCTTGCATAAGAATGCAACCTAGTCCCTGTCGTGAGGCATCACAATAGATAACAAAGTCCTTAGTGAAATCCGGTGGCACAAGTATGGGAGCAGAAGTCAAGCGTCTTTTTAGTTCCTGAAAACTGTGCTCACACTGTGGGGACCACTCAAACTTTTTATCTTTCTTGAGATGTTCCGTGAGAGGTTTGGCCACTTTGGAGAAGTTATCAACGAATCGGCGACAATAACTGGCGAGACCAAGGAAACTCCCAACTTGCTTAACTGTTTCAGGCGGAGTCCAATCAAGAACGGCCTGAACTATTTCGGGATTGACAGCAATGCCCTTACCAGAGATTACGTGGCCGAGATAGGTCACTTCTGGCAACCAAAATTCGCACTTGGAGAACTTGGCATAAAGGCGGTGCT
Organism: Triticum dicoccoides; assembly: GCF_002162155.2. Taxonomy (NCBI): domain Eukaryota; kingdom Viridiplantae; phylum Streptophyta; class Magnoliopsida; order Poales; family Poaceae; genus Triticum; species Triticum dicoccoides. The sequence goes on along the minus strand of NC_041380.1, from coordinate 539,304,673 downwards.
CTCTGAGTTTTCCTAGCACAAGTCTAAGATGTTCGGCATGCTCTTCCTTGTTCTTCGAGTAAATAAGTATATCATCGAGGTACACCACGATGAACTTATCTAAGTACTCCATGAAGATCGAGTTCATCAAGCGGGAGAATGTAGCTGGAGCATTAGTTAGACCGAAGGACATGACGGTGTACTCATACTGGCCATAACGAGTGACAAAAGCCATCTTAGGAATGTCCCCATTCCTGATCTTGATTTGGTGGTAGCCTAACCTCAAATCCATCTTGGAAAAGACTGAGGATCCAGCGAGCTGATCATACAGGTCATTGATCCTGGGGAGCGGATACTTGTTCTTTATCGTGACCAAATTAACGGGACGATAATCTACAACCATCCGATCCATACCATCCTTCTTCTTGACGAAGAGAACGGGGCAAGCCCAGGGAGAAGAACTAGGACGGATGAAACCCTCTTGCAAGGATTCATCGAGTTGTTTCTTAAGCTCAGCTATTTCTAAGGGTGCCATCTTATAAGGTCTCCTAGAGATTGGAGCAGTTCCTGGGATAAGATCTATGACAAATTCTACATCTCTGTCAGGTGGAATACCTGGCAGTTCCTTTGGAAAGACATCCGGAAAGTCACGGACTACTGGGATATCTTCAAGGTCAGGGAGAGGGTTGGCATTAAAAGAATAGAGCTGACGCTTTGCAACCCTAGTGGAGCCGGTGACTATCTTGCCAGATGGGTGTGTAAGCTGAACAGACCTTGTGTAACAATCAATCTTGGCATGATGAGCTTTCATCCAGTCCATACCCAAGATGATGTTAATGTCTGTAGACTTGAGGGCTATAAGTGATGCAAGGAATACAAGTTTGTCAACAAGGATTTCATTACCATGGCTTACACTAGAAGTTTGCCATTTGGATCCAGGCGTTTGAATTACTAGTGGAGAGGGCATATCACAAAAGGATATGTTGTGCAAGCTGGCATAACTTTCGGAAATGAAGGAATGAGATGCTCCGGTATCAAACAGAACCGAAGCTGGATGACAGTTGACAAGGAGTGTACCAAGAACGACATCCGGATCATCATGAGTGTCTTTAGCTGAGATGTGATGCACACATCCACGTTCAGTGGGAGCTGACTTGACACTAATCATCTTGCGTGATGGCTTACCACGGCTAACAGAGTTCTCAGGCTGGGGTAGAGCATAGTTGGTTTGGGAGCAGTCACGTGCATAGTGTCCTGGCTCTCCGCATGTGAAACAAGTCCCTGAAGTAGGACGTGGACCCGCATTGAGAAGCGGTCTACCAATAGGCCTAGGTGGAGCATGTAACTGAACTGGGTGAGGTGCCACACAAGATGGCCTCGGTGAATATCTGGGTGGAAGAGTGGAGTTCGGAACCCAAATCCGGCACTTCTGAGAACTAGAACCGGAGTAAGAAACCAAATCACGGTTGCGCTTACGAGACTCCTCGTAAGTGAGTTGAGCTGTTTCTACGTTAATGGCCTTGTTCACAAGAGCCTGGAATGTATTGCAATGGTGCAAGTGGAGATCACGACGCAAGTTGGGGTTGAGACCCTTCCGGAACCTAGCCTGCTTCTTGGCGTCCGTGGACACTTCTTCTGTAGCATAGCAGGCGAGGTTCTCAAACTCTCTACTGTAAGCATCAACAGCCATCTTACCCTGTGTGAAACTATAGAACTCTTCTCTCTTGCGGTCAATGAGGGCTTGAGGAATGTGATTCTCGTGAAAAGCCTCAGTGAAATCCTTCCAGGTAGGTATCTGGCCAGCTGGAAGCATAGCCTCATAGTTCTGCCACCAAAGACTAGCAGGACCTTCCAGGTGATATGCAGCATAGGTGACCTTGTTACTTTCAGCAACGTTCACCGAACGCAGTTTGTGTGTGATACTACGGAGCCAGTCATCTGCATCGAGTGGTTCAATGGAATGATGGAAGGTAGGTGGTTTCAGACCAATGAAATCATAGATGGCCGCTGACTCTTTGCACTTGGGTGCGGTGTTCTCCTCGATACGTGCTAACAAGCGGTTAGACTCATGCTTGTTCCTCTCCATCTCTAACATGAACTCTGTCAACTAAGACTAGTCGGGAGGATCCTCATCCCTACCATCTCCGTGGTTCCGGCTATGAGCAACAGAACTTCGGTTAACTGACGACATCCTGAAGAACCAACCAAGGAAACAAGGATGGATTCAGCATCATGATAAGGATGTAGAATATAGTACGAGGAAAAATACTATCTCTTAAACTCCTAGGACAATTCCGGCAGCATAACGGCAGTAAAATGCTCAAAATGAAACATCCTGCGAATGAAGGGGTAGCACCATACTCAACATCATTACTCAAGGTTCTGAGATATTGCTAAATAGGTTACACCGGAGGTAGTCAAACTAGGATAAGACTCTCATCAACCAATCCTAAGGGACTACGGAGTAGTAACACGTGATCCTGATCGACAGAAGAGGAAGCCTAGTTCCTTAACCCCGTAGGAAAGATAGGATGACTCAGATCAGAAGGCATGAGGCATAAGGAGTAAAAAGAGCCTTATGTTCCCTTCCACAATCAATTCCCCTATATAGCTAAAGAATTTCTAGACTCAACTTCGACTAGGTTGGCTTGGTAGTCCTACAGGCAGTCAGGCTCTGATACCAAAGCTGTCGGGACACCGATTCTAAGTCACACCGATCTAGCATGTAACACCTCATATCACTTTGCGGCCTCACGCGCGGTATCCCCACGGGTGTCGCCTTACCATGGCCCGGAACCGTTTGCGCCTTTTGGCTCACGTATATGATAGTGTCGCTAGCATCCATATGACAGAGAACCCGGGCCGACATGGCTAGTCGTGAATCCAAAGCGGCACTAACCCATGAGGACAGGCATACATGAACCACATCGAGCATGTCGGTCATCAACGTGTGAATCCGGGCTGTAGCATTGGGCTAATAGGACTCTGGATGTCACCGCGTGACATTTCCCCGAAGGGACAGACACAGGAACGAAGTGAAATACATGCCGGCCAGTCAAGTGTTCCGAGCAATAGTGCTGGGCTAGTAGGACTCCGGTGAACCGGGCTGTAGCGGACTACTATCGCTTAGAAAGCACTAGACTACATTTCCCCATATGATAGGCTGCCAAGGGTAAACAACTAGATTTTCGGATCCCACACATAGCAATACACGTTACACGTACGCATAACATTCAAGTATGTGCTGTACAACATGGCATCACAACATAACGCAAACTCATATGGATAAAAGCCCAGAAGAGCCACATAGCATTAAATACAAACAGGGGTCACATGACCCATCATTCAGAGCATACAAGCAACTGAAGCATTACATGTCTGAGTACAGACAACTACAAAAGAAAAAGGCTGAGAAGCCTGACTATCTACAAGACCCTCCCAAGGGTACAAGATCGTAGCTGAGGTAACAAGCTATTCATCAAAGTCCAAGCGGTACTACCAGTGAGACATATATCTCATCTGCAAAACATAAGTAAAGCACACGTGAGTACAAAGGTACTCAGCAAGACTTACGTCAGATCCTATCATACATGCATTTGTATCAAGAATGTAATGTGGGGTTTAGTTGCAGCAAGCCAACTTTGACTCAGTGCCTATCCTGTTCTACGACAACGAGAAACTTCTTTGAGGTTAGCAGCGCACATGAGTCCACTAATCACCACATCAATACACTACTATGGATTCATCCCCGTCTCTCCTACGAGAAGGCCATCCATAGCACTCACACTTATCTTGAGCATTTTAGAGTATCCACTTTAAGTTGTCTATGTACCACGTAAGCATCCAAGAAGTCCATAACCGAGAACACGGCTATTCGAATAGATCATGATAACCCTGCAGGGGTGTACTTCATCACACACGCTCTCACCACTTATCACCATATACCCGTCATGTAACTCGGCAACCTTCTAGCGGAAGCCTGGCGAGGGTGTCGGCCACGACCTAACTAACCACGCAAGACTCTAATCCAGGTTTATCACCTATTTGGGTTCCATCCGCAAGGAGATCCGGCCGGGGTGTCGCTCACGGCCCCAAACGATGTGAGCAGGGTTCCCAAGCCCACCATCCGGGTGCCACTTGGTACACCGTGCCACCTGTGCCTAGTCTGTCCCGAGCCCATCCTGCCGGGTGCCACTCGGTACAAAAATAGCAGTACCTACAAACACCAGAAACTATTTGCAACTCCTGGACAGAGATCAAGGCGGTTAATAAGCCCAGAGAGCTTGGAGCGCCCGGAGCCCAATGTGTGGTAGTAGCTAGTCATTGGAAAACTTGCACAGAACTCAGTTCTTAAGGACGGTCCAAATGAGACAACCCACAATGTACTCCAACATGGCCTCTCACCGCTACCTTTACCAAATCATGTTCACACGCTTAACTCTCAGCACCAGAACATATCATAACATTCCAATTCATTCCTGATGAATCAGACCAGACACAACTCTAAGCAATAGCTGGCATGGCATGGTAGGAGCACAACATGGCTCAAACAACTCCTACACATGCTATTGGGTTTCAACTATTTACTATGGCAATGACAGGTCATGCAGAGGAATGGGTTCAACTACCGTAGCATAAAGTAGCAGTTGAATCATTGTTGTCCTAATGCAATAAATGAGAGCCGGAACCAGAGAGTAGGATATTATCGGAATGAACAAGGGGGTGTTGCTTGACTGGTAGATCAACAGGGGGGCACTGCTCCTCAGACAGGTACTCTCGAACACTTTCCGTAGCAGGACCTATCGAGAAGGAACGGTGTGGGAAATCAAACACAAGCATATGCAACATTATGATGCATGAACATGGCATGAGTATGTGATGTTGTTTGAGTTAATGCACCTAGCATTTATTTGGTTGAAGTCCATTTGAACCAAGGGTTAAAATACAACTCCAAATTAAGCTCTTAAATATGCCATAAGTGTGTTTTCATATATACAGCATGTATAGATGGTTTGTCATGCATGAAAATGGTACAGATGGATAGATTGAATTCTTCTGATAATTTTTCATATATAAATTATTTCAATGTGAGCTACGGTTGAATTTCTATGAATTTTTAAAGTTTTGAACATTTTCTAGAATTTCCTGTTTAAAAATAATTCCAGAAATAGAATAACTGCGTCAGCATTGCGTCATGCCTACGTCAGCAGGTCAACTGTGGCTGACCAGGTCAAACCTGACACGCGGGGTCCACCCGTCGGTGTTATAGTTAATTAACAGAGGTTAATTAATTTTTAAACTAATCCTAAACTAGAAATTAGCAGGGCCGGGTCCCACCTGTCATTGACCCTGGGTGGTCAAACCCCAGGTCTACTGGGGGGGTTAGACCGGTCAACCCCACCGGCATTTAGCCGCCGGCGAGGCCGAACGCGGCAGAGGGGCTCGGGATCGCCGTTCCGGCGACCATTTGGGCGGCGGAGGCCACGGGCGAGGAGCCAGGGCTCGCCCGCATCGTGTGGAGCAAGCGGGGGCTGCGGTGGTGGCTTGAGCTCGCCGGAGCAGAGCTTGCGGCGGCGGCCGGAGTCGGGTGCGTGTGGTTTAGGTGCTGCGGGGCACTAGGGGGCTGCGGTTGGGTGCAAACGACGCGCGGGAGGGCACTGAGAACGGCAGTGAGCTTGGTTGCGAGCCTAGGTGACAGTGGCCACGGCGGCGACATGAGCGGCGGAGCCGAGCTCTCGGCCACGACGGCGACGGTGCTGGAGGAAGAATTCGAGCTAGGGGAGAGGGCGGTTCGACGGCGGGGCTCACAGCGAGTCGAGGAGAGGCAACGGCGGCTCGGAGAAGGCACTGCAGGCGACGGACGGGCGGTGGAGATCCACGGCGGCCGAGGTTGAAGATGACGGCGGAGGCGGCTCCATAAGGCGTCCGGCGACGCGTGGCGTGACGGAGAGGTAGCGGACGAGGTGGTGGAGCTTTTGGGCACGAGGGAGGGGCGAGGGGACTATGGTGGGCGCGTCGAACGGCGTCGGTGGCGATGGTGGCGCTCGGGCAGCAGCGGGGAAGAGAGGTGATGAGGA
>NC_041380.1:539241482-539298190 GCF_002162155.2 Triticum dicoccoides | reverse complement strand
GCGTGTAGAGAAGGCCAGGGCAGCCAGGGAGGCAGGAGGTGGCGAGGCGCGTGCGTGCGCGCCACGGGCACACGCCCTCCTGCCCACTGGCAGGAGGTGGAAGACGACAGGGAGGTGGAGATGGGCTGGGCTGGCTCTGCCCGGCTGGGCTGGTACAGTGGTGGGACAGTTGGCCCACCAGGTAGGTTCTCCCTCTTTGTTTCTATTTTGTTTTTGTTTTCTATTTTCTGACATTTGTTTTGATTTAATAAAAATACTAAATCATTTTATTTTATTCTGTAAATTTTAGTAGGGACTAATTGGACCACTCCAAAGCCCCTCACCAAAATTCAGAATTATTGGACAATATTTTATATATAATAAAATATTTATCCATCGCAAATAATTACTGGATTAATTCCAAATGGACAAAATAATTATTTATGAGCTCCTAAAAATATTGGTTTGAATTTTAACTCTGACCAATATTTTCAGAGAGCAACATGAACATTTTCTTGGACCCTTTTGGAGCAATTTTTATCTGGGTTATTTCCAGAAATGATTCTGAGGGTTTCACCAATCCCCATTTCAAATTTAAATGGAATTTAAACATGATGCACACATGACTAGCTAGCCTAGGTCATACCAGAACTAGGGAGGTGACAACTCGCCCCCACTCGGAAGAATCTCGTCCCGAGATTCAGGGGTTGGCGGAAAGAAAGCGGGGTACTCCAGTCGAAGACGATCTTCACGCTCCCAAGTAGCTTCTCTCTCGGAATGATGAGACCACTGAACCTTGAGAAACTTGATGTTATGACATCAGGTGACACGCTCTGCTTGATCAAGGATGCAGACAGGGTACTCTCGATAAGTGAGGTTATCTTGGAGATCAAGCGTTTCGTGGTCCACTCCGCGGATGGGATCCGAGAAGCAACGCCTGAGTTGAGAGACGTGGAAGACATCATGAACTCGAGAAAGATGTAGTGGTAGTTCCAACTGGTAGGCAATGTCTCCTCGTTTAGCGAGAATGAGAAAGGGACCAATGTAACGAGGAGCCAACTTGCCCTTGATACTGAATCGATGGGTACCCTTCAAAGGGGTAACCCGAAGGTAAGCTTTGTCGCAAATTTCATAAGCCACTTCCTTATGACTACGGTCATACTGGCTCTTTTGACGGGATTGGGCTGTTTTCAAATTCTCACGAATGATGCGAACTTGCTCTTCTGCCTCCTGGATCATATCCAGTCCAAAGAATTGTCTTTCACCGGTTTCTGACCAGTTCAAAGGTGTTCGACATCTTCGTCCATACAGAACCTCAAAAGGAGCCTTTTGAGGCTGGATTGGTAGCTATTGTTATAAGCAAACTCGGCAAAGGGAAGACACTTCTCCCAATCCATACCGAATGAGATAACACAAGCCCTAAGCATGTCTTCAAAAATTTGGTTGACCCTTTCCACTTGACCACTTGATTGAGGGTGGAAAGCAGTACTGAAGGAAAGATGGGTGCCCATGGCAGTTTGGAAACTCTCCCAGAAATGAGAAGTGAAAAGACTACCACGGTCTGAATTGATCTCTAGTGGAACACCATGAAGTGACACTATTCGAGAAATATATCAGTCAGCAAGCTGACTAGCAGTGATACTCTCTCGAACAGGTAGGAAGTGAGCCACTTTGGAAAGACGATGAATGACTACGAAGATAGCATTATTCCCTCTCTTGGTCCTGGGAAAGCCGGTGATGAAGTCCATACCAACTTTATCCCATTTCCACTCAGGAATAGCTAAAGGTTGAAGGGTGCCAGCAGGTCTCTAATGCTCTGCCTTCATGCGACGACAAACATCACAGTTAGCAATAAACTGAGCGATTTCTCTCTTCATCCTAGTCCACCAAAACCTCTGGCGTAGGTCCTGATACATCTTAGTACTACCAGGATGAATCGTGAGAGGATATTCATGCGCCTCCTTAAGGATTAATTGTCGAAGATGTTGATTCTTGGGAACCACCAAGCGACTCTCAAAGAAAACAACACCACGATCATCTATAGAGAAACTACCACCAACTCCTTTGTTAATGTTTCTCTTGATCCGGGAAATTCCTGTATCCTGCTTCTGAGCAGAGATGATCTGATCCACAGGAGCAGGTTTGGCCACCAAGGTAGAAAGGAATCCGTGAGGAGCAAGGTGGAGGTTAAGCTTACATAATTCCTCATGGAGAAGTGGTTGGCCTTGCTGCAACATGAGATTGTTGCAATAGGACTTACGACTTAGCGCATCAGCCATGACATTCCCCTTGCCTGGGGTGTAGGTAATCCCTAAGTCGTAATCTGAGATCAACTCCAGCCAACGTCTTTGCCTAAGGTTCAAATCTGGTTGGGTGAAGATATATTTGAGACTCTGGTGATCGGTGTAAATCTTGCAACGTTTACCAAGAAGGTAATGTCGCCAGGTCCTAAGTGCATAGACTACGGCTGCAAGCCCTAGATCATGTGTAGGATAATTCTGCTCATGTGGATGCAACTGTTGAGATGTATAGGCAATCACATGGTGATCTTGCATAAAATGCAACCTAGTCCCTGTCGTGAGGCATCACAATAGATAACAAAGTCCTTAGTGAAATCCGGTGGCACAAGTATGGGAGCAGAAGTCAAGCGTCTTTTCAGTTCCTGAAAACTGTGCTCACACTGTGGGGACCACTCAAACTTTTTATCTTTCTTTAGAAGTTCCGTGAGAGGTTTGGCCACTTTGGAGAAGTCCTCAATGAATCGGCGACAATAACTGGCTAGACCAAGGAAACTCCTAACTTGCTTAACTGTTTCAGGCGGAATCCAATCAAGAGCAGCCTGAACTCTTTCGGGATTGACAGCAATGCCCTTACCAGAGATTACGTGGCCGAGATAGGTCACTTCTGGCAACCAAAATTCGCACTTGGAGAACTTGGCATAAAGGCGGTGCTCTCTGAGTTTTCCTAGCACAAGTCTAAGATGTTCGGCATTCTCTTCCTCGTTCTTCGAGTAAATAAGGATATCATCGAGGTAAACCACGATGAACTTATCTAAGTACTCCATGAAGATCGAGTTCATCAAGCGGGAGAATGTAGCTGGAGCATTAGTTAGACCGAAGGACATGACGGTGTACTCATACTGTCCATAACGAGTGAAAAAAGCCGTCTTAGGAATGTCCCCATTCCTGATCTTGATTTGGTGGTAGCCTAACCTCAAATCCATCTTGGAAAAGACTGAGGATCCAGCGAGCTGATCATACAGGTCATTGATCCTGGGGAGCGGATACTTGTTCTTTATCGTGACCAAATTAACGGGACGATAATCTACAACCATCCGATCCGTACCATCCTTCTTCTTGACGAAGAGAACAGGGCAAGCCCAGGGAGAAGAACTAGGACGGATGAAACCCTTTTGCAAGGATTCATCGAGTTGTTTCTTAAGCTCATCTAGTTCTAAGGGTGCCATCTTATAAGGTCTCCTAGAGATTGGAGCGGTTCCTGGGATAAGATCTATGACAAATTCTACATCTCTGTCAGGTGGAATACCTGGCAGTTCCTTTGGAAAGACATCCGGAAAGTCACGGACTACCGGGATATCTTCAAGGTCAGGGAGAGGGTTGGCATTAAGAGAATAGAGCTGACGCTTTGCAACTCTAGTGGAGACGGTGACTATCTTGCCAGATGGGTGTGTAAGCTGAACAGACCTTGTGTAACAATCAATCATGGCATGATGAGCTTTCATCCAGTCCATACCCAAGATGATGTTAATGTCTGTAGACTTGAGGGCTATAAGTGATGCAAGGAATACAAGTCTGTCAACAAGGATTTCATTACCATGGCTTACACTAGAAGTTTGCCATTTGGATCCAGGCGTTTGAATTACTAGTGGAGAGGGCATATCACAAAAGGATATGTTGTGCAAGCTGGCATAACTTTCGGAAATGAAGGAATGAGATGCTCCGGTATCAAACAGAACCGAAGCTGGATGACAGTTGACAAGGAGTGTACCAAGAATGACATCCGGATCATCATGAGTGTCTTTAGCTGAGACGTGATGCACACATCCACGTTCAGTGGGAGCTGACTTGACACTAATCATCTTGCGTGATGGCTTACCACGGCCAACAGACTTCTCAGGCTGGGGTGGAGCATAGTTGGTTTGGGAGCAGTCACGTGCATAGTGTCCTGGCTCTCCGCATGTGAAACAAGTCCCTGAAGTATGACGTGAACCCGCATTAACAAGCGGTCTACCAATAGGCCTGGCTGGAGCATGTAATTGAACTGGGTGAGGTGCCACACAAGATGGCCCCGGTGAATATCTGGGTGGAAGAGCGGAGTTCGAAACCCAAATCCGGCGCTTCTGAGAACTAGAACCGGAGTAAGAAACCAAATCACGGTTGTGCTTACGAGACTCCTCGTAATTGAGTTGAGCTGTTTCTGCGTTAATGGCCTTGTTCACAAGAGCCTGGAATGTATTGCAATGGTGCAAGTGGAGATCACGACGCAAGTTGGGGTTGAGACCCTTCTGGAACCTAGCCTGCTTCTTGGCGTCCGTGGACACTTCTTCTGTAGCATAGCGGGCGAGGTTCTCAAACTCTCTACTGTAAGCATCAACAGCCATCTTACCCTGTGTGAAACTACAGAACTCTTCTCTCTTGTGGTCAATGAGGGCTTGAGGAATGTGATGCTTGCGAAAAGCCTCAGTGAAATCCTTCCAGGTAGGTATCTGGCCAGCTGGAAGCATAGCCTCATAGTTCTGCCACCAAAGACTAGCAGGACCTTCCAGGTGATATGCAGCATAGGTGACCTTGTTACTTTCAGCAACGTTCACCGAATGCAGCTTGTGTGTGATACTACGGAGCCAGTCATCTGCATCGAGTGGTTCAATGGAATGATGGAAGGTAGGTGGTTTCAGACCAATGAAATCATAGATGGTCGCTGACTCTTTGCACTGGGGTGCGGTGTTCTCCTCGATACGTGCTAACAAGCGGTTAGACTCATGCTTGTTCCTCCCCATCTCTAACATGAACTCCGTCAACTAAGACTGGTCGGGAGGATCCTCATCCCTACCATCTCCGTGGTTCCAGCTATGAGCAACAGAACTTCGGTTAACTGACGACATCCTGAAGAACCAACCAAGGAAACAAGGATGGATTCAGCATCATGATAAGGATGTAGAATATAGTACGAGGAAAAATACTATCACTTGAACTCCTAGGACAATTCCGGCAGCATAACAGCAGTAAAATGCTCAAAATGAAACATCCTGCAAATGAAGGGGTAGCACCATACTCAACATCATTACTCAAGGTTCTGAGATATTGCTAAATAGGTTACACCGGAGGTACTCAAACTGGGATAAGACTCTGATCAACCAATCCTAAGGGACTACGGAGTAGTAACACGTGATCCTGATAAACAGAAGAGGAAGCCTAGTTCCTTAACCCCGTAGGAAAGATAGGATGACTCAGATCAGAAGGCATGAGGCATAAGGAGTAAAAAGAGCCTTATGTTCCCTTCCACAATCAATTCCCCTATATAGCTAAAGAATTTCTAGACTCAACTTCGACTAGGTTGGCTTGGTAATCCTACAGGCAGTCAGGCTCTGATACCAAAGCTGTCGGGACCCCGATTCTAAGTCACACCGATCTAGCATGTAACACCTCATATCACTTTGCGGCCTCACGCGGGGTATCCCCACGGGTGTTGCCTTACCATGGCCTGGAACCATTTGCGCCTTTTGGCTCACGTATATGATAGCGTCGCTAGCATCCATATGACAGAGAACCCGGGCCGACATGGCTAGTCGTGAATCCAAAGCGGCACTAACCCATGAGGACAGGCATACATGAACCACATCGAGCATGTCGGTCATCAACGTGTGAATCCGGGTTGTAGCACTGGGCTAACAAGACTCCGGATGTCACCACGTGACATTTCCCCGAAGGGACAGACACAGGAACGAAGTGAAACACATGCCGGCCAGTCAAGTGTTCTAAGCAGTAGTGCTGGGCTAGTAGGACTCCGGTGAACCGAGCTGTAGCGGACTACTATCGCTCAGAAAGCACTAGACTACATTTCCCCATATGATAGGCTCCCAAGGGTAAAAAACTAGATTTTCGGATCCCACACAAAGCAATACACGTTACACGTACGCATAACATGCAAGTATGTGCTGTACAACATGGCATCACAACATAACGCAAACTCATATGGATAAAGGCCCATAAGAGCCACATAGCATTAAATACAAACAGGGGTCACATGACCCATCATTCAGAGCATACAAGCAACAGAAGCATTACATGTCTGAGTACAGACAACTACAAAAGAAAAAGGCTGAGAAGCCTGACTATCTACAAGACCCTCCCAAGGGTACAAGATCGTAGCTGAGGTAACAAGCTATTCGTCGAAGTCCAAGCGGTACTACCAGTGAGACATATATCTCATCTGCAAAACATAAGTAAAGCAAACGTGAGTACAAAGGTACTCAGCAAGACTTACGTCATATCCTATCATACATGCATTTGTATCAAGAAGGTAATGTGGGGTTTAGTTGCAGCAAGCCAGCTTTGACTCAGTGGCTATCCTGTTCTACGACAACGAGAAACTTCTTTGAGGTGAGGCAGCGCACACGACTCCACTAATCACCACATCAATACACTACTATGGATTCATCCCCGTCTCTCCTACGAGAAGGCCATCCATAGCACTCACACTTATCTTGAGCATTTTATAGTATCCACTTTAAGTTGTCTATGTACCACGTAAGCATCCAAGAAGTCCATAACCGAGAACACGGCTATTCGAATAGATCATGATAACCCTGCAGGGGTGTACTTCATCACACACGCTCTCACCACTTATCACCATATACCCGTCATGTAACTCGGCAACCTTCAAGCGGAAGCCTGGCGAGGGTGTCGACCACGACCTAACTAACCACGCAAGACTCTAATCCAGGTTTATCACCTATTTGGGTTCCATCCGCAAGGAGATCCGGCCGGGGTGTCGCTCACGGCCCCAAACGATGTGAGCAGGGTTCCCAAGCCCACCATCCGGGTGCCACTTGGTACACCGTGCCACCTGTGCCTAGTCTGTCCCGAGCCCATCCTGCCGGGTGCCACTCGGTACAAAAATAACACTACCTACAAACACCAGAAACTATTTGCAACTCCTGGACAGAGATCAAGGCGGTTAATAAGCCCAGAGAGCTTGGAGCGCCCGGAGCCCAATGTGTGGTAGTAGCTAGTCATTGGACAACTTGCACAGAACTCAGTTCTTAAGGACGGTCCAAATGAGACAACCCACCATGTACTCCTAAATGGCCTCTCACCGCTACCTTTACCAAATCATGTTCACACGCTTAACTCTCAGCACCAGAACATATCATAACAGTCCAATTCATTCCCGATGAATCAGACCTGACACAACTCTAAGCAATAGCAGGCATGGCATGGTAGGAGCACAACATGGCTCAAACAACTCCTACACATGCTAGTGGGTTTCAACTATTTACTGTGGCAATGACAGGTCATGCAGAGGAATGGGTTCAACTACCGTAGCATAAAGTAGCAGTTGAATCGTTGTTGTCCTAATGCAATAAATGATAGCAGGAGCGAGAGAGTAGGATATTATCGGAATGAACAAGGGGGGGTTGCTTGCCTGGTAGATCAACAGGGGGGCACTGCTCTTCAGACAGGTAGTCTCGAACACTTTCCGTAGCAGGACCTATCGAGAAGGAACAGTGTGGGAAATCAAACACAAGCATATGCAACATTATGATGCATGAACATGGCATGAGTATGTGATGTTGTTTGAGTTAATGCACCTAGCATTTATTTGGTTGAAGTCCATTTGAACCAAGGGTTAAAATACAACTCCAAATTAAGCTCTTAAATATGCCATAAGTGTGTTTTCATATATACAGCATGTATAGATGCTTTGTCATGCATGAAAATTGTACAGATGGATAGATTGAATTCTTCTGATAATTTTTCATATATAAATTATTTCAATGTGAGCTACGGTTGAATTTCTATGAATTTTTGAAGTTTTGAACATTTTCTAGAATTTCCTGTTTAAAAATAATTCCAGAAATAGAATAACTGCGTCAGCATTGCGTCATACCTACGTCAGCAGGTCAACTGTGGCTGACCAGGTCAAACCTGACACGCGGGGTCCACCCGTCGGTGTTATAGTTAATTAACAGAGGTTAATTAATTTTTAAACTAATCCTAAACTAGAAATTAGCAGGGCCGGGCCCCACCTATCATTGACCCTGGGTGGTCAAACGCCAGGTCTACTGGGGGGTTAGACCGGTCAACCCCACCGGCATTTAGCCGCCGGCGAGGCCGAACGCGGCGGAGGGGCTCTGGATCGCCGTTCCGGCGACCATTTGGGCGCGGAGGCCACGGGCGAGGAGCCAGGGCTCACCCGCATCATGTGGAGCAAGCGGGGGCTGCAAGGTTGGCTTGAGCTCGCCGGAGCAGAGCTTGTGGCGGCGGCCGGAGTCGGGTGCCTGCGGTTTAGGTGCTGCGGGGCACTAGGGGGGCTGCGGTTGGGTGCAAAGGACGCGCGGGAGGGCACTGAGAACGGCAGTGAGCTTGGTTGCGAGCCTAGGTGACAGTGGCCACGACAACGACATGAGCGGCGGAGCCGAGCTCTCGGCCGCGACGGCGATGGTGCTGGAGGAAGAATTCGAGCTAGGGGAGAGGGCGGTTCGACGGCGGGGCTCACAGCGAGTCGAGGAGAGGCAACGGCGGCTCGGAGAAGGCACTGCAGGCGACGGACGGGCGGTGGAGATCCACGGCGGCCGAGGTTGAAGATGACGGCGGAGGCGGCTCCACAAGGCGTCCGGCGACGCGTGGCGTGACGGAGAGGTAGCGGACGAGGTGGTGGAGCTTTTGGGCACGATGGAGGGGCGAGGGGACTACGGTGGGCGCGTCGAACTACGTCGGTGGCGATGGTGGCGCTCGGGCAGCAGCGCGGAAGAGAGCAGAGGAGGAGATGGGGATGAGAGAGAGCGAGAGAGAGACAGGGGGGTAGCGTGGCGCGTGTAGAGAAGGCCAGGCCAACCAGGAAGGCAGGAGGTGGCAAGGCGCGTGCGTGCGCGCCACGGGCACACGCCCTCCTGCCCACTGGCAGGAGGTGGAAGACGACAGGGAGGTGGAGATGGGCTGGGCTGGCTCTGCCCGGCTGGGCTGGTACAGTGGTGGGCCGGTTGGCCCACCAGGTAGGTTCTCCCTCTTTGTTTCTATTTTGTTTTTGTTTTCTATTTTCTGACATTTGTTTTGATTTAATAAAAATACTAAATCATTTTATTTTATTCTGTAAATTTTAGTAGGGACTAATTGGACCACTCCAAAGCCCCTCACCAAAATTCAGAATTATTGGACAATATTTTATATATAATAAAATATTTATCCAACGCAAATAATTACTGGATTAATTCCAAATGGCCAAAATAATTATTTATGAGATCCTAAAAATATTGGTTTGAATTTTAACTCTGACCAATATTTTTAGAGAGCAACATGAACATTTTCTTGGACCCTTTTGGAGCAATTTTTATCTGGGTTATTTCCAGAAATGATTCTGACGGTTTCACCAATCCCCATTTCAAAGCTAAATGGAATCTAAACATGATGCACACAGGACTAGCTAGCCTAGGTCATACCAGAACTAGGGATGTGATAACTTGTTACGGCCCTAGAATTTGATTGCAATTAGTATCATAAGCATCCATGCATCATGTCTATATTTGTTTGAAAGTTGAAATGGGGATGGCAGAAACCCCCAACACCACTTAATCCAACTAGGGTTACTAAAATATTTTTCAATGATCCTGAAATGCCCTTCAAAAATGTTCATCATCTTTGTCTTGGTCTAAAACCTCTAACAAAAATGGTGCAATACTTTCTAGGTCATCCAAATGTCACTGCATTAAATCACATGTTATTTGAATTTGGGCATTTAAATGCTAGTAAATATTTTAAATGCCCAAGTAATCCTAAACTGAAATGTTCCATGTTGGATATATTCTAGACAGTGGGCATGTTCAGTTTGGTGATTTTTGAAAGGGTCTAAGTATTTTTAATAAAGCCCTAAAGACTACAGAAAAATAGAAAACAAATTAAAAGAGAAAGAGGGAGAACCTACCTGGTGGGCCAACCGGCCCACCACTGTAGCAGCCCAGCCGGGCAAAGCCGACCCAGCCCACCTCCACCTCCCTGTCGTCTTCCACCTCCTGCCAGTGGGTAGGAGGGCGTGTGCCCGCGGCACACACGCGTGCGCCCGGCCACCTCCTGCTTCCCGGGACGCCCTAAGCCTTTCGTCGCGCCACGCCGCCCCCCAAGACCCGTGTGGATCGATCTCTCCTTCCCTCGCTCACCCCCTCGCCCGTTCCCCGCCATGGCCGAAGCCTCCATGGATGAACCGCCGCCGTTTTCCGCTGCCATCGACCTCCCCACGCCCATCCAGCTATGCCACGAGTTCCGCCTCGACCACCGCGTCCAATGCACCAATCCAGGCGCCGCCAGGAGCTCCGTGACGACGACCCCGAGCTCTTCTTCCTCCTCGGACCCGTGGATCACCGCCGGTCGATTTGCGCCATCGAGGACGTCCCCATGCCCACTGAGCTGCGCTTCGACCTCCCAGTGAGCTCCTCCGTCGTTTTCCCCTGTCCCCGTGGCTTGTCGCTTGCCGTAGCCGTGCTAGCCACCGTACCGAGCACCGCCGTCCTCCATGGATGCTGGGCATGGCGCTGCCGTGCCGGTCCACTCAAGCCGACAAGCCTAGTGAGCTCCTAGATGTACCAGGAGAACGTAGATCCCGTTAGCTGGCCTCGCCGTACCCTGCAGCCCCGCGCCCGCATCAACCCGAGCTCCGGCCGCCGCCTCGCTCATCGCCGGTGCCTCTGCAGGCCACCCCAGCTCCGACCGCCTCCACCATTGGATGTGCCACCCTGCTAGCTCCCCGTAGATGCTTTCCGCGCGCCAAACTGGCCCCCGTAGCGAAATCTCGACGCCCTCCGCCGCGTTTTGGTCGCCGCCGGCGGAACTCCGGCGAAGCCAACGTGGCACCGTCATTAGCCACTAATGACCCCACTAAACTAACCCCTAGCTCACTGACGGATGGCCCCCCCTCTCTAGTTAACCTGGTTTAGTTTATGTTTAGTTTTAACTAACCACAAGGGCCCCACAGGTCAGTTTGACCTGGCCACGTCACCTGTTGACCGGAGCCCACTTGTCTGTGACACTAAATGTCACTGGGTCACTGACCAGTGGGTCCCACTGGTCAGGTTTGACCTGGACCATGCCCTCTTGACGTGCTGACGTCATGACGATGTCATGCTGATGCAGTAAAGGAATTTCTGGATTTAAAATAATACAGGAAATTCCAAAAAACAATTTAAACTTCTAAAAATCATAGAAATTCAACCGTAACTCCAAATAAGATAAATTATGTATGAAAAATTATCAGAAAAATTCAAGGAATCTTTTTATGGCATTTGCATGAATGTTTGAACAACCTAGGGTTGCTGTACAGGGCAATTTGCATAAATGACATTTAAATAAGCACATATGGAGTTTGAATTTGAACCCTTGGTTCAAACTAACTTCATTTAATATGGTTGCTAGTTGCATTAGCTCAATCAACATCATATTTCCATGACATTATCATGCATCATAATTGTTGCATTGCATTGATTGTGTTCTTCTTTGTTTGCCGGTATTTGTCCCCTCTCGAGAGACGTGGTTCCGACGACGAGTTCGATGACACCGATGAAGAACTATACTATCTTCAGAAGTGCCAGGAAAGTAAAATCCCCTTGTTCATTTCGATACAATCCCACCCTCTCGCTCCTGCTCTCTTCTACTGCATTAGGGCAACAACGATTCATCTGTTACTTGTTGCGGTAGCTGAACCCTTTATCCTCGGCAAGACTTGTCATTGCCACAGTAAATAGATGAAACCCACTAGCATGAGTAGGAGTTGTTTGAGCCCTGATGTGCCTACTCAATCATGCTTGTTGTCATGCCTGCTATTGCATAGAGTTGTGTCAGGTCTGATTCATCGGGAATGAATCGGAGGTGTGTGAACATGTCCTACTGTTGAGAGCTAAATGTGTGAACACGATTTGGTAAAGGTAGCGGTGAGAGGCCATGTAGGAGTACATGGTGGGTTGTCTCATTGAATCCGTCCCCAGGAACTGAGTTCTATGTTTGTGATCCATGAAACAGTTACTACCACACATCTGGCCCGAAACCAATGGACCCTCTCGGCTTCTTAATCACCCTAGTACTCTGTCCAGGAGTTGCAACTAGTTTATGGTGTTTGTAGGTTATGTGTTGGCGGCCGTGCGTAGCGCTGACCCTAGGGGTGGGCTATGATGCGGTAGATACACCATGGCACGGTGTACCGGGCGCCCGTTTGGTGTCTCGGGAACCCTGTTCACATCGTTCGGGGCCGTATGTGGAAACCTCGGCCGGACTCCCTGCGGATGGAACCTGGATAGGCGATAAACCTGGACTAGAGACTTGAGTGTTTAGGTAGGCCGTGGCCGACACCCTCGTTGGGCTTCCGCTTGAAGGTTGCCGAGTACATGTCGTGTAAACGGCAGTAAGTCGTGAGAGCGTGTGTGAATAAGTACACCCCTGCAGGGTTAACATCATCTATTCGAATTGCCGTGTCCGCGGTAATGGACTTCTGGGTTGCCTATAACAGTTCATAGACAAGCGAAAGTGGATACTTTAAAACTCGCAAGACAAGTGTGAGTGCTATGGATGGCCTTCTCGTAGGGAGACGGGAGCGGATCCATAGTGGTGTATTGAATGGTGAATATGTGGACTCGTGTGCGCCACCTCAAAAGAGTTTCTTGCAGTCGTAGTTCAGGTTAGCCACTGAGTCAAAGCTGGCTTGCTGCAGTTAAACTCCACCACCCCCTTGTTGATACCGATGCATATGTAGCTAGTTCTGATGTAAGTCTTGCTGAGTACCTTTGTACTCACGTTTGCTTAATTTATGTTTTGCAGAGAGAGACTTCAGTCTCGCTAGTAGTTCCGCGTGGACTTCGACGTTTAGCTTGATACCTCAGCTACGATCTTGTGCCCTCGGCAGGATCTGGTAGATAGTCAGGTTTCTTAGCCTTTTTCATTTGTACATGTCTGTACTCAGACATGTTAAGTTTCCGCTTGTGCCTTGATTTGTATGCTATGTTTGTTGGGTCATGAGACCCATGTTTGTAATATCCCGCTCCTCGGAGCCTAAGGATTAAATACTTGAGTTGTAGAGTTATGTTGTGATGCCATGTTGTATTTACACATATCGAGCATATTGTGTGTATGATTGAAATGCTTGGTATGTGTGGGATCCGACAACCTAGTTGTTTATCCTTGGCAGCCTCTCTTATGGGGAAATGTAGTCTAGTGCTTCCATGAGCCATAGTAGTCCGCTACAGCCCGGTTCACCGGAGTCCTGCTAGCCTAGCACTACTGCTCAGGACACTTGACTGGCCGGCATGTGTTTCACTTTGTTCCTGTGTCTGTCCCTTTGGGGAAATGTCACACGGTGACATTCGGAGTCCTGCCTAGCCTGCTACAGCCCGGGTTCCCGGAGTCCTGTTAGCCCAGTGCTACAGCCCGAATTCACAAGCTGCTGACCGACATGCTCGATGTGATTCATGTATGCCTGTCCCCATAGGTTAGTGCCACTTTGGGTTCACGACTAGCCATGTCGGCCCGGGTTCTCCGTCATATGGATGCTAGCGACAATATCATATACGTGAGCCAAAAGGCGCAAACGGTCCCGGGCCATGGTAAGGCGACACCCGTGGGAATACCGTGCGTGAGGCCGCAAAGTGATATGAGGTGTTACCGGCTAGATCGATGTGATTTGGACTCGGGGTCCTGACAGCTTTGGTATCAGAGCCTGACTGCCTGTAGGATTACCAAGCCAACTGGTCGAAGTTGAGTCTAGAAATGCTATAGTTATATAAGGGAATTGATTGTGGAAGGGAACGTAAGGCTCTTTTTACTCGTTATACCCCATGCCCTCTGATCTAAGTCATCCTTCTCTTTTCTACGGGGAATAAGAACAAGGCCTTATCATCTATCTATCAGGATGACGTGTTACTAATCCATAGACTTATAAGATTGTTGGATTTAAGCCCCAGGTCTGTTTCTACTACTTCCGTGTGATGTTAGTTAATCTCAGAACCTTGTTATTGTGATGTTAAGTGGTTATGCCACCATTTTGCAGGATGTCTCAAATCATTTTGGGCATTTACAGCCATTATGTTGTCCGAGTGATCCCAGGTTTCTAAGTAGTCTGATGCATTTGCAAACCCCTTCCTCCTATTCCTGATGTCCAATTGGGCCAGATTAATCACACTAATCGGTGAGTTGAGGTACTCTGTCGCCTTGACATATATGTTGGAGCTATTTTTATGGCCCTAGGTGTTTTAGGGAGTCACCTAGTGATCTAGCCATGTTTTGTATCCCCAGTGTGTGATTCTGGCCACTATTCTCGAAAGCATCCTGTGATGCCATGTAGTAGCAGGTACTCTATTCATGGGTTCTTGAACCCGAGATTCACCCTACTTACCTCATGTTGATAGTGTTGCTAGTTCCTTTAGGATATTAGTAACCTTTGCGATAGTCCTCGAGGTCCATGGTATTTCGTTCTTCCAAATACTATGAACCACTTATGGCAGAAGTTTGTTGTATCAAAAGATCACAACCAGAGTGCTCTTAATGAGTTCCCCATTCTACATTGTGAATCTACCAGTCCTACCTATCTGCAAGGGTTGTCCGGAAGAAATGTTGAGCTTTGCTCGACATACTAATCTATGCATCCACAACTTAGAAAATTATATGTTCCTCGAGTTGTTCCTCTTCAGTTGTATTCCGACCATCTTCTATCAGTTGATAGCCAAGAGTATGTGTGTATTTGTGTTCATCAATGCCCTTTTATTCTTGTGGTCCGTCAAGCCATTCTATTCCGGAATGACTAGGAGAAACAAACTCCATTACCTCATCCATATCCAGGATTGGGTCAAAGTAGTTGTGTTTTGCAGAACAAATGCCAATCCAGCTTTTGCTCTATTCTACCCTGGAGTATTACCCCCTTTATGTCAGGATTGTCATGAGAATTGCACCCTCTCTCATGAATTCTTGACGCAGTGATACTTATTACCATCATTTTTCATTCCTCGGTCCCGTGTTGTCACAACCGGAATGCCGACAAGTGAACTGTGATGTGTGAAATCAATACTCCTAGCAACTAGTTGCTTGGTAGTAAATGGACAATATTCTCATTCTTAGCGTGTTGGTTATTGAATCATCACTCTAAGATAGATTGTGCTACCTAGTCCTTATTTCCAGTGCACTCTTCGATCAATGAGTTAGGATTATTCGATCCCTTACTTATTTGATCATGTCATCTTGCTCTAAAAAGCAAGATTGTTCTCGAGCTTCATAACATATCGGTGGTTTGTGATATTTCGAATATCTTCTCGGAAGTATTACTAGGATGTCACCTGATCGCTATGTTGAGTTCATGATCAAATTGGTTTCTTATAAACCACCCCTTTCTCCAAGAATCCGTGTTGGATACCCCTGAGCTAGTTGGTTAAGCTAAACAACAACCTGGAGAGTTGGAAGATAAAAGCTTGCCCTACTTAGTTCCTTCCAAAGGGATATCTTTTGTGTGTGTGTGGGGGTTGAAGAAAGATGATATCTCCATCGATTGGTCCTCATGATCAGTTGTTGGATCTATTGCCTTGTCAAAACTTTTACTTGAGTATGGACTATCGTCAAGTCAAATCAGAACCAACGATGTTCGTAATGTTGTCTTACTCGTGGTTGATCCCCGAGCATACACCACTACATCTTTTGGTCTGACCAATGCTATCACCGTGTTCACATGATGGTGGAAGTCCAGTGATATGGAAATTCCGATGAGTTGTTGTTGAGCCCATCAACAGCATTTTGTCTCCCCCATGATTCATGTTGAACATTACACTAGTATTGGAAACTTTGTAAGCATTGCCTTCATATTCCGCCGATGAAGTATATGTTTGGATGAAAGGAGTGACTTCCTCTAATTCACGTGAATTTGATGTAAGTTGCCGCCGTTAATTCGAGAAAGCTTGTTTTTGCTTCCTTCGGAACCATCCCAAGTCAGTCATGCATATGTGCGAAGTATTCTATGGTTTGAAGACTTGCAACCTTTAGTCCATATGTATT
The DNA here is from genome assembly GCF_002162155.2 of Triticum dicoccoides. Classification (NCBI taxonomy): domain Eukaryota; kingdom Viridiplantae; phylum Streptophyta; class Magnoliopsida; order Poales; family Poaceae; genus Triticum; species Triticum dicoccoides. The sequence goes on along the minus strand of NC_041380.1, from coordinate 539,281,961 downwards.
CCCTAGCACCCAAGCCACTGATTGATTTGTTCACGGAAAAGGAGTTGTTGTGCGAATACTAGTTCATGCACAAGACTTCGATATCCTCGATGATGGTTCCCCATCTGGACTCGGTAGTGTTTTATTATAAGACTACTATGTGGTCATGCTTGTCTGGGACAGCATGTTCACAGGTTTGTAGCAAAACCAGCTCATGTTTTGGAGCTTACTATCGTAGTTCATTTTCTGAGAATCTCGCAATGTCATCTCGTCAGTTTGTGTTGCAAACTTTCTTTTCCAGACATGCTGTATGAAATATCCTATTACCAACCAGATCTGAATCTCAGGCAGATATGATGGTTGGAACTCTTCTAGGATCTATGATGTAGGTCCCGATAGGGTTGATGTTCTGGCCGACACACCTAGCCGGAAGATCTATCGCCGTAGTATCTTGATTGAGCTATTTGACAATCTTCTCCATGATGATCTAGTGCAACTTATTCTAGAAGTTGTTCCTCAGGGGTTGTTGTGCTCTCGGTTTCCTCGATTATGCCATAACCTTTCAAACAGTGGAATCTCTCTCTATTGTTGGGTTTCTCCCCAGTTACTAGAATCATTCCCAGCATTTGCATTTTGTTCCTAGCTTGCACCTCCATTGTGCCAATCCCCCATGGGTTGCCCTTCTCGGTAGTTGTTGTCCAATATCATCTTCAAAAGTGGACTTGTCATGGGTCCCATCCATTTCCGGTGATAAGCAAAAATCATCCATTGCTTTGTCTTCAACAAGGTAGTCCACATCATCCATTCTGGTGTGAGTATGCCATTCTTTTAATTTCGTTCAAACGATCGTTTGTGATTGCCTTAGGGTGGTATAGAGAGTTGCAATGATCTTTGAATCAAAAGTAATTCTTTTTTCCACTTAAGGGAATAACTCTATGAGTCACCTTCCCAGAGGTGTCCCGTAATGGGATCATGGCAGTTTCTCCTTGCTACTGTGAAACCCTCGTCAATTGTTTCTTCCATCCTTTTAAAGGTGTGTTTCATGTCTCAGCTCGAGAGATGTTACTATGTCTCATTCCATGAGTTGATCTTGTGATCATTAAGATGATCCTAAGTTGCTCGAACCTCAGGGAGGTCGATTCTTCTTAAATCCTTCCTTTCTACTCGTTGTCATGCTAGATGTAGTTATCAAAGCAAGACGTCGAGATCAAGGTGATGCAATGAATCAACATCCTTGAGAAGGACATCTGGATCGTGAAGGTCGTGTTAGCTTTGTATCCCCTCTGTCTTCTTACCTCACGTCTTGAATCTCGGGACGAGATTCTTGTTTAGTGGGGGCGAGTTGTCACAGCCCTAGAATTTTATTGCAATTAGTATCATAAGCATCCATGCATCATGTCTATATTTGTTTGAAAGTTGAAATGGGGATGGCAGAAACCCCCAGCACCACTTAATCCAACTAGGGTTACTAAAATATTTTTCAATGATCCTGAAATGCCCTTCAAAAATGTTCATCATCTTTGTCTTGGTCTAAAACCTCTGACAAAAATGGTGCAATACTTTCTAGGTCATCCAAAGGTCACTGGATTAAATCATATGTTATTTGAATTTGGGCATTTAAATGCTAGTAAATATTTTAAATGCCCAAGTAATCCTAAACTGAAATGTTCCATGTTGGATATATTCTAAACAGTGGGCATGTTAAGTTTGGTGATTTTTGAAAGGGTCTAAGTATTATTAAGAAAGCCCTAAAGACTACAGAAAAATAGAAAACAAATTAAAAGAGAAAGAGGGAGAACCTACCTGGTGGGCCAACCGGCCCACCACTGTAGCAGCCCAGCCGGGCAAAGCCAGCCCAGCCCACCTCCACCTCCCTGTCGTCTTCCACCTCCTACCAGTGGGTAGGAGGGCGTGTGCCCACGGCACGCACACGCGCGCCCGGCCACCTCCTGCTTCCCGGGACGCCCTGAGCCTTTCGTCGCGCCACGCCGCCCCCAAGACCCGTTTGGATCGATCTCTCCTTTCCTTGCTCTCCCCCTCGCCCGTTCCCCGCCATGGCCGAAGCCTCCATGGACGCACCGCCGCCGTTTGCCGCTGCCATCGACCTCCCCACGCCCATCCAGCTATGCCACGAGTTCTGCCTTGACCCCCGCGTCCTCTGCACCAATCCAGGCGCCGCCAGGAGCTCCGTGACGATGACCCCGAGCTCTTCTTCCTCCTCGGACCCGTGGATCTCCGCCGGTCGATTCGCGCCATCGAGGACGTCCCCAAGCCCACTGAGCTGCGCTTTGACCTCCCAGTGAGCTCCTCCGTCGTTTTCCCCTGTCCCCGTGGCTTGTCGCTTGCCGTAGCCGCGCTAGCCACCGTACCGAGCACCGCCGTCCGCCATGGACGCCGGTCATGGCGCTGCCGTGCCGCTCCACTCAAGCCGACAAGCCTAGCGAGCTCCTAGATGTACCAGGAGGCCGTAGATCCCCTTAGCTGGCCTCGCCGTACCCTGCAGCCCCGCGCCCGCATCAACCCGTTCTCCGGCCGCTGCCTCGCTCGTCGCCGGTGCCTCTGCAGGCCACCCCGGCTCCGACCGCCTCCACTATTGGATGCGCCACCCTACTAGCTCCCCGTAGATGCTTTTTGCGCGCCAAACCGGCCCCATAGCAAAATCCCGAAGCCCTCCGCCGCGTTTTGGTCGCCGCCGACGGAACTCCGGCGAAGCCAACGTGGCACCGTCATTAGACACTAATGACCCTGCTAAACTAACCCCTAGCTCACCGACAGATGGCCCCCCCCCTCTCTAGTTAACCTGGTTTAGTTTCTGTTTAGTTTTAACTAACCACAAGGGCCCCACAGGTCAGTTTGACCTGGCCACGTCACCTGTTGACCGGACCCCACCTGTCTGTGACACTAAATGTCACTGGGTCACTGACCAGTGGGTCCCACTGGTCAGGTTTGACCTGGACCGTGCCCTGTTGACGTGCTGACGCAGTAAAGGAATTTCTGGATTTAAAATAATACAGGAAATTCCAGAAAAACAATTTAAACTTCTAAAAATCATAGAAATTCAACCGCAACTCCAAATAAGATAAATTATATATGAAAAATTATCAGAAAAATTCAAGGAATCTGTTTATGGCATTTGCATGCATGTTTGAACAACCTAGGGTTGCTGCACAGGGCAATTTGCATAAATGACATTTAAATAAGCACATATGGAGTTTGAATTTGAACCCTTGGTTCAAACCAACTTCATTTAATATGGTTGCTAGTTGCATTAGCTCAATCAACAACATATTGCCATGACATTATCATGCATCATAATTGTTGCATTGCATTGATTGTGTTCCTCTTTGTTTGCCGGTATTTGTCCCCTCTCGATAGACGTGGTTCTGACGATGAGTTCGATGACACCGATGAAGAACTATACCATATTCAGAAGTGCCGGGGCAAGCAAAACCCCCTTGTTCATTCCGATACAATCCCACCCTCTCGCTCCTGCTCTCTTCTACTGCATTAGGAGAACAACAATTCATCTATTACTTGTTGCGGTAGTTGAACCCTTTATCCTCTGCAAGACCTGTCATTGCCATAGTAAATAGATGAAACCCACTAGCATGAGTAGGAGTTGTTTGAGCCCTGATGTGCCTACTCATTCATGCTTGTTGTCATGCCTGCTATTGCATAGAGTTGTGTCAGGTCTGATTCATCGGGAATGAATCGGAGGTGTGTGAACATGTCCTACTGTTGAGAGCTAAATGTGTGAACACGATTTGGTAAAGGTAGCGGTGAGAGGCCATGTAGGAGTGCATGGTGGGTTGTCTCATTGAAGCCATCCTCAGGAACTGAGTTCTGTGTTTGTGATCCATGAAATAGTTACTACCATGCATTGGGCCCGAAACCAATGGACCCTCTCGGCTTCTTAATCACCCTAGTACTCTGTCCAGGAGTTGCAACTAGTTTTTGGTGTTTGTAGGTTATGTGTTGGCAGCCGTGCATAGCGTTGACCCTAGGGGTGGGCTATGATGCGGTAGATACACCGTGGCACGGTGTACCGGGCGCCCGTTTGGTGTCTCGGGAACCCTGTTCACATCGTTCGGGGCCGTATGTGGAAACCTCGGCCGGACTCCCTGCGGATGGAACCTGGATAGGCGATAAACCTGGACTAGAGACTTGAGTGTTTAGGTAGGCCGTGGACGACACCCTCGTTGGGCTTCCGCTTGAAGGTTGCCGAGTACATGTTGTGTAAACGGCGGTAAGTGGTGAGAGCGTGTGTGAATAAGTACACCCCTGCAGGGTTAACATCATCTATTCGAATTGCCGTGTCCGCGGTAATGGACTTCTGGGTTGCCTATAACAGTTCATAGACAAGTGAAAGTGGATACTTTAAAACTCGCAAGACAAGTGTGAGTGCTATGGATGGCCTTCTCGTAGGGAGACGGGAGCGGATCCATTGTGGTGTATTGAATGGTGAATATGTGGACTCATGTGCGCCACCTCAAAAGAGTTGCTTGCAGTCGTAGTTCAGGTTAGCCACTAAGTCAAAGCTGGCTTGCTGCAGTTAAACTCCACCCCCCCCTTGTTGATACCGATGCATATGTAGCTAGTTTTGATGTAAGTCTTGCTGTCCACTACCTCAAACCAAACAGACTCTCTTCAGAAGTGATCTTTGTCCCCAAAGAGGACGTCCAACAGGATCTTTCCGATCGGCGAGGAGGAAAGCCCAGGTACAATGCCGTGGAACACTGTCCGGCTGCTCTGAAGCTGTCTTTGCTTGATTCCTAACTTCTCCATGGTATCCTTGTACAGGATATTGATGCTGCTGCCCCCGTCTATCAGAACTCGCGAGAAACGCGCGGCCCGTTTGTTCGTAGCAAAGGTGGCGTCCAGGACCAAGGCGTAGGAGCCTGGACTCGGCATCACTTCTGGGTGGTCAGTCCTGCTCCAGCTGATGGGCTTCTCAGACCAGTGCATGAACTCTGGCGTCTTTGAGGCTACTGCGTTCACCTCTTGTCGCTGCAGCCGCCTACTGCGTCGATCATCAGCCATACTGGTGAACACCACGTAGGCTCCGTGTTCTTCAGGGTATTCGTCTTGTACTGCGCCGACTGGCCTGACTGCCGGCTGCTAGGGCAGAGGCGGAGGCGGCTGCCCAGTAGGCGGGGGTGGCAGGAGGCCGTCTCCCTTCCGGGTGGTGTTATTCGATGGCTTTGCGCCACTTCGTAACTTGCAAGGTCCATCCAAGGTCTGCTCATAGGAGAAGGCCGGCAACCAGTTAGGCTTGCCGCCTTTCTGTCGCTTGGGCGGAGGCTACTCTTCGGGCTGCTGAGCTTCAACCGTCGCGACCTGCCGGCTGCTGGAAGCCGGCTGTGGGGCCTTGCGCTTATTGTCGCCCTGCTGTTGTCGTCGGCCGGCGTCTGCCGCCGGAGTTCTTGGAGCTTGAGGAGCCACTTTGCTAGTTGTGCTGATTTGAATTTCCGCCTTCATGGTGGAGTCGGCCGTGGCGTACTTGTCCGCTATGATCAGCAGCTCGTCGAGGGTTTCTGGCTCGTCGCAGAGGAGCTTGTGCTTGAGGAGGGTGCCTTCTCGGCACACGGCTGTGAAGTACTCGATGGCCTGCACCTCGTGCACGCCCTCGCAGGAGTTCCGGAGCTCAGCCCAACGCGTGAGGTAGTCGCGAGTCGACTCGTCAGGCATGCACAAGGAGAGCTGACGAGGCTTGGGAGGACACTTGTCCGTGCTGGTGAAGTTGCGGACGAACGCTTCGGTGAAGTCGACCCAGCTGTTGATGCTGCAGGGCTTTAGGCTGTTCAGCCATGTCTGGGCCGTGCCCTGGAGCATGAGCGGAACGTACTTTACGGTGACACGCTTGTTGCCGTTTGCTATGCTGACAGCCGTGGAGTAGTCGACTAGCCAGTCTTCCGGCTTCACAGAGCCGGTATACTTGGGCGTGTCTCTTGGGAGTGTGAACCCTCTGGGAAAGGGCTCGTCCCGAATGCGGGGCCCGAAACAAGGCGGACCCAGCTCGTCTTCTTCTTCCAGCGCGAGGGACCGGTGAAGTCGGTCGATCCGGTGGCGGGCGTCATTCTCTCCAACTCCCTCTCGGCGGCCATGGCGGTCACCGAGAGTCGTATGGTCAATAGGCGGCATGGAGACTCGCCTCTCCTTATGGGGAGGGGGAGGCGGACAGTCGTCCCATCGTTCCACTGCTCTCGGGCGGCCATCTCGGTCGCGCTCTATGGTAATGCGAGTCCGAGTGTGGCTGACAGCCGGCTCCTTGTCCTTTCTTCCTCGGGCGCCTCCAGTCGGCGTCCGAGACGTCGCGCCTTGATCTCGGTGCGGGTCGTCGTTTGGCCGCTGCGGTGCCTCCGTGCGGCAGGCAGCCTCGTTCTGCGCGGCGGCCGCGTCGAGGAGCCGCTGGACTCGCTCCATCATGAGGCGGCGTTCTTCGCCCTCGAAATTGTACAGCTCATCTGCCGCTGCCTGGGCGGCTTGGATGTTCTCCGCTGATGTAGCGTACATGGGGTGGCTAGCCCCAAACAGGCTTGCGATGGCTACGCCGCGCAGCTGGACCGCGCCAAGGCGGCTGGGCCCTGCAGGGGCCGGCGAGCCGCCAACGGCGCGATCCATCTCCCGTTGGTAAGCTTCTGACAAGCGTCTCATGTTGGCCAGCTTCTTCGCGCCTTCAACGAGCTGAAGGCGGCGCGCTTCTAACGTCTCTGCGTCAGCATCTTCCGGAATGGGCGTAGTTAGGTCTTGCAGCGCCGCGCCGAGTGAGTCGGACGCTCCTCCGCCAGGGAACTCGTCATGACTGATGACTAGCACCTCAGTGATGGTGCTTCCATCGCTCTCTGCGTGGGGGAGAGGTTCGTCGTAGACCACCACGTTGGTGAGGAACGCGTCGAGCAACGCGGTGTCGTAGTCGACCAGCATCGAGTCGGTGGAGCCTACGGACTCCAAGTCTATGGCAGGCCCGCCGAAAACGTGGAGTTGATTGAGGAGGCCCGCGAGGAGGTTCTCGGGGCCACCCGTGCCTGCGCCGGACGCAGTTTCGTCGGAGAGGCGGACCTCGCCGACAAGTTTGGCCAAGGAGCTGGCTGCGCAGGCGATTTCAACACCGCGCAGCACGTCGATGGAAACTTCGTCTGGCGTGCCTGGCTGGCTGCGCTCGCCAGGGAGGAAAAGGGTTCCTGTCCAGAACAGATCTCCGGACGGTGGTGCACCAGGCCCCATGGTGGGTGCCAAATGTCAGGGGTTTGGTGCGACATATGCCAACGGATGGCTTATCATGGTGGGGGCGAGTAGAACGTCGTCGGTGCCTGGAAACGGGATGAGGCGAAGACATGCACGCCGGCGAATCTTACCCAGCTTCAGGGCTCTCCGGGGAGATAATACCCCTACTGCTGCTCTGCGGGGTCTCCGCATGATCACTATGGCCAAGTGTTTACACGGTTGCTCCTTGAGCTGTTTCTTAGAGGTAGGAGAGGGCAAGGCTAGCTCTCTCCTTCTATCTGGTATGGTCTAGAGCTACTGGGTTCCAACCCTTTGCATGGGTGCCCTGGGGGGTTTATATAGGCCTACCCCCCAGGGGTACAATGGCAATTCGTCTGGGCGCGGGCCCAGCCGTCAGTGCCTTTGGCCTCCGATTTCTCCACCGACTGCTGGGGCCCGCCGATTGGTGGGCCCCGCCGACTGGTCTGGTACGGACCCGACAGGCTGCGTCCGCCGCGGGCGGGTTTTGCCGGCTGCTGATTACTGTAGCCGTGCTTCTGATGACGCGGGCTTGGTCATGGGGTCGTGGCAATAGTCCCGCCGCCTGGCGGGCGATCACTATTGCCACTCCCCAACACATCTTGATTAATGGTGCATGGGGCCCAGGGGATGGCTCTGCCGACTCCACGGGCCGACACCTGACGGATCCGACTGGCGGTCCTCTCGCCGTCTCCTAGAGTCTCACTGACTGGTGGGACGTGCTGCTTCCGGGCCGTTCAGACAAGCTGTCGTGGGCGTAGGACTCGGTACTGTGGTGCTGATGTCAGGGCCGGCAGGGCAACAGTGCCACGCCGCACGGAGATCTTCCCGAGTACGGTGCGCTGTGGCCATGCCTGCCCTTGGTAAGGGGTGGGAGTGGGCTTCACTGTAGCCACGCCCCTGCCCCATTCCCTTCGATGAGGTCATGGGTTTGTTGGAGTCGCCAGCCGACTCCCCAAAGCCGGCTTCTCTGGAAGTCGTCCCTGGGACTCGGCCGTGAGTGGGCAGTCGGCCGCCCTACCGTTGACTCCTCAGGAGGCGGCTCTTCGCCCTGGGGTCTTGAGGGGCGCAGCCTGCCCTGATGTCTTGAAAGGTTATGGGACTCGGGTTGGCCTACCCGTGGCCCATTACTCCGACAGGCATAGCCCAACAACCCTATGTATTTATTGGAGGGATTTATGAAAGTACTTTGAATTTGTCCCGTATGTGTAACATAAATTGCTTCATGGATGTCTCTTGTCTCATCTATATTCTTCGTCCTTGCAGGTACCTAGGATCACAGAGAGTGAGTCGGAGAGAGGCTAACAGCAGGTAGACCATGAAGTGCTATTCTGAACACTAGTGACAGAAAAGTTTAGTACGGTAGCCCGGATCCTATATCTTTGGGATATAAGAGTTGTAGCCATTAAATGCCCATTGCTATTATCTGATTATTTCTCAACTATAGGGCCGATCCCGCCAAACAGATTACAACATGCAATAAAATACATATTCAGGAAAAATATTAAGTGACATGGCAGCCGACTAGGCGATCAATTGTTCCAAACCACTTCAACGCACCAAATACCGGTTTGAGGAGGGGAAAAGTTGAAAGTTGATCGACTTTGACAATTTAGAATTGCAAGATAGATTGTTTCAAAGTTTGGGGTTGGTTCTTAGACATTTTTGATAGTCCAGGGTTCAAATATGGAGTTTTTTGAGTTGTACATCCATCAATTGGTATTAACTAGCAGCGTTGAATGACAAATTTTCATATACCCAATGTATTCCTCTTATATTTCCATTAATTCACTCCCCAATTTAAAATATTAAGTTATCAGTACTTACAGTTTTTAGCTGGCTCATTGTTGATTCATATGACCTGAAGAGTTGATCGGCTAGTCAAGTTGGTCTTCGGAAGCAACTACCAGTATATGTTATTGAAATTATCGTATAATCCATATAAATTAGTATCCTGAAAAGCAAATACATGCAATCATTTTCTACAAAATGACAATATAACATGTCTTTAACTTTAGGTACAACAACACACGCCACAATTCTCCTTCTTGCAGTAGCCTTTCTGGCTGTCATAACCAAGTATTTTGCACTCCTTGTTGCAGTAATCAACGGCATTCTGATATGAATCCACGCACATTGAGTAAGTAAAACATTGGATTCCAAATGCAGCCTTGGTACCTAAACACAATGAAGGAAGCACCACAACATACAAATTAATATGTATGGAAGAATGATACATAATCATTTGGGTCTGTTTTATATCAAGAAACTCATCTAGGAAACTAATTTGGAAATTACCTACGTCCCTCCCCGCTGCCGCTAGGCCACACAGAAAAGTGGTACACGTCAGCAAAAGAGCAACACAAAAGAGAATGCGTGTCTTGTTCTTGATAAGTGCCATCATCAAGACTGCCTTGCTATTACTTATTTTCTCTTGATGTTGTCCTTCTCTGAACGTATCTTTCCAGCACTAGTGTTTATTTTCTCTTGATGTTTTCCTTCTCTGAACGTATATTTCTAGCACCGGTGTTTATAAAGAGGAGCGAATGCACAATGATTCTTGCCTCTTTAACATTTTTGGTATTAATGGTTTCTTCCTAGTTTTGGTATAATCTAATTGCCATATTGACTTGTATCCTTACATAAAAAAATATTATGGGCCAAAGTTACACTTTAGAGGTCGTTTCCATGCACATTAAATTTCATATAATAATACGAACATTGAATGGCTCAGGGCACCATAGCAACCACTTTCCAAAACTTAGAGAAAAAATATGTATTTGTAACTTTCTGAAGTAATCCATGATAATCAGGCTATTAAAATAAATTGATATGTTAACAAAAATAACCATGCACAACAGAAAGTCTCACAAGACTTCGGTGTTGAAAATACTTTTAGAGAAGATGTTTTTAGAGATACCTAACCCCATAGTGTCAATTTTAATAGACTCTATAGCCCTTGTGGATAAAATTTTCCAAAGAAACTTAGTTGAAAGGTGAATGATATTATGCCAAAAACCTTTGCTATATTCGTACATGGCACTTCAGCTTCACGCTGGTGTAATGGTCTTACTACTCCCTGCATGTGGAGGCATGTAAATGTGAATGTCACCTTTCTTGATGTAATGTTGAGAACTCCACTAGAGAATGAACGACCCACTAGAGTTTCGACTCCGATTTCGGATATGAGTATGTTACCGTACGTAGCCGCAACATATTTGTTCATATTACTCAAACTTAAAGCACAACAAAACCTTATTTTTGATCCTTTCATTGGCATCCCATCACCAGACAACAAAAGATTCAACAAGCAATGATTTAAATAAAGTTCATGAGATCCTTGATGATGAGATACTGGTGGGTGAGTTAGAGTTACTCTAGAATGATGTTGTCTTTGCATAACTTTCACTCCCTAATGCATGCTTTCATTGCTCAAGAAATGCAATCACCTTCGTGCATTCCCGGCAAGCAAGTGTTCAATAGCAAAAATAGAATCAGGTGTTACTTTGTTAGTTTGTCTAGTTGAGCAAGAGCTTTGTGTTGATTATCTTTGCTTCGCTAACACTTGCATAATAACCATGTCACCGCTATACCTATACTAAGTTTAGAAGTCAAGAAGTGTAGGGTTATCTAGGTGTGTTGATCATAAGTGAAGCAAAACCTAATCGTTTATTTGGTGTAAACAACTGAGTTCCTTACGTTTTAGATTTTCCTCTACGTTGATCGAGGATGATCAAGTCTAAGCTCGGTGCAGTTGACAATTGTTGTTCTTGCACTCGTGATACATGAGCATAAACCGATATATTTCTTAAAAACCAAGATATTCACTCTGATATTACTACAAACGACTAATCAATGCAAAGGATTTTGAATGTCCGATCTTTCTTTTATTTCCATAGGAAATGGGTTAAATATGGAGGAAATCAAGCCAATACATGGAAGGGAGTAAAGAGGATATAGAGGAGATCAAGTGGGAGACACTCCTGGAAGAACAAAGCAAGACGATGTTCCATACGACCGCACACGCTCGGATGAGCTATCATATGGACTGCTAAAGGTCTCCTTGACCAACCCTACAAATATATACCATGAAGGGCTCAATCCCATAATAGCAACAGAGCATCTCCCAAACCTCAATCTTCATCGTCCAAATTATCCCTAGCAACCGCCATTTCCCATCTCATTTCCATAGCCGCCACCATCTCCACCCACCAAGCACTCATCCAACTAGCCATACTTTGTAATCGTATATCACATCCGGCAATTATTGTAAGACATATTATCAATCAATATTCATGATGTGTTCTTTGATGGATTGTACTTGTGATCTATTCTCCATATCTAAGGTACCATCATGGGTTGAGGCATAACCCTACAACCCTATGTATTTATTGGAGGGATTTGTGAAAGTACTTTGAATTTGTCCCGTATGTGTAACATAAAATGGCTTCATGGATGTCTCTTGTCTCATCTACATTCTTCGTACTTGCAGGTACCTAGGAACACAGAGAGTGAGTCAGAGAGAGGCTAACAACAGGTAGACCATGAAGTGCTATTCTAAACACTAGTGACAGAAAAGTTTAGTACGGTAGCTCGGATCCTATAACTTTGGGATATAAGAGTTGTAGCCACTAAATGCCCATTGCTATTATCTGATTATCTCTCAACTATAGGGCCGATCCCGCCAAACAGAATACAACATGCAATAAAATACATATTCAGGAAAAATATTAAGTGACATGGCAGCCAACTAGGCGATCAATTGTTCCAAACCACTTCAACGCACCAAATACCTGTTTGAGGAGGGGAAAAGTTGAAAGTTGATCGACTTTGACAATTTAGAATTGCAATATAGATTGTTTCAAAGTTTGGGGTTGGTTCTTAGACACTTGTGATAGTCCAGGGTTCAAATATGGACTTTTTTTGAGTTGTACATCCATCAATTGGTATTAATTAGCATCGTTGAATGACAAATTTTCATATACCCAATGTATTCCTCTTATATTTCCATTAATTCACTCCCCAATTTAATTTTTTAAGTTATTTGTACTTCCAGTTTTTAGCTGGCTCATTGTTGATTCATATGACCTGAAGAGTTGATTGGCTAGTCAAGTTGTTCTTCGGAAGCAACTACCAGTATATGTTATTGAAATTCTCGTATAATGCATATAAATTAGTATCCTGAAAAGCAAATACATGCAATGATTTTCTGAAAAATAACAATATAACATGTCTTTAACTTTAGGCACAACAACACACACCACGATTCTCCTTCTTGCAGTAGCCTTTCTGGCCGTCATAACCAAGTATTTTGCACTCCTTGTTGCAGTAATCAACGGCATACTGATATGAGTCCATGCACACCGAGTAAGTAAAACATTGGATTCCTAATGCAGCCTTGGTACCTAAACACAATGAAGGAAGCACCACAACATACAAATTAATATGTATGGAAAGAATGATACATAATCATGTGGGTCTATTTTATATCAAGTAACTCATCTAGGAAACTAATTTGGAAATTACCTACGTCCCTCCCCGCTACCGCTAGGCCACACAGAAAAGTGGTACACGTCAACAAAAGAGCAACACAAAAGAGAATGCGTGTCTTGTTCTTGATAAGGGCCATCATCAAGACTGCCTTGCTATTACTTATTTTCTCTTGATGTTGTCCTTCTCTGAACGTATCTTTCCAGCACCGGTGTTTATTTTCTCTTGATGTTTTCCTTCTCTGAACGTATATTTCTAGCACCGGTGTTTATAAAGAGGAGCGAATGCACAATGATTCTTGCCCCTTTAACATTTTTCGTATTAATGGTTTCTTCCTAGTTTTGGTATAATCTAATTGCCATATTTACTTGTATCCTTACATAACAAAAATATTATGGGCCAAAGTTACATTTTAGAGGTCGTTTCCATGCACATTAAATTTCATATAATAATACGAACATTGAATGGCTCAGGGCACCGGAGCGACCACTTTCCAAAACTTAGGGGAAAAAATATGTATTTGTAACTTTCTGAAGTAATCCATGATAATCAGGCTATTAAAATAAATTGATATGTTAACAGAGAATAACCATGCTCAACAGAAAGTCTCACAAGATTTGGGTGTTGAAAATAGTTTTAGAGAAGATGTTGTTAGAGATACCTAACCCCATAGTGTCAATTTTAATAGACTCTATAGCCCTTGAGGATAAAATTTTCCAAGGAAACTTAGTTGAAAGGTGAATGATATTATGCCAAAAACATTTGCTATATTCATACATGGCACTTCAGCTTCAAGCTAGTGTAATGGTCTCACTACTCCATGCACGTGTAGGCATGTAAATGTGAATGTCACCTTTCTTGATGTAATGCTGAGAACTCCACTAGACAATGAACGATCCTCTAGAGTTTCGACTCCGATTTCGGCTATGAGTATTTTACCGTACGTAGTCGCAACATATTAGTTCATATTACTCAAACTTAGAGCACAACAAAACCTTATTTTTGATCCTTTCACTGGCATCCCATCACCAGACAACAAAAGATTCAGCAAGCAATGATTTAAATAAAGTTCATGAGAGCCTTGATGATGAGACACTTGTGGGTGAGTTAGAGTTACTCTAGAATGATGTTCAAGAAATGCTATCACCTTCGTGCATTCCCGGCAAGCAAGTGTTCAGTAGCAAAAATAGAATTAGGTGTTACTTTGTTATTTTGTCTAGTTGAGCAAGAGCTTTGTGTTGATTATCTTTGCTTCGCTAACACTTGCATAATAACCATGTCACCGCTATACCTATACTAAGTTTAGAAGTCAAGAAGCGTAGGGTTATCTAGGTGTGCTGATCATAAGTGAAGCAAAACCAAATCGTTTATTTGGTGTAAACAACTGAGTTCCTTATGTTTTGGATTTTCCTCTACATTGGTCGAGGATGATCAAGTCTAAGCTCGGTGCAGTTGACAATTGTTGTTCTTGCACTCATGATACATGAGCATAAACCGATATATTTCTTAAATACCAAGATATTCACTCTGATATTACTACAAACGACTAATCAATGCAAAGGATTCCAAATGTCTGATCTTTATTTTATTTACATAGGAAATGGGCTAAATATGGAGGAAATCAAGCCAATACATGGAAGGGAGTAAAGAGGATATAGAGGAGATCAAGTGGGAGACACTCAAGGAAGAACAAAGCAAGACGATTTTCCATACGACCGCCCACGCTCGTATGAGCTATCATATGGACTGCTAAAGGTCTCTTGGACCAACCCTACAAATATATACCATGAAGGGCTCAATCCCATAATAGCAACGAAGCATTGCCCAAACCTCAATCTTCATCGTCCAAATTATCCCTAGCCACTGCCATTTCCCATCTCATTTCCATAGCCGCCACCATCTCCACCCACCAAGCACTCATCCAACTAGCCATGTCGGAGTAATGGGCCATGGGTAGGCCAACCCGAGGCCCATAACCTTTCAAGACATCGGGGCAGGTTGCGCCCCTCAAGACCCCAGGAAAAAGAGCCGCCTCCTGAGGAGTCGACGGCAAGGCGGCCGACTGCCCGCTCACGGCCGAGTCCCAGGGACAACTTCCAGAGAAGCCGGCTATGGGGAGTCAGCCTGCGAATCCAACAAACCCCATGACCTCATCGAAGGGGACGAGGCAGGGGCGTGGCTACAGCAAAGCCCAGCCCCGTCACTCACCAAGGGCAGGCATGGCCACAGCATGCCGTACCCCAGAAGATCTCCATGTGGCGTGGCACTGTTGCCATGCCGGCCCTAACATCAGCACCGCAGGGCCGAATCCTGCACCCACGACGGCTTGTCTGTACGGCCTGGAGGCAGCAAGGCCACCAGTCAGTGAGACCTCGGGAGACGGCGGGAGAACCACCGGTCAGACCCGTCGGGAGTAGGCCTGGGGGAGTCGACCGAGCCCTCCCCCGGGGCCCACGCGCCATTAATCAAGATGAGATGGGGAGTGGCAACAGTGATCGCCCGCCAGGTGGCGGGGCTGTTGCCACGACCTCATGATCAAGCCTGCGTCATCAGAAGTACGGCTACAGTAATCAACAGCCGGCAAGACCCGCCCGCGGCGGACGCAGCCTGTCGGCTCCGTACCCGGCCAGTCGGCGGGGCCCGCCAGTCAGCGGGCCCCAGCGGTCAGCCAAGAAGACGGAGGCAAGAGACACTGACGGCTGGGCCCGCGCCCAGCCAGATTACCATTGTACCCCTAGGGGGTAGGCCTATATAAACCCCCCAGGGCACCCATGCAAAGGGTTGGAACCCATTAGCTCTAGACCAGATCATATAGAAGGGAGAGAGCTAGCCTTGCCCTCTCCTACCACCAGAAAACAGCTCAAGGAGCAACCGTGTAAGCACTTTGCCATAGTGATCATGCGGAGACCCCGCAGAGCAGCAGTAGGGGTATTATCTCCCCGGAGAGCCCCGAAGCTGGGTAAGATTCGCCGGCGTGCATGTCTTCGCCTCATCCCGTTTCCAGGCACCGGCGACGTTCTACTCACCCCCACCATGATAAGCCATCCGTTGGCATATGTCGCGTCAAACCCCCGACATTTGGCGCCCACCGTGGGGCCTGGTGCGCTGCCGTCCGGAGATCTGTTCTGGACGGGAACCCTTTTCCTCCCTGGCGAGCGCAGCCAGCTAGGCACGCCAGATGGAGTTTGCGCCGACGCGCTATGCGGCGTTGAGATCGCCTGCGCGGTCAGCTCCTTGGCCGAACTCGTCCATGAGGTCCGCCTCTCCGACGAACCTGCATCGAACGCAGGCACGGACGGCCCCGAGAACCTCCTGCCATAGACTTGGAGTCCGTAGGCTCCACCGACCCGATGCTGGTCGACTGTGACACCGCGTCGCTCGACGCGTTCCCCACCAACGTGGTGGTCTATGACGAACCTCTCTCCCACGCAGAGAGCGACGGAAGCACCGTCACTGAGGTGCTAGTCATCAGTCATGACGAGTTCCCCGGCGGAGGAGGGCCTGACTCACTCGACGCGGTGCTGCAAGACCTAACTGCGCCCATTCTGGAAGACGCTGACGTAGAGACGTTGGAGGCGCGCCGCCCGCAGCTCGTTGAAGGCGCGAAGAAGCTGGGCAGCATGAGGCATTTGTCAGAAGCCTACCAGCGGGAGATGGATCACACCGTCGGCGGCTCGCCGGCCCCGGCGGAGCCCAGCCGCCTTGGCGCGGTCCGGCAGCGCAGCGTAGCCATCGCCAACCTTGGTGTAGCCCTATGTACGCTACACCAGCAGAGAACATCCGAGCCGCCCAGGCAGCGGCGGACGAGCTGGACAATTTCGAGGGCAAAGAACGCCGCCTCATGATGGAGCAAGTCCAACGGCTTCTCGACGCGGCCGCCGCGCAGAACAAGGCTGGCTGCCGCGCGGAGGCGCCTCAAGGGCCCAACGACGACCTTCACCAAGACCAAGGCGCGACATCTCGGACGCTGACTGGCGGCGGCCAAGGAAGAAGAGACAAGGAGCCGACTGTCAGCCACAGTGGGACTCGCATTACTATAGAGCGCGACCGAGACGGCCGCCCAAGGGCAGTGGAACGATGGGACGACTGTCCGCCTCCCCCTCCCCGCAAGGAGAGGTGAGTCTCCCGCCGCCTGTTGACCATCCGACACTCGGTAACCGCCTTGGCCGCCGAGAGGGAGTTGGAGAGAACGACGCCCGCCATCGGATCGACCGACTCCACTGATCCTTAGCATTGGAAGAAGAAGACGAGCTGGGTCTGCCTTGTTTCGAGCCTCACATTCGGGACGAGCCCTTTCCCAGAGGGTTCACGCTCCCAAGATACATGCCCAAGTATACCGGCTCCGTGAAGCCGGAAGACTGGCTAGTCGACTACTCCACGGCTGTCAGCATAGCAAACGGCAACAAGCGTGTCGCTGTAAAGTACGTTCCGCTCATGCTCCAGGGCACGGCCCGGACATGGCTGAACAGCCTAAAGCCCCGCAGCATCAACAGCTGGGTCGACTTCACCGAAGCGTTCGTCCGCAACTTCACCAGCACGTACAAGCATCCTCCCAAGCCTCGTCAGCTCTCCTTGTGCGTGCAAGGCCCCGACGAGTCGACTCGCGATTACCTCACGCGTTGGGCCGAGCTCCGAAACTCCTGCGAGGGCGTGCACGAGGTGCAGGCCATCAAGTACTTCACGGCTGGGTGCAGAGAAGGCACCCTCCTCAAGCACAAGCTCCTTTGCGACGAGCCAGAAACCCTCGACGAGCTGCTGATCATAGCGGACAAGTACGCCACGGCCGACTCCTCCATGAAGGTGGAAATTCAAATCAGCAAAATTGGCAAAGTGGCTCCTCAAGCTCCAAGAACTCCGGCGGCAGACGCCGGCCGGCGACAACAGCAGGGCGACAACAATCGCAACCTTTGAAGCCCAGCAGCTAGAAGAGCAGCCCCCGCCCAAGCGACAGAAAGGCGGCAAGCCAAACTGGTTGCCGGCCTTCTCCTATGAGAAGACCTTGGATGGACCTTGCAAGTTCCATAGCGGCGCAAAGCCGTTGAATCACACCACCCGAAAGTGCAACTGGCTCACCAGGATCGCCAAGGGAGACGGCCTCCTGCCTCCCCCGCCTGCTGGGCAGCCGCCTCCGCCTCTGCCCTAGCAGCCGACTGTCAGGCCAGTCGGCGCAGTACAAGATGAATACCCTGAAGAGTGTGGAGCCTATGTGGTGTTCACCAGTGTGGCTGATGATCGACGCAGCAGGCGGCTGCAGCGATAAGAGGTGAACGCGGTAGCGTCAGAGACGCCAGAGTTCATGCATTGGTCTGAGAAGCCCATCAGCTGGAGTAGGGCTGACCACCCAGAGGTGATGCCGAGTCCGGGCTCCTACGCCTTGGTCCTGGACGCCACCTTTGCTACGGACAAACAAGCCGCGCATTTCTCGCGAGTTCTGATAGACGGTGGCAGCAACATCAATATCCTGTACAAGGACACCATGGAGAAATTAGGAATCAAGCAAAGACAGCTTCAGAAGAGCCGAACTGTGTTCCACGGCATTGTTCCTGGGCTTTCCTGCTCGCTAATCAGCAAGATCCTGATGGACGTCCTCTTTGGGGACAAAGATCACTTCCATAGAGAGCCCGTTTGGTTTGAGGTGGTGGATCTTGAGAGCCCATACCATGCGCTGCTTGGCCGACCTGCCTTGGCCAAGTTCATGGCGGTCCCCCACTACGCCTACCTCAAGATGAAGATGCCCAGTTCCAAGGGAATTCTGACTGTGGCTGGCGACTACCGGAAGTCATCTGCTAGCACAACAGAGAGCAGTCGGCTGGCCGAGTCCTTGGTAATCGCGGCTGAGAAGCGGCTCCTTGAGCGAGTTGTAGCGATGGCCGGCAAGCAGCCTGAGGTGTCGCCCAACCCAAAAGAGTCGGAGACTGAGGGTTCGTTCAAGCCAGCGAAAGAGACAAAGAAGATACCATTGGACCCGGAGCACCCAGAAAGGTACGCCGTCGTAGGTGCAAACCTCGACAGCAAATAGGAAGGCGAGCTCGTCAATTTCCTCCATGAGAATCGAGACATCTTTGCATGGTCCCCCAAGGACATGCCAGGTGTACCGACGAAATTCGCCAAGCACAAGTTACATGTCCGATCTGATGCAAAGCCGGTCAGACAGCCCCTACGCCGCTTATCAGAAGAGAAGAGAAGAGTTGTCGGAGAATAGATTGTAACATCCCAAAATTCTAAATTTTGGAATGTTATAATAAATAGATAGATTTGACTGATTGTTTGATTGATTGTCTGAAAGTGAGTGAATTCGAAACCTTTTTGGAAGTTAAATGAGAGGGAATAAAAGGACTTTCCCAAACTTTCATTTTTGCATTTTATGCTCTCCGTGAATTCAAATGCCTTTCAAACACAAAACCCTTGAGAGAAGATGACATGCCTTCTTCCATTTAAAAAAAATGAAAAGGGTGTTTGAAAAATAATTGAATTTCATTTGGAAATATTCCAATTCTGGAACTTTATGCGACTCAATGATTTTCACGAGAGAAGATAAAATGACTTCTTCAAATTATATGAAATATGAGTTGGGAGTTTCAACGAATTAAATTCAAAGCTCTTTTGAATTTATTTTCAATTTGGAATGTTATATATGAGATCATCATGCATATCTTATTTTCTTGCATTTTGGTCGATCCTAGAAATTTCACGCAACTCAAGGACCTTCGGAGAGAGTTGGAGATTTCGTTATTTTCATATTTGAGAGTTTTCTTGAATTTGAAAAAAAAGGATCATTCGATTTATTTATTTCATCTTCAATTATTTTTCCGCTATCAAAAATATGAGAGAGGGAATAATAGGACTTTCCCAAAATATAGGAAAAATGAAGATTTAATAAATAGATCAAATTTTGGTTTTGCCGGAGTTTTGTTTACGTTTTATTTGGATAGGGAAAAATGCGCGTTTTTGAAAATTTCATTTTAGGTCCGGAGAAAAGTTCATTTTGTTCGGCTCATTTTTAGGAGTCGGGGAAAATTTACTTTAGATTTTTTTGGGAGCCCGTTTATATTTTCTTTTCTGAGTTTTTCTGCGCGCGAAATCTGTTAAAAAAATCCTCAGCGCCTTGGGCCAAAGGCCCAAGCCACCGCCGGCCAAGGCCAGGAGGCCATCGCGCGAGCGACCAGGCTCCAGGGAGCCGCCGCCGTTGTCTTTTGGAAGTCCTAGTAGGACTTTTGTCCTACTCCCGTTTATTCCGTTTCTTTTTCTAGATCTTTCCTACTCCTATTCCAATTCCTTGATCCCTCCTCCAAGTAAACCCCCCCTCCCCAATATAAATACCCAAGCACCCCCCCCTCTAAATCATCAAAACCAAAGCCTAGAGCTCCACCACACCCCGCGCCGCGCCACCCCTCACCCGCGCGCCGCCTTAGGCCGCCGCCCGCGCCCTGCGTCACTGCCGCCGCCGCTGCACCTTGCCGCCGCCGTCGGAGCCCTTCGCCGGAGACCTCGCCGAAGGTAGCCCCGCGCCGCATCTCTTCTTTTCATCGGATCGTTTTCTTCTAATCGTTCCTATTCTTTTCTTCTCTAAACCGTTCCGGTTTTCTAGATCGGTTTTTTTTTTCATTTTGGTTTTCTTCTCCGAAACCCTTGATCGGATTCGTTTTCTTTTCCGATTTAGTTGCCTTTGGACCGTTCGCCGGACCGTTCATCCTAACGAACGTGATCACCAGATTCTTCTAGGTTAACGAACGTCCCTTCGTTTAACCATTCTTCTTTTTCTTTTCGTTGGATTTATTCCGCGATCGCGATCTCAGATCCGATCTTCGTTCTAGTTTATCTTCTCGCCCGTTTATCGGAATCAGGTGATATAAGCGCCTGGAGTTTCGTCTCGAAACCGCCGTTCCGTCTAATCAACTTAAACAAGTTTTTGCTACTGTAAAATATTCACCTAGTTTCAACTTGCTAGAACCGAGTTGTTTTCTTCCGCCGTTTGTTTTCCATCGTTTGTTCGGGTCGTTCTTTCTTTGCAACCGGAGTTCTTAATTTGAACTTTCTGGTTCGTTCTCTCGTTCGAGTTTTACCTGTGCATTAGATGAGTACTTATTGCGTGGTTACTATTGTTTGCTTACGATAGACTGACCGGAGTGTGACGAGTAGATCTATCAAGAGTTTTGAGTGCGAATCATCTTCATCTACATTGCAGGCAAGTTCACACTTAGATCATACCTTTTCTACAACCCATGTTTTATTGCATTAGATCAATCCTCACACATTGCATGATTATGATCTAATTAAATTGTGGGATGGGAAGTAGATGAGGTAGTACCTATTACCTGTATTATTATGAAACCCTTGGGAGTTACTTCTACGTTTGCTTATTATGCCATGCTATGCTAGTAGACGTGGATTGGGTGAGTGATATCCATGACAGATGTGAGTTGATAATTTTAATGGTTTATCTAAGGTGGCAACTTAAACACACATCTAGGTGGATTGAGGCACCTGATGTCTATGAGGACTTGCCTGTTTTTTTTCGGACCGCCACCCAGGCTCAAAGGGATCATAAGATAATTCATACTAGTAACTTCCGTGTGCAGCCACAAGCCATTATGGGCTCTGGCATAGTTGACTAAGTCGTGCAAACTCTTATAGTGGTGGACTAGCAGATGTAGGGGATGTAGGTGTACCGGTCCACCCATCGTAAGGTGCTAGCGCTTCTGAAAGTCTATGTCTCGGTCATCCGTTTCTTAAACACCATGTAGTGCGAGAAACCAAGCGGAGGCAATCGAGTCTTGTGGGGAAAAGTGTGCAAACCTCTGCAGAGTGTACAAACTAATCATGATTAGCCATGTCCCCGGTTATGGACAACTTGAGTATCTAGTACTTGAATATCATGTGAATCTCATCACGTTACATTAAATGAATATTGTTGGGTTTAATGATGTTACTTAATTGGGATTGAGAATGCTGTCAACCATTCTCAATGTTCAACAACCACCATGTTAGTTAAATAAATTTATTCCGTTGCAGTAGGGAAAAATTGGCTTTACGCAAAAACCTTATAACCATAGAGCTTTTCCACCAGCCAAATATGCATATAGTGATAGCCATTGTTCATCATTTTCTCTATGGTGTGAATTTGCCAGTACATTCAATGTACTGACCCGTTTCGGGCTGCAACGTCTCATATTGCAGGTTTCTTACGACGAGTAAGTGTTACGTTAGGGTTATGATTTCTACACTCAACTTTGCCGTGGGTGTTGATGGGAATCCACAACCTTGTTGCTTCTGCTATATGGATTGAGGTAATAGTACTTATGTTACTTTATACATGTGATTTACCTCTGTTATAAATCCTTCGAGTACTGTGTGTGTCAGCATACCGATCCAGGGATGACACGTAAGCACAGAGACTTGATCCATTCGGGTCGGGTCGCTACAAGATGGTATCAGAGCACATGTTGACTGTAGGACGTGACCCTAGAAACTGGCAAGCCCATAGCAAAGATTTTTCCCTACAACTTTCCCTTTCAAAAGACCTTTTACCTATCTTCTCTTCTGTCAGGACCCCGACTCAATGCCACATCGATCTAGCATGTAACACCTCATATCACTTTGCGGCCTCACGCACGGTATCCCCACGGGTGTCGCCTTACCTTTGCCCGGGACCGTTTGCGCCTTTTGGCACACGTATATGACGGTGTCGCTAGCATCCATATGATAAGGAGCCCGGGCTGACATGGCTAGTCGTAAACCCAAAGTGGCACTAACTTACAGGGACAGGCATCCATGACCCAGCATCGAACGTGTCGGTCATCAACGAGTGAATCCAGGCTGTAGCACTGGCTAACAGGACTCCGGTGAACCTGGCTGTAGCGGGCTAGCAGGACTCCGGTATTCATCGCGTGACATTTCCCCGAAGGGACAGACACAGGATCGAAGAAGGACACATGCTGGCCTGCCTAAGTGTTCCGGAGCAGTAGCAAGCTACCAGGGCTCAGTGGAAGCACTAGGAGACATTTCCCGGTAAGAGAGGCTACTAAGAATAAACAACTAGATAGTCAGATCCCACACATAGCAATACACATTACACGTACGCATAACATGCAAGTATGTGCTGTACAACATGGCATCACAGCATAACTCAACAATCATATAGATAAAGGCTCATAAGAGCCATCATAGCATTTATTGCAAACAGGGGTCACAAAACCCATCATACAGAGCATACAAGCAACAAGCGGAAGCATTACATGTCTGGGTACAGACATCTACAAATGAAAAAGGCTGAAGAGCCTGACTATCTACAACATCCGATCAAGATCGTAGCTGAGGTACTAGCTACTAGTCGAAGTCCATGAGAGCCCTAGTAAGACCGAAGTCTCTGCTGCAAAAACATAAATAAAGCAACATGAGTACAAAGGTACTCAGCAAGACTTACATCAAATCCTATCATACATGCATTTGTATCAAGAGGGTAATGTGGGGTTTAGTTGCAGCAAGCCAGCTTTGACTCTGTGGCTATCCTGTTCTATGACTACCAGAAACTCTGGAGGTGAGACAACGTACACGAGTCCACTAATCACCATACAATACACTACTATGGATTCATCCTCGTCTCCCTACGAGGAGGCCATCCATAGCACTCACACTTGTCTTGAGCATTTTAGAGTATCCACTTCAGGTTGTCTATGTACCATGTAAGCATCCAAGAAGTCCATAACCGCGGACCCGGCTATTCGAATAGATCATGTTAACCCTGCAGGGGTGTACTTCTTCACACACGCTCGCGCCACTTACCGCCATGTACACGTCATGTATCTCGGCAATCTTCAAGCGGAAGACTGGCGAGGGTGTCGGCCACGACCTGACTAACCACACAAGACTCTAGTCCAGGTTTATCTCCTATTCGGGTTCCACCCGCAAGGAGATCCGGCCGGGGTGTCGCTTACGGCCCCAAACGATGTGTACAGGGTTCCCGAGCCCACCATCCGGGTGCCACTCGGTACACCAGGCCACGTGTGCCTAGTCTGTCCCAAGCCCACCCTGCCGGGTGCCACTTGGTAGAAAAATAGCACTACCTACAAACACCAGGAACTAGTTGCGACTCCTGGACAGAGATCAAGTTGGTTAATAAGCCGAGAGGGGCACTTAAGCATTCCAATGTGTGGTAGTATCGAGTCATTGGAAAACATACATAGAACTCAGTGCTTAAGGACAGTTCCAGTGAGACAACCCACCATGTACTCCTACATGGCCTCTCACCGCTACCTTTATCAAATCGTGTTCACACACTTCACTCTCAGCATCAGAACATATCGTAACACTCCAATTCATTCCCAATGAACTAGACCTGACACAACTCTAAGCAATAGCAGGCATAGCATGGTAGGAACACAACAATGGCTTCAATCAACTCCTACACATGCTAGTGGGTTTCAACTATTTACTGTGGCAATGACAGGTCATGCAGAGGAATGGGTTCAACTACCGCAGCACAAAGTAGCAGATGAACCGTTGTTGTCCTAATGCAATAACTGAGAGCAGGAGCGAGAGAGTAGGGTTTTATCGAAATGAACAAGGGGGTTTGCTTGCCTGGTAGATCAGCAAGGAAGGCACTGCTTCATAGATAGGCACTCTGGAACAGACTCCGGAGCAGGACCTATCGAGAAGGAACAGTGTCGGCAATCAAAACACAATCATATGCAACAATATGATGCATGAACATGGCATGTAGATGTGATGCTGTTTGAGCTAATGCAACTAGTAATCATTTGGTTTGAAGTCCATTTGAACCATAATCTCAAATGCAATTCTAAATTAAGTCTCTTATATATGCCATAATGTGTTTTCTCATATTCAGCATGTATAGGTTGGTTTGTCATGCATGAAACTAGTACAGATGGAAATATTGCATTTTTCTGATAATTTTTCATATATAAATTATTTTAATCTGAGCTACGGTTGAATTGCTATGAATTTTTGAAGTTTAAATCAATTTCTGGAATTTCCTGATTTAATTTAAATCCAGAAATCATATTATTGCGCCAGCATGACGTCATCACTACATCAGCAGGTCAACGCGGCTGTCCAGGGTCAAACCTGACGTGTGGGGTCCACACGTCAGTGACACTGGGGTTAAACAGGGGTTAATTTAATCCTAATTAAAAGTTAGTGGCGCTGGGGCCCACTGTCAGCCATAGGGGGGGGTTAATTAAGCGGTGATTAGCACTAAGCTAATCACCTGACGGCCGGGCCCACATGGCAGGGCTCAGGCGACGGGGCTCGCCGCCGGCGACCTCTCGACGCGGTGGAGTCCGCGCCACAGGCCACGGGGACGGCGTCTGAGAGCACCGGGGCATAGCCCGGGCTCGTCCGCATCCAGGGGAGCAGACGGGAAGCCGCGGGGATGCCGGAGCTCGCCGGAGCGAAGCTCGGGGCGGCGGCCGGAGTTCGGCCTCGAGCGGAAACGGGCTGCGGGGCACGGGGAGGCCACCTGAGGGGCTCGGCGGCACCCTCGTGGCACTGGGAGCGCGAAGGGATGCTCGGTTTGGACGGAGGCGGGCCGAGACGGCGACGGCGACATGGACGGTGGCGAGAGGCTTCGGCCATGGTGGGGAACGGCGCTACGGCGCGGAAACGAGGGGGGGGGGAGAAGAGAGGGGAACGGTGGCGGAGCTCACCGCGATTGCAGCGGTAGTCGAAGTGGGCTCGGGGACGCACTCTAGACGGCGAATCGACGGCGATGGTGGTCGGAGCCCGAGGAGGAAGACGATGGCGACGGCGGCTCCGCAGGGCGTCCGTCGTCTTGTGGCTTGACGGAGAGCTTCAGGGCGAGGGGGCGGAGCTCCTGCGCGTGTCGGGGAGGCAAGGGGAGGCCGGTGGCGGCGGCTATGGCGAACGGCGGCGACCGACGCGTTCGGACACGAGAGAGAGAGAGCGAGGGAGAAGGGGAAAAGCACGGGAGAGAGGGGGGTGAGGCCAGGGGATCGGGGCGGCACCGAGAAGAAGCAACGCGGCGTCGCGCTGGCAGGGCAGGCAGGCAGGCGAGCTGGTGGCGTGGCGCGGTGGCGCGCGCGCGCGCTGGGCACGCTCCCCTCCCTCTGTCGAGGACGAAGACGACATAGGAGGGGGCGGGCTGTGCCGCCTGCTGGCTGGGCCGGCCTGCTGCTGCTGGGCCAGAGGCGCCAGGCAGAAGCCCAGGTAAGGTTTTCCTGTTTTAATTCTGTTTTCTAATTTTTCTGACATTTGTTTTGATTTAATAAAATACTAAATCAACTTATTACCTTATGCCAATTTTTGCAGGAGCTAGATATATTATTCCAGAGCTCCTTTATAAATGGCATAATTTTTGGACCATATTTCATATATATAACAATATATATCCAAAGCAAATAATTATCGGATTAATCCAAATGGCCAAAATTAAATATCCATGAGCTCCTAAAAATATTGGTTTGATTTTTATCTCTGTCCAATATTTTCAGAGGGCAACATGAGCATTTTCTTGGACCCTTTTGGAGAAATTTTTATTAGGGTCATTTTCGAAAATGATTCTGAGGGTTCCACCAATCCTCATTTCAAATTTAAATGAAATTTAAATATGATGCACAAATGGCTAGCTAGTCTAAGTCATACCAGACTAGGGATGTGACAACTCGCCCCGACTTGAAAAAATCTCGTCCCGAGATTCAGGGGTCGACGGAAAGAAAGCGGGGTACTCCAGTCGAAGACGATCTTCTCGCTCCCAAGTAGCTTCTCTCTCGGAATGATGAGACCACTGAACTTTGAGAAACTTGATGTTCTGACGTCGGGTAACACGCTCTGCTTGATCAAGAATGCGAACCGGGTACTCCCAGTATGTGAGGTTATCTTGGAGATCAAGCGTTTCGTGGTCCACTCCGCGAATGGGATCCGAGAAGCAACACCTGAGTTGAGAGACGTGGAAGACATCATGAACTCGAGAAAGATATGGGGGTAGTTCCAACTGGTAGGCAACCTCTCCTCATTTAGCGAGAATGCGAAAAGGACCAATGTAACGAGGAGCCAACTTGCCCTTGATACCGAAACGATGGTTACCCTTCATGGGAGAAACCCGAAGGTAAGCTTTTTCGCCAACTTCATAAGTCATATCCTTATGATGACGATCATACTGACTCTTTTGACGAGACTGGGCTGTTTTCAAATTCTCACGAATGATGTGAACTTGCTCTTCTGCCTCCTGGATCATGTCCGGTCCAAAGAATTGTCTTTCACCGGTTTCTGACCAGTTCAAAGGTGTTCGACATCTTCGTCCATAGAGAACCTCAAAAGGAGCTTTCTTGAGGCTGGATTGGTAGCTATTGTTATAAGCAAACTCGGCGAAAGGAAGACATTTCTCCCAATCCATACTGAATGAGATAACGCAAGCTCTGAGCATGTCTTCGAGAATTTGATTGACCCGTTCCACCTGACCACTCGACTGAGGGTGGAAAGCGGTACTGAAGGAAAGATGGGTTCCCATGGCAGTTTGGAAACTCTCCCAGAAATGAGAAGTGAAAAGACTGCCACGGTCTGAATTGATCTTTAGTGGAACACCATGAAGTGACACTATTCGAGAAATATATAAGTCAGCAAGCTGACTAGCAGTGATACCTTCCCGAACAGGAAGGAAGTGAGCCACTTTGGAAAGACGATCAACGACTACGAAGATAGCGTTATCCCCTTTCTTGGTCCTGGGAAAGCCGGTGATGAAGTCCATACCAACTTCATCCCATTTCCACTCAGGAATGGCTAAAGGCTGAAGGGTGCCAGCAGGCCTTTGATGCTCTGCTTTAACGCGACGACAAACGTCACATTTAGCAATGAACTCAGCGATTTCTCTCTTCATCCTAGTCCACCAGAACCTCTGGCGTAGATCCTGATACATCTTAGTGCTACCGGGATGAATCGCGAGAGGAGATTCATGCGCCTCCTTAAGAATCAACTGTCGCAGATGTTGATTCTTGGGAACCACCAAGCGATTCTCAAAGAAAACAACACCACGATCATCCATAGAGAAACATCCACCAACTCCCTTCTTAATGTTTCTCTTAATGCGGATAACCCCCCTATCAAACTTCTGGTCAGAGATGATCTGATCCTCAAGGGTAGGTTTCGCCACCAAGGTAGAAAGGAATCCGTGAGGAGCAATGTGAAGATTAAGCTTACAGAATTCCTCATGGAGAAGTGGTTGGCCTTGCTGCAACATGAGATTGTTGCAATAATATTTACGGCTTAGAGCATCAGCCATGACATTGGCTTTGCCTGGGGTGTAGGTAATCCCTAGATCATAATATGTGATAAGCTCCAACCAACGTCTTTGCCTAAGGTTCAGATCCGGTTGGGTGAAGATATACTTGAGACTCTGGTGATCGGTGTAGATCTCGCAACGTTTACCAAGAAGGTAATGTCGCCAGGTCTTGAGTGCATAGACTACGGCTGCAAGCTCTAGATCATGTGTAGGATAATTCTCCTCATGTGGATGCAATTGTCGAGATGCATAGGCAATCACATGACGATCCTGCATAAGAATGCAACCTAGTCCCTGTCGTGAGGCGTCGCAGTAGATAATAAAGTCTTTAGTGAAATCCGGTGGCACAAGTATGGGAGCAGAAGTCAGGCGTCTTTTCAGTTCCTGAAAACTGTACTCACACTGTGGGGACCACTCGAACTTTTTATCTTTCTTGAGAAGTTCCGTGAGGGGTTTGGCTACTTTGGAGAAATTTTCAACAAAGCGGCGACAATAGCTGGCTAGACCAAGGAAACTCCTAACTTGTTTGACGGTCTCAAGTGGAGTCCAATCGAGAACAGCCTGAACTCTCTCGGGATTGACAGCAATGCCCTTACCAGAGATTACGTGGCCTAGGTAGGTCACTTTTGGCAACCAAAATTCACACTTGGAGAACTTGGCATAAAGGCGGTGCTCTCTGAGTTTTTCTAACACAAGTCTAAGATTTTCGGCATGCTCTTCCTCGTTCTTCGAGTAAATAAGAATATCATCGAGGTAAACCACGACGAACTTATCTAAGTACTCCATGAAGATCGAGTTCATCAAGCGGGAGAAAGTGGCTGGGGCGTTGGTTAGGCCGAAGGACATGACGGTGTACTCGTACTGGCCATAACGAGTGACAAAAGTTGTCTTGGGAATGTCCCCGTTTCTGATCTTGATTTGGTGGTAGCCTAACCTTAAATCCATCTTGGAGAAGACTGAGGATCCAGCGAGCTGATCATACAGGTCGTTGATCCTGGGGAGCGGATACTTGTTCTTTATCGTGACCAAATTAACGGGACGATAATCTACAACCATCCGGTCCGTACCGTCTTTCTTCTTAACAAAGAGGACGGGGCAAGCCCAAGGATAAGAACTAGGATGGATGAAACCCTTTTGCAAGGACTCATCAAGTTGTTTCTTAAGCTCGGCTAGTTCTAAGGGTGCCATCTTGTAAGGTCTCCGGGAGATTGGAGCTGTTCCTGGGATAAGATCTATGACGAACTCTACATCTCTGTCAGGTGGAACACCTGGCAGTTCCTCTGGAAAGACATCCGGAAAGTCACGGACTACCGGGATATCTTCAAGGTCTGGAAGAGGGCTGGCATTAAGAGAATAGAGCTGACGCTTTGCAACTCTAGTGGAGACGGTGACTATCTTGCCAGATGGGTGTGTAAGCTGAACAGATCTTGTGTAACAATCAATCTTGGCATGATGAGCTGTCATCCAGTCCATACCCAAGATGATGTTAATATCTGAGGACTTGAGGGCTACAAGTGATGCAAGGAATACAAGTCGATCAACAAGGATTTCGTTACCATGGCTGATTCTGGTGGTCTGCCATCTAGACCCTGGGGTTTGGATTTCAAGCGGAGTTGGCATATCACAAAATGACATGTCGTGCAAACGAGCATAGCCTTCAGAAATGAAGGAGTGAGATGCCCCAGTATCGAATAGAACTGATGCTGGGTGACAATTGACAAGGAGTGTACCAAGAACGACATCTGGATCATCATGAGCGTCTTTAGCTGAGACGTGATGCACACGTCCACGTTCAGTGGGAACTGACTTGACACTGATCATCTTGCGTGATGGCTTAATACAGCCAACAGTCTTCTCGGGCTGGGGTGGAGCATAACTAGTCTGAGAGCAATCACGTGCATAGTGTCCTGGCTTCCCGCATGTGAAGCAAGTCCCTGAGGTTGGACGTGGACCCGCATTGACAAGCGGTCTACCAGTAGGCAAGGGTGGAACATACGACTGAGCTGGGGAAGGCACCACATAGGATGGCCTCGGTGTATATCCGGAAGGAAGAGCGGAGTTTGGAACCTAAATCCGGCGCTTCTTGGAACTAGAGCCAGAGGAAGATCCCAAATTACGGGTGTGCTTACGAGACTCCTCGTAAGTGAGCTGAGCTGTCTCTGCATTGATGGCCTTGTTCACAAGGGCTTGGAATGTATCACAATGATGCAGGTGGAGATCACGGCGCAACTTGGGGTTGAGACCCTTTCGGAACCTAGCCTGCTTCTTGGCGTCCGTGGACACTTCTTCTGTGGCATAACGGGCGAGGTTCTCGAACTCTCTGCTGTAAGCATCAACAGCCATCTTATTCTGGGTGAAACTACAGAACTCTTCTCTCTTGCGATCAATGATGGCCTGGGGAATGTGATGCTCGCGAAAAGCCTCAGTGAAATCCTTCCAGGTAGGAATCTGGCCAGCTGGAAGCAACACCTCATAGTTCTGCCACCAAAGACTAGCAGGACCTTCCAGGTGATATGTGGTATAAGTGACCTTGTCATCTTCAGCTACGTTCGCAGAACGCAGCTTATGAGTGATGCTACGGAGCCAGTCATCTGCATCGAGTGGCTCGATGGAATGATGAAAGGTGGGTGGGTGCAAGCGAATGAAGTCATGAATGGTCGCAGACTTATTGGACTGATGTGCGGTGTTCTCCTCGATACGTGCCAACAAACGGTTAGACTCCCGCTTGTTCCTCTCCATCTCTAACATGAACTCTGTCAACGAAGGCGGTTCGGAAGGATCCTCATTCCTACCATCTCCATGGTTCTGGCTACGAACAATAGAACTAGATGACATCCTGTGAAACGAAACCAAGGACGGAATCAGCATCAGTCTATAGGCTATAGAATGTAGGATAAGGAAATTAGTATCTCTCGAACTCCTAGGGAAATTTCGGCAGCATAGCGGCGGTAAAATGCTCAGAATGAGACATCCTACTAGAATGGGGTAATAACATACTCATCAGCATTACTCAAGGTTCTGAGATCATACTAAACAGACTACACCGGAAATACTAGAAAACTGGGGTATGACTCTGATCAACCAATCCTATGGGACTACGGAGTAGTAACACGTGATCCTGATAGACAGAAGAGAAATCCTAGTTCCTTAACCCCGTAGAAAGGATAGGATGACTCAGATCAGAAGGCCATGAGGTATAAGGAGTAAAAAGAGCCTTACGTTCCAACCCACAATCAATTCCCTTACATAACTAAAGATTTTCTAGACTCAACTTCGACCAGTTTGGCTTGGTAATCCTACAGGCAGTCAAGCTCTGATACCAGCGCAGTCAGGACCCCGACTCAATGCCACATCGATCTAGCATGTAACACCTCATATCACTTTGCGGCCTCACGCACGGTATCCCCACGGGTGTCGCCTTACCTTTGCCCGGGACCGTTTGCGCCTTTTGGCACACGTATATGACGGTGTCGCTAGCATCCATATGATAAGGAGCCCGGGCTGACATGGCTAGTCGTAAACCCAAAGTGGCACTAACTTACAGGGACATGCATCCATGACCCAGTATCGAACGTGTCGGTCATCAACGAGTGAATCCAGGCTGTAGCACTGGGCTAACAGGGCTCCGGTGAAACGGGCTGTAGCGGGCTAGCAGGACTCCGGTATTCATCGCATGACATTTCCCGGAAGGGACAGACACAGGATCGAAGAAGGACACATGCCGGCCTGCCTAAGTGTTCCGGAGCAGTAGCAAGCTACCAGGGCTCAGTGGAAGCACTAGGAGACATTTCCCGGTAAGAGAGGCTACTAAGAATAAACAACTAGATAGTTAGATCCCACACATAGCAATACACATTACACGTACGCATAACATGCAAGTATGTGCTGTACAACATGGCATCACAGCATAACTCAACAATCATATAGATAAAGGCTCATAAGAGCCATCATAGCATTTATTGCAAACAGGGGTCACAAAACCCATCATACAGAGCATACAAGCAACAAGCGGAAGCATTACATGTCTGGGTACAGACATGTACAAATGAAAAAGGCTGAAGAGCCTGACTATCTACAACATCCGATCAAGATCGTAGCTGAGGTACTAGCTACTAGTCGAAGTCCATGAGAGCCCTAGTAAGACCGAAGTCTCTGCTGCAAAAACATAAATAAAGCAACATGAGTACAAAGGTACTCAGCAAGACTTACATCAAATCCTATCATACATGCATTTGTATCAAGAGGGTAATGTGGGGTTTAGTTGCAGCAAGCCAGCTTTGACTCTGTGGCTATCCTGTTCTACGACTACCAGAACTCTGGAGGTGAGACAACGTACACGAGTCCACTAATCACCATACAATACACTACTATGGATTCATCCCCGTCTCCCTACGAGGAGACCATCCATAGCACTCACACTTGTCTTGAGCATTTTAGAGTATCCACTTCAGGTTGTCTATGTACCATGTAAGCATCCAAGAAGTCCATAACCGCGGACCCGGCTATTCGAATAGATCATGTTAACCCTGCAGGGGTGTACTTCTTCACACACGCTCTTGCCACTTACCGCCATGTACACGTCATGTATCTCGGCAACCTTCAAGCGGAAGCCTGGCGAGGGTGTCGGCCACGACCTGACTAACCACACAAGACTCTAGTCCAGGTTTATCGCCTATTCGGGTTCCACCCGCAAGGAGATCCGGCCGGGGTGTTGCTTACGGCCCCAAACGATGTGTACAGGGTTCCCGAGCCCACCATCCGGGTGCCACTCGGTACACCAGGCCACGTGTGCCTAGTCTGTCCCAAGCCCACCCTGCCGGGTGCCACTTGGTAGAAAAATAGCACTACCTACAAACACCAGGAACTAGTTGCGACTCCTGGACAGAGATCAAATTGGTTAATAAGCCGAGAGGGGCACTTAAGCATTCCAATGTGTGGTAGTATCGAGTCATTGGACAACATACATAGAACTCAGTGCTTAAGGACGGTTCCAGTGAGACAACCCACCATGTACTCCTACATGGCCTCTCACCGCTACCTTTATCAAATCGTGTTCACACACTTCACTCTCAGCATCAGAACATATCGTAACACTCCAATTCATTCCCAATGAACCAGACCTGACACAACTCTAAGCAATAGCAGGCATAGCATGGTAGGAACACAACAATGGCTTCAATCAACTCCTACACATGCTAGTGGGTTTCAACTATTTACTGTGGCAATGACAGGTCATGCAGAGGAATGGGTTCAACTACCGCAGCACAAAGTAGCAGATGAACCGTTGTTGTCCTAATGCAATAACTGAGAGCAGGAGCGAGAGAGTAGGGTTTTATCGAAATGAACAAGGGGGTTTGCTTGCCTGGTAGATCGGCAAGGAAGGCACGGCTTCATAGATAGGCACTCTGGAACAGACTCCGGAGCAGGACCTATCGAGAAGGAACAGTGTCGGCAATCAAAACACAATCATATGCAACAATATGATGCATGAACATGGCATGTAGATGTGATGCTGTTTGAGCTAATGCAACTAGTAATCATTTGGTTTGAAGTCCATTTGAACCATAAGCTCAAATGCAATTCTAAATTAAGTCTCTTATATATGCCATAATGTGTTTTCTCATATTCAGCATGTATAGGTTGGTTTGTCATGCATGAAACTAGTACAGATGGAAATATTGCATTTTTCTGATAATTTTTCATATATAAATTATTTTAATCTGAGCTACGGTTGAATTGCTATGAATTTTTGAAGTTTAAATCAATTTCTGGAATTTCCTAATTTAATTTAAATAAAGAAATCATATTATTGCGCCAGCATGACGTCATCACTACATCAGCGGGTCAACGCGGCTGTCCAGGGTCAAACCTGACGTGTGGGGACCACACGTCAGTGACACTGGGGTTAAACAGGGGTTAATTTAATCCTAATTAAAAGTTAGTGGCGCTGGGGCCCACTGTCAGCCATAGGGGGGGTTAATTAAGCGGTGATTAGCACTAAGCTAATCACCTGACGGCCGGGCCCACATGGCAGGGCTCAAGCGACGGGGCTCGCCGCCGGCGACCTCTGGACGCGGCGGAGTCCGCGCCACAGGCCACGGGGACGGCGTCTGAGAGCACCGGGGCGTAGCCCGGGCTCGTCCGCATCCAGGGGAGCAGACGGGAAGCCGCGGGGATGCCGGAGCTCGCCGGAGCGAAGCTCGGGGCGGCGGCCGGAGTTCGGCCTCGAGCGGAAATGGGCTGCGGGGCACGGGGAGGCCACCTGAGGGGCTCGGCGGCACCCTCGTGGCACTGGGAGCGCGAAGGGATGCTCGGTTTGGACGGAGGCGGGCCGAGACGGCGACGGCGACATGGACGGCGGCGAGAGGCTTCGGCCGTGGTGGGGAACGGCGCTACGGCGCGGAAACGAGGGGGGGAGAAGAGAGGGGAATGGTGGCGGAGCTCACCGCGGTTGCAGCGGCAGTCGAAGTGGGCTCGGGGACGCACTCGAGACGGCGAATCGACGGCGATGGTGGTCGGATCCCGAGGAGGAAGACGATGGCGACGGCGGCTCCACAGGGCGTCCATCGTCTTGTGGCTTGACGGAGAGCTTCAGGGCGAGGGGGCGGAGCTCCTGCGCGTGTCGGGGAGGTGAGGGGAGGCCGGTGGCGGCGGCTATGGCGAACGGCGGCGACCGACGCTTTCGGACACGAGAGAGAGAGAGCGAGGGAGAAGGGGAAAAGCACGGGAGAGAGGGGGGTGAGGCCAGGGGATCGGGCGGCACCGAGAAGAAGCAACGCGGCATCGCGCTGGCAGGGCAGGCAGGCAGGCGAGCTGGTGGCGTGGCGCGGTGGCGCGCGCGCGCGCCGGGCACGCTCCCCTCCCTCTGTCGAGGACGAAGACGACAGAGGAGGGGGCGGGCTGGGCCGCCTACTGGCTGGGCCGGCCTGCTGCTGCTGGGCCACAGGCGCCAGGCAGAAGCCCAGGTAAGGTTTTCCTGTTTTAATTCTGTTTTCTAATTTTTCTGACATTTGTTTTGATTTAATAAAATACTAAATCAACTTATTACCTTATGCCAATTTTTGTAGGAGCTAGATATATTATTCCAGAGCTCCTTTATAAATGGCATAATTTTTGGACCATATTTCATATATATAACAATATATATCCAAAGCAAATAATTAGCGGATTAATCCAAATGGCCAAAATTAAATATCCATGAGCTCCTAAAAATATTGGTTTGATTTTTATCTCTGTCTAATATTTTCAGAGGGCAACATGAGCATTTTCTTGGACCCTTTTGGAGAAATTTTTATTAGGGTCATTTTCAAAAATGATTCTGAGGGTTCCACCAATCCTCATTTCAAATTTAAATGAAATTTAAATATGATGCACAAATGGCTAGCTAGTCTAAGTCATACCAGACTAGGGATGTGAAATCTTCTGAGTTTATTCAAAATTCCCTTTAGTGAGACCATACCCCTTTCCCCTTTTGACCACACGAAGATTCGACTGATGAGACCACTCCAAGAAGTACAGGATATCAGACAAGTAAGACCATTCGGAATGAAGAGGATTTTACCATACATTATGATAATGGAAACTACAGCTGTTGAAGACTCTGAAGACTAGGAGAATTGGAGGCTCTGAAGAATCCCCAGATTTGTATGACCTAGGACTGCTACACTTATGGAACTTGGCAGACTATGGAAGTTGTCAATACCCGATATCAAGGTGTACCGGAGAAAGACCAAAACATGGAGAATGGAGAACTCAAGGATTTGTCAAAGAAACCCTAAGGCGGGAGATATAAACTGGCAAGATAGCTCATGGCAATGACAAGGGCAGAAACATGGTTATCCGTGATGTCATCACCCGCTAATGCTATTGTCACCGTGCTGAGTTAGGGATGCAAGTCTTCAGAATGGATTTGATGGAAGAAGGCTGATGGAGCACCTAGCATAAGATGAAGTTTTAACCTTAGCCGGTGTATCACTAGGATCTGGAGCAGTACATAAAGAAGTTTAAGGTGGAGCTCCATGAAAGCATATTAGACAAGGAAGCATTTCGTGAAGAACTCAGGAACCAAAAGCTGAAAGTAGCCAAGATGGAGGAGCTACAACCTCGAGATACCGGAGATTTGTCAGGAACTGAAGGACAGTATGACCATGGCTCATGCCAAGGATGTTGAAACCTAGAAGTTTGGAATGCAATTCCAGAATATTCAAGGATGTCACGAGAGACTTCGCGTCAACCGAGTTGATCTGGCAAAAGAACTTGAGAAGACAAGCATGATCAGAAGAAGCCATTGAAGGCAGGAACAAGGCTTGAAGAGTTTGGAGACGTTGAAGATTTATTGACCTTTAGAAGACCAAACCCTGGTTATATACCTACGTTAGATGCGACGTTTGTGAGTTGTCATTTGTTTGACGTTTTTCGACAGCCACAACAAAAATCTTTCTTTTCAAAATTGTTGTTTGCATTGTGTGCATCTCTCTCTATCTCTCTTATCTCACCCCAAAACCCATGGACCCCATAGAGGATGAATGGAGATGAGCTTATATTTTCTGGACCGATGAGTCAATTGGAGACAGACCGATGGATTCAGAACATGGAGGATCATATGGAGAACAACCCTATAGTCGGAAAGGATATGGCCCAGCATGCTCTTCAATGCTTTGAAAGAGGTGCTGCTACTTGGTGGAGGATGTACCAAACCATCAATGGATGGCAAGGAGTAACCACTTGGAAAGAATTTAAGTTGACTTTGCTAAAGTCTCAGTTTGTGTCCCAGAAGATGAAGCCTTATGGAAAAGACATGAAGAAACCTCATGCATGCAAGATTTGTGGAGACATCGGACACAACCATAAAGAACACAAGGATGAATGCCCTAACTGTGAAGGAAGTCACCCAGTTGAAGAATGCCCAACTAGGCAGATCACTTGTTTCTTGTGTGAAGGGACTACCCACTATCCTGCTCAGTGTCACATTTACCCCATGGTACAAAGAACCATCCAACAGAAGGAAGAAGCAATGAAAGGAGCTCTCATGGAAATTTTAGAAGAACCTGCTATGAAGGACGAGGTGGAGGACACACCCAAAGAGGAACCAATTAAACCCTACACCAAGACTTGCTATTCATGTGGAGAAGAAGGACACATCTCCCAGAACTGTATGAATGGGGGTCTAGTAGAATTCCCGACGGTGAAAGTAGCATATGACCCACAGGAAATAGAAGCCCTGATTGGAATGGAAAAATCCAGAAAGAGAAGTAGATTGGATTCCAGGAAGGATCTGAGTCATATCATCTGTTACAAGTGCAAGGAGTCAGGGCACTACCTCAGCAATTGCCCAAAAAGGAAACCTCGATACTTGTTAGAAGTAATATGTTTTAGTTGTAATAAAGCAGGGCACCTTGCCAGAGATTGTCCAAAGGAGAAGGAGACTTGTGATAAGTAGTTGAGTTTGTAACAGAAGAAATATAGTCGTAGTAATGAGAACATTTTCCTTTATATTGAGGTGTTGAGTTGAGGCATGTAATGGAAAAGCGAGAGATTGTAAATAATTGAGAGTGAATAAACTTAGCATCGTTGGTACTGATATGGATCTTATGAGTTGTTACTCTATGATGAAGGATTTTGACCATTTTGAGGGTAAGAGAAATATGGTCTATGGAAGATTTGTGCATTTTAACGGTGGTAGTACCCTGTAAGAACCGTTGACCCCTGGAAAAGATAAGGATACTCCACTGAGTGGATTTCGGACAAAATGAATACGAGTTTTGTCTCGATATGTGTGATACCCTAAGAGTAAGTAGGATGAAGTTGGAGACCGTCCGTTGGACCAAATGTGATCAAGGAGTCAGAAGAGAATGTTAAGTTGATTCGAGATAGACTGAAGGTAGCTCAGTCCAGGCAGAAGAGTTATGTAGACTCCAAAACTCAAGGAGGTAGTCTATGAAATTGGAGAACAGGGCATGTCTTCATGTGTTCCCTCTGCGAGGAGTTAAACGATTTTGAGTTAAGGGACAGTTAGCCCCGAGGTTTGTAGGACGATACCGAGTTTTGGAGCGTATGAGAGAAGTAGCCATCAAGTTGGAGTTACTCGAAGGACTGTCAGGAGTTCAGGATGTGTTTCACGTTTCCCAGTTGAAGAAGTGCCATGCAGAGATGGGCAATATTCTCCTGTAAGGACGCTTGACCGCGGAAAGGATAATGATGTTCCACAAAGTGGAATATGGACTTCATAAGTATAAGTTTTATCTCGGTATGAGGGATAACCCACGAGGATGAAGAGATGGATTACTATTTGATATAAAGGAGGTATGATGTCGGAAATATGGATAAATGGAAATTCCATGATGAGTATGAGTAATCAGGTCCTAGTTTGGTGCCAATAGAAGGAAGGAAGACAGTACAATTGGATGGATTTAAGAATACTAGGAAGTTGGAATAATGATCAGTTGCCCGATGATAAGTTCAAGGACTACAAGTGATGAGATGGGCCATAACCCACAGGCCCCAAGACCTGCCAAGAAGCAATGCACATTCTTGCTGAAGGAAAAACCCTGGAAGTGGATATACCTTTGTCGACAGACGATCTTATAGGAGTAACGCAAAACCTGAGAGTTGTGAAGGAACGATAGATGTTTGTTTGGCTTGCAGAAACTATGGAGTTACCCGAACTTGGTTCGTCGACAAGAGAAATTCTGCAATACTTGTGAGGATGACCGAGTGTTAGAATGCGAGATTCGCTAAACTGTATACAAGGTAATGATTTGGGTGCGGGATGGATTGATCACCATACCGACTTACTCTTATTATTCGCCTTGCTATATGGGATGGTAAATCTGAGAGACTTACCTATAGTGGAGAGACGATGATCAAAACCTTGTTTAAACCTTAGAATGGTATAAGTATTTTTTCCCTTGTACATGGCAGTTGTGCCAACCATAGGTTATACGGTGAGGATCAACCAAGACCCATTTCCTGCAGGAGAAACCACAAATTGTTAACCACCATGAGATATCGATAGTTGTTTAGTTTTGGAGCCAGATCCGTCAGCTAAAGAAGACCCAGTTTCGGAATAACCTTACCAAGATGAAAGGACAGAAGAATTGAGGAAAAGGTTATGCCACTACCTGAAGATGCTCAGAGAAGGAATTTTCTCGACGATTTGAGAAGACCGACACTGTCAAGAATAAGGATGGAGTATATGAGTTTTGATGGAGCTGTAACGATGTTTCTAAGGGTGGTAGCATCCCAGACCCCGGTGATGATTGATGGATTTGAGGAGACCCCCAAACCCTAACCTTTTCTTGCTAGCCTCTCCGAATCTCGAGGACGAGATTCATTTGAAGGGTGGTAGGTTTGTAACATCCCAAAATTCTAAATTTTGGAATGTTATAATAAATAGATAGATTTGACTGATTGTTTGATTGATTGTTTGAAAGTGAGTGAATTCGAAACCTTTTTGAAAGTTAAATGAGAGGGAATAAAAGGACTTTCCCAAACTTTCATTTTTGCATTTTATGCTCTCCG
Organism: Triticum dicoccoides; assembly: GCF_002162155.2. Lineage (NCBI taxonomy): Eukaryota > Viridiplantae > Streptophyta > Magnoliopsida > Poales > Poaceae > Triticum > Triticum dicoccoides. The sequence continues at coordinate 539,242,477 of NC_041380.1, read as the reverse complement.
TGAATTCAAATGCCTTTCAAACACAAAACCCTTGAGATAAGATGACATGACTTCTTCCATTTAAAAAAATGAAAAGGGTGTTTGAAAAATAATTGAATTTCATTTGGAAATATTCCAATTCTGAAACTTTATGCGACTCAATGATTTTCACGAGAGAAGATAAAATGACTTCTTCAAATTATATGAAATATGAGTTGGGAGTTTCAAAGAATTAAATTCAAAGCTCTTTTGAATTTATTTTCAATTTGGAATGTTATATATGAGATCATCATGCATATCTTATTTTCTTGCATTTTGGTCGATCCTAGAAATTTCACGCAACTCAAGGACCTTCGGAGAGAGTTGGAGATTTCGTTATTTTCATATTTGAGAGTTTTCTTGAATTTGAAAAAAAAGGATCATTCGATTTATTTATTTCATATTCAATTATTTTTCCGCTATCAAAAATATGAGAGAGGGAATAATAGGACTTTCCCAAAATATAGGAAAAATGAAGATTTAATAAATAGATCAAATTTTGGTTTTGCCGGAGTTTTGTTTGCGTTTTATTTGGACAGGGAAAAATGCGCGTTTTTGAAAATTTCATTTTAGGTCCGGAGAAAAGTTCATTTTGTTCGGCTCATTTTTAGGAGTCGGGGAAAATTTACTTTAGATTTTTTTGGAGCCCGTTTAGATTTTCTTTTCTGAGTTTTTCTGCGCGCAAAATCTGTTAAAAAAATCCTCAGCGCCTTGGGCCAAAGGCCCAAGCCGCCGCCGGCCAAGGCCAGGAGGCCATCGCGCAAGCACCCAGGCTCCAGGGAGCCGCCGCCGTTGTCTTTTGGAAGTCCTAGTAGGACTTTTGTCCTACTCCCGTTTATTCCGTTTCTTTTTCTAGATCTTTCCTACTCCTATTCCAATTCCTTGATCCCTCCTCCAAGTAACCCCCCCCAATATAAATACCCAAGCACCCCCCCTCTAAATCATCAAACCCAAAGCCTAGAGCTCCACCACACCCC
>NC_041380.1:539219024-539241042 GCF_002162155.2 Triticum dicoccoides | reverse complement strand
CCGCCCTAAGCCGCCGCCCGCGCCCTGCGTCACCGCCGCCGCCGCCGCACCTTGCCGCCGCCGCCGGAGCCCTTCGCCGGAGACCTCGCCGGAGGTAGCCCCGCGCCGCATCTCTTCTTTTCATTGGATCGTTTTCTTCTAATCGTTCCGATTCTTTTCTTCTCTAAACCGTTCTGGTTTTCTAGATCGTTTTTTTTTCGTTTTGGTTTTCTTCTCCGAAACCCTAGATCAGATTCGTTTTCTTTTCCGATTTAGTTGCCTTTGGACCGTTCGCCGGACCATTCATCCTAACGAACGTTATCACCGGATTCTTCTAGGTTAACGAACGTCCGTTCGTTTAACCGTTCTTCTTTTTCTTTTCGTCGGATTTATTCCGCGATCGCGATCTCAGATCCGATCTTCGTTCTAGTTTATCTTCTCGCCCGTTTATCGGAATCAGGTGATTCAAGCGCCTGGAGTTTCGTCTCGAAACCGCCGTTCCATCTAATCAACTTAAACAAGTTTTTGCTACTGTAAAATTTTGACCTAGTTTCAACTTGCTAGAACCGAGATGTTTTCTTCCGCCGTTTGTTTTTCGTCGTTTGTTCGGTTCGTTCTTTCTTTGCAACCGGAGTTCTTAATTTGAACTTTCTGGTTCGTTCTCTCGTTCGAGTTTTACCTGTGCATTAGATGAGTACTTATTGCGTGGTTACTATTGTTTGCTTACGATAGATTGACCGAAGTGTGACGAGTAGATCTATCAAGAGTTTTGAGTGCGAATCATCTTCTCTACATTGCAGGCAAGTTCACACTTTGATCATACCTTTTCTACAACCCATGTTTTATTGCATTAGATCAATCCTCACACATTGCATGATTAGGATCTAATTAAATTGTGGGATGGGAAGTAGATGAGGTAGTACCTATTACATGTATTATTATGAAACCCTTGGGAGTTACTTCTACGTTTGCTTATTATGCCATGCTATGCTAGTAGACGTGGATTGGGTGAGTGATATCCATGACAGATGTGAGTTGATAATTTTAATGGTTTATCTAAGGTGGCAACTTAAACACACATCTGGGTGGATTGAGGCAACTGATGTCTATCAGGACTTGCCTGTTTTTTTTCGGACCGCCACCCAGGCTTAAAGGGATCATAAGATAATTCATACTAGTAACTTACGTGTGCAGCCACAAGCCATTATGGGCTCTGGCATAGTTGACTAAGTCGTGCGAACTCTTATAGTGGTGGACTAGCAGATGTAGGGGATGTAGGTGTACCGGTCCACCCATCGTAAGGTGCTAGCGCTTCTGAAAGACTATGTCTCGGTCATCCGTTTCTTAAACACCATGTAGTGCGAGAAACCAAGCGGAGGCAATCGAGTCTTGTGGGGAAAAGTGCGCAAACCTCTGCAGAGTGTACAAACTAATCATGATTAGCCGTGTCCCCGGTTATGGACAACTTGAGTATCTAGTACTTGAATATCATGTGAATCTGATCACGTTACTTTAAATGAATATTGTTGGGTTTAATGATGTTACTTAATTGGGATTGAGAATGCTGTCAACCATTCTTAATGTTCAACAACCACCATGTTAGTTAAATAAATTTATTCCGTTGCAGTAGGGAAAAATTGGCTTTACGCAAAAACCTTATAACCATAGAGCTTTTCCACCAGCCAAATATGCATATAGTGATAGCCATTGTTCATCATTTTCTCTATGGTGTGAATTTGTCAGTACATTCAATGTACTGACCCGTTTCGGGCTGCAACGTCTCATCTTGCAGGTTTCTTACGACGAGTAAGTGTTACGTTAGGGTTACGATTTCTACAGTCAACTTTGCCGTTGGTGTTGATGGGAATCCACAACCTTGTTGCTTCCGCTATATGGATTGAGGTAATAGTACTTATGTTACTTTATACATGTGATTTACCTCTGTTATAAATCCTTCGAGTACTGTGTGTGTCAGCATACCAATCCAGGGATGACACGTAAGCACAGAGACTTGATCCATTCGGGTCGGGTCGCTACAGAGATAGCCCGACTCCTAGAAGCCGGCTTCATTATGGAAGTATTCTTTCCAGAATGGCTAGCAAATCCGGTCCTGGTACTAAAGAAGAACAAGCAGTGGCGAATGTGTATTGACTACACGAGCCTCAACAAGGCCTGCCCCAAGGACCCATTTGCTTTACCAAGAATCGATCATGTGGTAGACTCCACAGCCGGATGCGAGCTGTTGAGTTTTTTGGATGCATATTCAGGATATCACCAGATCAAGCTAAACCCGGCTGACAGACTGAAAATCGCCTTCATCACGCCATTTGGGGCCTTCTGCTACCTCACCATGACGTTCGGCTTAAGGAACGCCGACGCCACCTTTCAGTGTTGCATGCAGAAGTGCCTCCTCAAGAAGCTCGGCAGGAACACTCATGTTTACGTGGACGACGTGGTGGTGAAGACAGAAAAGTGTGGGACACTGCTGGAAGACCTCAAGGAGACCTTTGAGAACCTGCGCCGGTTCCAGATCAAGCTCAACCCCAAGAAGTGTGTCTTCAGAGTACCAGCCGGCCAGCTCCTTGGCTTCCTGGTCTCTGAACGCGGCATAGAATGCAACCCAGTAAAAATCAAGGCCATTGAGAGTATGGAGGTACCCAGCCGACTGCTAGATGTGCAGAAGTTCACCGGCTGCTTAGCGTCCATCAGCCGATTCATCAGTCGGCTGGGCGAGAAAGCTCTCCCCCTGTACCAACTCATGAAGAAGACCACTTTTTTCGAGTGGAACCATAAGGCGGACGAAGCTTTTCACCAGTTGAAGAAGATGCTGACTACTCCACCCATCCTGGCGGCTCCGACTCCCAAGGAACCTATGCTCCTGTACATCGCCGCCACCAGCCGAGTAGTCAGCACAGTCATTATAGTGGAGCGCAAGGAGGAAGGGAAAGCGCTGCCTGTCCAGAGACCGGTATATTACCTGAGCGAGGTACTGTCGACCTCCAAGCAGAACTACCCCCACTACCAGAAGATGTGCTATGGCATACACTTTGCTGCCAAGAAATTGAAGCCTTACTTTCAAGAGCATCCAATCACGGTGGTCTGCACGGGCCCACTTGCCGAGATCATTGGTAGCCGAGATGCTTCTGGCCGAGTGGCCAAGTGGGCCATAGAGCTGGCTCCTTACACCATCCACTACCAGCCCCGCACCGCCATCAAGTCACAAGCACTGGCCGACTTCCTCGTCGACTGGGCCGAGACCCAGTACCTACCTCCAGCACCTGATTCCACCCATTGGCGGATGCATTTCGACGGCTCCAAGATGCGCACTGGCTTGGGAGCCGGCATTGTCCTCATCTCTCCCAAAGGCGACAAGCTCAAGTATGCGCTGCAAATCCACTTTGCCGCCTCCAATAACGTAGCCGAGTACGAGGCGCTCATTCATGGTCTCCGGCTTGCCAAGCTTGGCATCCGCCGGATCTTGTGTTATGGCGACTCGGACTTAGTGGTCCAGCAATCATCTGGCAACTGGGATGCGAAAGATGCAAACATGGCGAGCTACCGTTTCCTCGTGCAGCAACTTAGTGGGTATTTCGAAGGGTGTGAGTTCCTCCATGTGCCAAGGAATGACAACGACCAAGCAGATGCATTAGCACGAATCGGCTCTACCCGCCAAGCAATACCATCTGGTGTCGCCCTTCAACGCCTCCTCAAGCCGTCTGTCAAGCCTTCACAAGAATCAGACTCCATTTTTGTGCCAACTCCTCCCAAAGACGCCGGATCCGACTCCAGAGCTCCGGTAGCCGGAACGAGGATTTTGGCGGAAGACCCCAAAGCTGCCACAACCAAATCCGGCCCGGGGACTGCGGTGGCGGACTCGAAGACTCCAGAAATCGGCCCAAGGACCGCGCCAGTCGGCCTGGGGACTTCAACAACCCAGCAAGCAGCTGTTGACTCCACCCCGCTGCCTCCCAGCCCAACCGCCCTCGTCCAAGTTGCAGATCTGGCAGTCGAAGAAGTAGAAGCACCCTCATGGGGCCAGCCCATCCTCAAATTCCCGGTGAACAAAGAGCTGCCGACGGATGAAACTTCAGCTCGGCAAATACAACGCCGGGCGGCAGCCTACACCATAGTCAATAGAGAGCTGGTCAGGCGCAGCGTCACTGGTGTCTACCAGCCCTGCGTAGAGCGAGAGCAAGGCCAAGCGATTCTCAAAGACATCCATCAAGGCGAGTGCGGCCACCATGCGGCTTCAAGAGCACTCGTCGCCAAAGCCTTTCGACACGGTTTCTTCTGGCCAACTACCTTGGAAGAGGCAAAGGAGCTGGTCCAAAAATGCAAAGGGTGTCAGAAGTTCAGCTCCAAGCCGCACCAGCCAGCTTCTGCACTCAAGACCATCCCCACCGCCTGGCCTTTCGCAGTTTGGGGTCTAGACATGGTGGGACCATTCAAAACAGCACTAAGTGGTTTAACTCACTTACTTGTCGCAGTGGACAAGTTCACCAAGTGGATAGAAGCAAAGCCAATCAAGAAGCTGAACGGTCCGACTGTCGTAACTTTCATCTCCGATATCACAATTCGGTACGGCATACCACATAGCATCATCACCGACAATGGCACAAATTTCGCCAAAGGTGCCTTGTCCTGTTTCTGCGCAACACAGGGCATCCGACTGGACCTAGCGTCCGTCGCCCATCCGCAGTCAAACGACCAAGTGGAGCGAGTAAACGGCCTCATCCTGTCCGGCATCAAGCCTCGGTTGATCGAGCCTCTAGAGCGCTCGGCTGTCTGTTGGCTCAACAAGCTGCCAGCCGTCCTCTGGAGTCTGTGCACGACTCCAAACAAGTCAACCGGCTTCACGCCCTTCTTCCTTGTCTATGGTGCCGAAGCCGTCATCCCAACGGACATAGAGTTCGACTCCCCACGAGTCACCATGTACACCGAGGAGGAAGCAGAAGAAGCACGACAAGACGGCGTCAATCTGCTAGAGGAGGGCCGGCTGTTGGCACTCAGCCGGTCCAGCATCTACCAGCAGAGCCTGCACCGATACCACAACAGGAAGGTCAGGCCAAGATCTTTTCAAGAAGGCGACCTTGTGCTCCGGCTGATCCAGCGAACAGCCGCCCAGCACAAGCAGTCGCTGCCTTGGGAAGGCCCTTTCATCATCAGCAAAGTACTGGGCAACGATTCCTACTACCTGATCGACACTCAGAAGCCCCGAGCATGCAACAGGGACGACTCCGGCAAGGAGACAGAGCGGCCATGGAATGCAAATCTCCTCTGAAGATTTTACAGTTGATGCAGTATGTACCATGCTACCTTTTGTATTAAAGTACCAAGACTTCGGGCCCCCCGAGGCGAGCTTGGGGACTGCCCTCTTTTGTCTGTATGATAAAAATTATGACTGCAAGCATGTTACTCCTTTTTATGCCGTTTGGCACCGGGCTCGACAAGTCGGCCCGGGGACTTGCCGCCTTGCACTATGAAATGCTTCCTGCAGTCGGACAAGTAGTGTGTAAATGCCTAAACCGTCTCCTGTCAGAAGCCGCAGCTCGCAGAGCGACTGTACGGTGGGCAGCAGTAAGGTAGAATGGGCATTCACATGAAAAATGGCTAAGGACTCAAAGCATAAAACATAGCTCAAGACAGCTTCTAGCCTTTCTCACAAACCGACTCTCGGATAGTCGGATTGCCGTCTTCTATCTAACTTGCTCAAAAATCTTGAAAACGGCTAAGTACTTGCTTTCCCAAAGTAGCCTAGCACTTGATCCAGCGACAGTCTGCAGAGCGGCTGTCCGATTGGCAAGGCAGGCAACTAAGAGAAAGCGGCAAAGGAAAAAAGCCAAAAGAGCAATGAGCAAGAAAAGATATATATATATATATATATATATATATATATATATATATATATTTACATAACATAGGCCCTTGGCCGAATTGTCGAGTAGAGGTTCAAAATACACCCTGCGGGTGGAATTGTGCGAATTAACAAAGTTCTTAAAACACTACTGAAGCAGACAAAACAAAGATACAACGGCAGCTTAGGAAGCAGCAGACGGACTCGGAGGGTCAGAGGAGGCGCCAGCGCCAGGCGTCGGGGCGGCCAGCTGGCTAGTCTCGGCTTGATCGCCTCTGGCAGCAGTCAGGTCGGTTGCACGCGGCTCGTTGCTGGAGGCACGGTCGAGCTGAGGCTGGCCGTCTGCTCCGTCTTCTGGTGCCTCCGCCTCGCCTCCGTCCTCCGCCTCACCCTCTTCCTCGACGCAGGAGCCAATCACCTCCGCCGAGTCCTCGCCGTAGTCTGGGTTCATCCAAAACCACTCCGGCGGTACCTCCTCGCCATCTTCAGACCGCTCGGGGACGAAGATGCTGGTGTCGGTGTACTCGGCGATCGCCGCAGCATGCTTGACGAGGGCGTCTTCCGCAGCCGCCAGCTCCGACTGGGCCTCCGACCGAAGCGTGGCCAGCCGGTCTTGGTCCAGCCCCGGATACCATGCCTTGACGAACTCCAAGGCCCGGCGCGCTCCAGCTCGGGCCGAAGAGCCCTTCCAAGCCTCAAGACGACCAGCCGCGACCTCTAGCCAGTCGGCCATCAGGCTGGGGGTGCGCGGAGCCTGCATATCTGGCCACAGGGCGGCAATCGCCTGGGCACCGACATGCTGAAGCCGGCGCAGCATCTGGTGAGCCGGACGGAGGCGAGCCTCGATGCTCAGGATGTGCTCGTCAAGAGTTCGGGGGGCATCAGCGGTAATCTCTGCACCCTCCGCCCTCCGACCTTCACCGTCAGCCTCGATGGCTTGGGTGGCGGCCTGCGACTGTGCAGTGAAGAATTCTGCAAAGACGCAAAGAAACGAAGAAGCTAGTCAAAAACCAGGAGTCGGCACGACTTAAATCGGCAGCTCGAAGAAAGAAAATAAAGAGACTCACCATCAACGATGTCTTCAATCTCGTGGAAGCCGGAGGACAGTAGAGCCTCCTTGTCAGACCAGGAGGAGCGCTTGCTCGCGAACTCGGCCAAGAGGGTGGTTACTGTCTCCTCTGCCTCCCTCTGCAACTTCACAAGTAGCTCCTTCTGCTCTGCCAATTGAGTGGCCAGCAGATCGCGCTCCGTGGCGAGCTTGCTGCACTCCTCCTCTTTGGCGCGCAAAGCGGAGTTGGCATCGCTCAGCTGCTGTTGAAGAGCAGCATTGGCCCCTGAGAATAAGAAAGAAAGAAGGCATCAAGCCACTAGTAAAGAAGGTCGCCGGGGAGATCCGGCCCGACTGCTCAGCAGTCGGCCCAAATCTCGGGTACTACTGCCCGCGGGTGCGCCAGCGCGCCCCCACGAAGAAGGAAAAGGACTTACTCCGGCTCTCCGACAGATCGGCGGTCCGCTTGCCCAGCTCTTCAACATTAGAGTTGAAGGCAGTGACGCGGAGGTTGTGGCAATCCTGTGACGAACGTTTCAGACAAAAAGTTAATACCCAAAGTTTATCAATTGAAGTTCCGGCCTGCCTGCTCAGCAGCCAGCCTGAAACTCGGGGACTACATCCAGTGGGTGCACTGGCGTGCCCCCACGGAGAGGAACAAGAAAAACAAAGGCCAAACGGAAAAAACATACCCGGACGGCTGCCCGCGACGCCAGGTACGCCTTGGTGCAATTCTGGAGAGCGTCGCCCTCGGCACGAAGCTTCGCCTGGACGTCCAGAAGTGCCTGGTTCAGCGGCCCTGTGCCGCCTCCTCGCACCCACCCAATGGGCGCGGCGCTCGTCGCCTCGGCGTCTAGGATCGCCGAGCTGGCAGCGCTGGTTTCCAGGGGACGGGGCGCCGAAGTCGCCTTCTCCATACGGTGGCGCGTTGGCGAGCCGACTTGGAGGAGTAGCCTCGCCACGGCCTCATCTTCGGTCGGCGGCACCAGAGGGACCGCCGGCTGCTCGCCCTGCGCACCTTCAGACAGCGGCGGAGGCGGCGGTGGAACGTTCGCATCCGGCGTACAGGGGTCGCCGCCCTCCCCCTCCACGACGGGGTTCTCCCCACCGGCTTCCCCAGTCTGCCCCGTGAACTCTGGAGGCGGCTGCGCAGAGTTCAACAGGGTGACGAGCACTGCCGACTGGCGGCGTGCGGCTTCCTCAGCCTGCTGCTTCGCCGCGGCGGCGGCTTCGGCCTCTGCTAGTTTTTTCTTAGCGGAGGCCTCCGCCCTGTCGGCCTCCGCCTTCTCCAGGCGGAGGGCCTCTTCTTTGTTGCGCTTCTCCTGCGCATTCCGCTCTGTCGCCTCCCGGAGGTCAGCTGCGGGGTCAATCCGCCGAGTGGTGGTGGACGTCTCCGCTGACCCCATGACGGAGGCGGCGGTGACCCTCTCAAGAGAGAGGGGAGCCCTGAAGCAAGAGGGGCAAGCAGAGACTCAGACTAATCACGAAGAAAGAATAAAACTTTGAAGACAGAATACTTACGCGGAGACCAATGGCGGCTTCTTCACTTCCTTACGGAAGCGGATGGCCTTCGCGGCCGCCTCGTCCCGCTGGGTCGCCGCAGCCAAACCCTTGGGCTTCTTCGGCCGACTGCCGAACAAGGTCGGCACGGCCCTGCGCTTCTTTCCGCCACCTGGAGCGCCGGTGCGACAGAAGAGCCCGCACCCGGCTGGCTGGCTCCTGGCCGATGGCATGGGGCGACTTCTCCCTCGGCGTCGTCGTCAGGCCAGTCGACGAAAGTGGCCGAAGGCCTGAAGTCGCCCGTTGTTCCTCCTCCTCCCTCGGCGTCATCTTCCAGAGCCGCCGGCGCCAGATCGGGGTCGTCGACGTTGCTCTCCGCCCGGTCGGCGAGGAACTCGCGGGCCGGCCCCGAGGTGCCGGCTGGTGGGTGAAGGAGGGGATTCTAACCAAAGCCGACTGGTCAAAACAAAACTCGTCAAGAAGAAGACAATCCAAAGAAAGAAAAGAAAGGCGACTCACCACGGGCGGGGGGTTGGCGCGGGAGTACGGCTCCTTGCCGAATCGCCAGTCCTCCAGGAGCCTCTGTCCGAGAGGTAGTTCACCATGAAGGCCACCTCTTTGTGAGGCATGTCCTTGGTGCACATCCGACTCGGGTCGTGATGCCCGCTCATCTGGCATATCATATGAGGGCGGCCTTGGAGTGGGAGAACTCGGCGCGAAACGAAGGCGGCCAACAGATCCGGACAAGTCAGACCCTCCGACTACATCAGCACTCGGAGTCGCGTGATGGCGCCGGCTCCCGCAGGCGTCAGCGACTTGGCCCGGTACGACCAGTTGGGTTGTCGCCCAGCCGGTGGGCCGGCTTCGAAAGCCGGCAAGTTGACCCACTCTCCCCTCGCGGAGGCGTTCTTGTCGTAGAAGTAGGATCTCTGCCACATCTTCACCGACTTGATCAGCGAGATGGAGGGGAAGGGATTGTCGGATCCCGACCTTTGCACGACGATGAAAGCGCCGCACTGAGCCGGCACGCCCGCAGCCTGGGTGCCGAGCTTGGAGAAGAAGAACTCCCCCCAGAGCTCGAGGGTGGGGAGGACTCTGAGGAAGCCTTCGCACATGGCCACGAAGGCGGACAGAAGCACCACTGCGTTGGGGGTGAGGTGGTGCGGCTGGAGGCCGTGAAACTCTAGGAAGGACCGGAAGAAGCTGCTCGCCGGCAGCACCAGCCCGCGTAGGCAGTGCGAGCGGAAGATGACCCGCTCGCCCTCCTGCGGTGCGGGGGAAATCTCCCCCTTCGGAGCAACACGCACCTGCACGCGATCCTCAACGGGAAGCCGACGGGTCCGGCAGAGGAACTCAGTGTGGTCTTCATGAACTTCGGAGCCGTCCCAGGTGCCAGAGCGCACTGGGGGAGGCACGGCGGCGGTGGAAGAACTCATCAGAGGGCTGTTGCCGCAGCGTTCGCCGGAGCTTGGGCGTGTGGCGGAGCGAAGAAGAGAAGAGGAAGGAGGAGAGCAAGGAGCAACAAGGAGGAAGAGAACGAGGAGTAGTGGGAAGGAGGGGCGCGCGTGCCCCCCTCTTCCCCCTACTTATAGCCTCGTGGGCTGTGAAGCCGAGGGGGCGGACGTGGGGATTTACTACGCCCACAACCCCACGACCCCCACGATCCACGATAAAGACACCGCGGAGTAACTCCACGGGAATCCCAACCGTCCACCGGGGCCGCAGCGGATCCGCTCGGGCGCCGAGGCGCGATAGTGCCGGGCCCCGCCTATGGGCCTATCCCTTCGCGCGCGTAGGCTGGCAGGACAGCCTAGCCACGTGCCCTCGCGTGACAGGCCAAGAACGGGCGATGGCCTGGAGGCTTAGCTAGCACGCCACTTAAATCCCGTCGCGACATTCGAAATACTGAGCGAGTCGGAATTGAGTGAGTCCGAGTGGAGCATGTCCGACTCCTTCTAGTCGGCCCGGCAGAAGTCAATCAAAGACCATGTGTTGAGCACCCGGAAAGAGAAACTGCTGAGGCTTCTCGGCCGATCGTCCGCGGCGCCTCACCAGCTTCAGGGACTACTGCTGGAGTAATGGGCCACGGGTAGGCCAACCCGAGGCCCATAACCTTTCAAGACATCGGGGCAGGCTGCACCCCTCAAGACCCTAGGACAAAGAGCCGCCTCCTGAGGAGTTGACGGCAAGGCGGCCGACTGCTCGCTCACGGCTGAGTCCCAGGGACGACTTCCAGAGAAGCCGGCTTTGGGGAGTCAGCCTGCGACTCCAACAAACCCCATGAACTCATCAAAGGGGACGAGGCAGGGGCGTGGCTACAACAAAGCCCACCCCTGCCCCTCACCAAGGGCAGGCATGGCCACAGCACGCCGTACCCCAGAAGATCTCCGTGCGGCGTGGCACTGTTGCCATGCCGGCCCTGACATCAGCACCGCAGGGCCGAATCCTGCACCCACAACAGCTTGTCTTTACGGCCTGGAGGCAGTAGGGCCCACCAGTCAGTGAGACCTCGGGAGACGGCGGGAGAACCACCAGTCGGACCCGTCGGGAGTCGGCCCGGGGGAGTCGGCCGAGCCCTCCCCCGGGGCCCACGCGCCATTAATCAAGATGAGATGGGGAGTGGCAACAGTGATCGCCCGCCAGGTGGCGGGGCTGTTGCCACGACCTCATGATCAAGCCTGCGTCATCAGAAGTACGGCTACAGTAATCAGCAGCCGGCAAGACCCGCCTGCGGCGGACGCGGCCTGTCGGCTCCGTACCCGGCCAGTCGGCAGGGCCCGCCAGTCAGCGGGCCCCAGCGGTCCGCACAGGAGACGGAGGCCAGAGACACTGACGGTTGGACCCGCGCCCAGCCGGATTACCATTGTACCCCTGGGGGGTAGGCCTATATAAACCCCCCAGGGCACGCATGCAAAGGGTTGGAACCCATTAGCTCTAGACCAGATCATATAGAAGGGAGAGAGCTAGCCTTGCCCTCTCCTACCACCAGAAAACAGCTCAAGGAGGAACCGTGTAAGCACTTTGCCATAGTAATCATGCGGAGACCCCGCAGAGCGGCAGTAGGGTATTATCTCCCCGGAGAGCGCCGAAGCTGGGTAAGATTCGCCGGCGTTCATGTCTTCGCCTCATCCCGTTTCCAGGCACCGGCGACGTTCTACTCGCCCCCACCATGATAAGCCATCCATTGGCATATGTCACATCAAACCCCCGACAAGCCATACTTTGTAACCGTATATCACATCTGGCAATTATTGTAAGACATATTATCAATCAATATTCATGATGTGTTCTTTGATGGATTGTACTTGTGATCTGTTCTCCATATCTAAGGTATCGTCATGGGTTGAGGCATAGCCCTACAACCCTTTGTATTTATTGGAGGGATTTATGAAAGTACTTTGAATTTGTCCCATATGTGTAACATAAAATTTCTTCATGGATGTCTCTTGTCTCATCTACATTCTTCGTCCTCGCAGGTACCTAGGATCATAGAGAGTGAGTCAGAGAGAGGCTAACAACATGTAGACCATGAAGTGCTATTCTGAACACTAGTGACAGAAAAGTTTAGTACGTTAGTCCGAATCCTTTATCTTTGGATATAGGAGTTGTGGCCATTAAATGCCCATTGCTCTTATCTGATTATTTCTCAACTATAGGGCCGATCCCGCCGAACAGATTACAACATGCAATAAAATATATATTCAGGAAAAATATTAAGTGACATGGCAGCAGACTAGCCGATCAATTTTTCCAAACCACTTCAACGCACCAAATACCGGTTTGAAGAGGGGAAAAGTTGAAAGTTGATCGACTTTGACAATTTAGAATTGCAAGATAGATTGTTTCAGTAATGAACGGCATACTGATATGAGTCCATGCACACTGAGTATGTAAAACATTGGATTCCAAATGCAGCCTTGGTACCTAAACACAATCAAGGAAGTACCACAACATACAAATTAATATGTATGGAAAGAATGATACATAATCATTTGGGTCTGTTTTATATCAAGAAACTCATCTAAGAAACTAATTTGGAAATTACCTACGTCCCTCCCCGCTGCCGCTAGGCCACACAGAAAAGTGGTACACGACAACAAAAGAGCGACACAAAAGAGAATGCGTGTCTTGTTCTTGATAAGTGCCACAATCAAGACTGCCTTGCTATTACTTATTTTCTCTTGATGTTGTCCTTCTCTGAACGTATCTTTCCAGCACCGGCGTTTATTTTCTCTTGATGCTTTCCTTCTCTGAACGTATATTTCTAGCACCGGTGTTTATAAAGAGGAGCGAATGCATAATGATTCTTGCCCCTTTAACATTTTTCGTATTAATGGTTTCTTCCTAGTTTTGGTATAATCTAATTGCCATATTTACTTGTATCCTTACATAACAAAAATATTAAGGGCCAAAGTTACATTTTAGAGGTCGTTTCCATGCACATTAAATTTCATACAATAATACGAACATTGAATGGCTCAGGGCACCGGAGCAACCACTTTCCAAAACTTAGAGAAAAAAATATGTATTTATAACTTTCTGAAGTAAACCATGAAAATCAGGCTATTAAAATAAATTGATATGTTAACAAAGAATAACCATGCACAACAGAAAGTCTCACAAGACTTGGGTGTTGAAAATACTTTTGGAGAATATGTTGTTAGAGATACCTTACACCATAGTGTCAATTTTAATAGACTCTATAGCCCTTGTGGATAAAATTTTCCAAAGAAACTAAGTTGAAAGGTGAATGATATTATGCCAAAAACCTTTGCTATATTCGTACATGGCACTTCAGCTTCACGCTGGTGTAATGGTCTTACTACTCCATGCATGTGTAGGCATGTAAATGTGAATGTCACCTTTCTTGATGTAATGCTGAGAACTCCACTAGACAATGAACGATCCACTAGAGTTTCGACTCCGATTTCGGCTATGAGTATCTTACCGTACGTAGTCGCAACATATTTGTTCATATTAGTCAAACTTAAAGCACAACAAAACCTTATTTTTGATCCTTTCATTGGCATCCCATCACCAGACAACAAAAGATTCAGCAAGCAATGATTTAAATAAAGTTCATGAGAGGCTTGATGATGAGACACTTGTGGGTGAGTTAGAGTTACTCTAGAATGATGTTGTCTTTGCATAACTTTCACTCCCTAATACATGCTTTCATTGCTCAAGAAATGCAATCACCTTCGTGCATTCCCAGCAGGCAAGTGTTCAGTAGCAACAATAGAATCATATGTTACTTTGTTATTTTGTCTAGTTGAGCAAGAGCTTTGTGTTGATTATCTTTACTTCGCTAACACTTTCATAATAACCATATCACCGCTATACCTATACTAAGTTTAGAACTCAAGAAGTGTAGGGTTATCTAGGTGTGCTGATCATAAGTGAAGCAAAACCCAATCGTTTATTTGGTGTAAACAACTGAGTTCCTTACGTTTTGGATTTTCCTCTATGTTGGTCGAGGATGATCAAGTCTAAGCTCGGTGCAGTAGACAATTGTTGTTCTTGCACTCATGATACATGAGCATAAACTGATATATTTCTTAAAAACCAAGATATTCACTCTGATATTACTACAAACGACTAATCAATGCAAGGATTCCAAATGTCCGATCTTTATTTTATTTACATAGGAAATGGGTTAAATATGGAGGAAATCAAGCCAATACATGGAAGGGAGTAAATATGATATAGAGGAGGTCAAGTGGGAGACACTCTAGGAAGAACAAAGCAAGACGATGTACCATACGACCGCCCACGCTCGTATGAGCTATCATATGGACTGCTAAAGGTCTCTTGGACCAACCCTACAAATATATACCATGAAGGGCTCAATCCCATAATAGCAACAGAGCATCGCCCAAACCTCAATCTTCATCGTCCAAATTATCCCTAGCCACCGCCATTTCCCATCTCATTTCCATAGCCGTCACCATCTCCACCTACCAAGCACTCATCCAACTAGCCATACTTTGTAATCGTATATCACATCTGGCAATTATTGTAAGACATATTATCAATCAATATTCATGATGTGTTCTTTGATGGATTGTACTTGTGATCTGTTCTCCATATCTAAGGTATCATCATGGGTTGAGGCATATCCCTAAAACCCTATGTATTTATTGGAGGGATTTATGAAAGTACTTTGAATTTGTCTCGTATGTGTAACATAAAATTGCTTCATGGATGTCTCTTGTCTCATCTACATTCTTTGTCCTTGCAGGTACCTAGGATCACAGAGAGTGAGTCAGAGAGAGGCTAACAGCAGGTAGACCATGAAGTGCTATTCTGAACACTAGTGACATAAAAGTTTAGTACGGTAGCCCGGATCCTATATCTTTGGGATATAAGAGTTGTAGCCATTAAATGCCCATTTCTATTATCTGATTATTTCTCAACTATGGGGCCGATCCCGCCAAACAGATTACAACATGCAATAAAATACATATTCAGGAAAAATATTAAGTGACATGGCAGCCGACTAGGCGATCAATTGTTCCAAAGCACTTCAACGCACCAAATACCGGTTTGAGGAGAGGAAAAGTTGAATGTTGATTGACTTTGACAATTTAGAATTGCAAGATGGATTGTTTCAAAGTTTGGTGTTGGTTCTTAGACATTTGTGATAGTCCAGGGTTCAAATATGGACTTTTTTGAGTTGTACATCCATCAATTGGTATTAACTAGCATCGTTGAATGACAAATTTTCATATACCCAACGTATTCCTCTTATATTTCCATTAATTCACTCCCCAATTTAAATTTTTAAGTTATCATTACTTCTGGTTTTTAGCTGGCTCATTATTGATTCATATGACCTGAAGAGTTGATCGGCTAGTTAAGTTGGTCTTCGGAAGCAACTACCAGTATATGTTATTGAAATTCTCGTATAATCCATATAAATCAGTATCCTGAAAAGCAAATGCATGCAATGATTTTCTACAAAATGACAATATAACATGTCTTTAACTTTAGGCACAACAACACACGCCACGATTCTCCTTCTTGCAGTAGCCTTTCTGTCCGTCATAACCAAGTATTTTGCACTCCTTGTTGCAATAATCAACGGCATACTGATATGAGTCCGTGCACACTGAGTAAGTAAAACATTGGATTCCAAATGCAGCCTTGTTACCTAAACACAATGAAGGAAGCACCACAACATACAAATTAATATGTATGGAAAGAATGATACATAATCATTTGGGTCTGTTTTATATCAAGAAACTCATCTAGGAAACTAATTTGGAAATTACCTACGTCCCTCCCCGCTGCCGCTAGGACACATAGAAAAGTGGTACACGTCAACAAAAGAGCAACACAAAAGAGCATGCGTGTCTTGTTCTTGATAAGTGCCATCATCAAGACTGCCTTGCTATTACTTATTTTCTCTTGATGTTGTCCTTCTCTGAACGTATCTTTCCAGCACCGGTGTTTATTTTCTCTTGATGTTTTCCTTCTTTGAACCTATATTTCTAGCACCGGTGTTTATAAAGAGGAGCGAATGCACAATGATTCTTGCCCCTTTAACATTTTTCGTATTAATGGTTTCTTCCTAGTTTTGGTATAATCTAATTGTCATATTGACTTGTATCCTTACATAAAAAAAATATTATGGGCCAAAGTTACATTTTAGAGGTCGTTTCCATGCACATTAAATTTCATATAATAATACGAATATTGAATGGCTCAGGGCACCGGAGCATCCACTTTCCAAAACTTAGAGAAAAAATATGTATTTGTAACTTTCTGAAGTAATCCATGAAAATCAGGCTATTAAAATAAATTGATATGTTAACAAAGAATAACCATGCACAACAGAAAGTCTCACAAGACTTGGGTGTTGAAAATACTTTTAGAGAAGATTTTGTTAGAGATACCTAACCCCATAATGTCAATTTTAATAGACTCTATAGCCCTTGTGGCTAAAATTTTCCAAAGAAACTTAGTTGAAAGGTGAATGATATTATGCCAAAAACCTTTTCTATATTCTTACATGGACTTCAGCTTCACGCTGGTGTAATGGTCTTACTACTCCATGCACGTGTAGGCATGTAAATGTGAATGTCACCTATCTTGATGTAATGCTGAGAACTCCACTAGACAATGAACGATCCACTAGAGTTTCGACTCCGATATCGGCTATGAGTATGTTACCGTACGTAGTCGCAACATATTAGTTCATATTACTCACACTTAAAGCACCACAAAACCTTATTTTTGATCCTTTCATTGGCATCTCATCACCAGACAACAAAAGATTCAACAAACAATGATTTAAATAAAGTCCATGAGAGCCTTGATGATGAGACACTTGTGGGTGAGTTAGAGTTACTCTAGAATGATGTTGTCTTTGCATAACTTTCACTCCCTAATACATGCTTTCATTTCTCAAGAAATGCAATCACCTTCATGCATTCCCGGCAAGCAAGTGTTCAGTAGCAAAAATAGAATCAAGTGTTACTTTGTTATTTTATCTAGTTGAGCAAGAGCTTTGTGTTGATTATCTTTGCTTCGCTAACACTTGCATAATAACCATGTCACCGCTTTGCCTATACTAAGTTTAGAAGTCAAGAAGTGTAGGGTTATCTAGGTGTGCTGATCATAAGTGAAGCAAAACCTAATCGTTTATTTGGTATAAACAACTGAGTTCCTTACGTTTTCGATTTTCCTCTACGTTGGTCGAGGATGATCAAGTCTAAGCTCGGTGCAGTTGACAATTGTTGTTCTTGCACTCATGATACATGAGCATAAACCGATATATTTCTTAAAAACCAAGATATTCACTTTGATATTACTACAAACGACTAATTAATGCAAAGGATTCCAAATGTCCAATATTTATTTTATTTCCATAGGAAATGGGTTAAATACGGAGGAAATCAAGCCAATACATGTAAGGGAGTAAAGCGGATATAGAGGAGATCAAGTGGGAGACACTCAAGGAAGAACAAAGCAAGACGATGTTCCATACGACCGCACACGCTCGTACGAGCTATCATATGGCCTGCTAAAGGTCTCTTGGACCAACCCTACAAATATGTACCATGACGGGCTCAATCCCATAATAGCAACAAAGCATCGCCCAAACCTCAATCTTCATCGTCAAATTATCCCTAGCCACCGCCATTTCCCATCTCATTTCCGTAGCCGCCACCATCTCCACCCACCAAGAACTCATCCAACTAGCCATACTTTGTAATCATATATCACATCCGGAAATTATTGTAAGACATATTACCAATCAATATTCATGATGTGTTCTTTGATGGATTGTACTTGTGATATGTTCTCCATATCTAAGGTATCGTCATTGGTTGAGGCATAGCCCTACAACCCTATGTATTTATTGGAGGGATTTATGAAAGTACTTTGAATTTGTCCCGTATGTGTAACATAAAATTGCTTCATGTATGTCTCTTGTCTCATCTACATTCTTCGTCCTTGCAGGTACCTAGGATCACAGAGAGTGAGTCAGAGAGAGGCTAATAGCACGTAGACCATGAAGTGCTATTCTCAACACTAGTGAAAGAAAAGTTTAGTACAATAGCCCGGATCCTATATCTTTGGGATATAAGAGTTGTAGCCATTAAATGCCCATTGCTATCATCTGATTATTTCTCAACTATAGGGCCGATCCCACCAAACAGATTACAACATGTAATAAAATACATATTCAGGAAAAATAATAACTGACATGGCAGCCGACTAGGCGATCAATTGTTCCAAACCACTTCAACGCACCAAATACCGGTTTGAGGAGGGGAAAAGTTGAAAGTTGATCGACTTTGACAATTTAGAATTGCAAGATAGATTGTTTCAAAGTTTGGGGTTGGTTCTTAAACATTTGTGATAGTCCAGGGTTCAAATATGGACTTTTTTTGAGTTGTACAATAATCAATTGGTATTAACTAGCATCGTTGAATGACAAATTTTCATATACCCAATGTATTCCTCTTATATTTCGATTATTTCACTCCCCAATTTCAATTTTTAAGTTATCAGTACTTCCAGTTTTTAGCTGGCTCATTGTTGATTCATATGACCTGAAGAGTTGATCGGCTAGTCAAGTTGGTCTTCGGAAGCAACTACCAGTATATGTTATTGAAATTCTCGTATAATCCATATAAATTAGTATCCTGAAAAGCAAATACATCCAATGATTTTCTACAAAATGACAATATAACATGTCTTTAACTTTAGGTACAACAACACACACCACGATTCTCCTTCTTGCAGTAGCCTTTCTGGCCGTCATAACCAAGTATTTTGCACTCCTTGTTGCAGTAATCAACGGCATACTGATATGAGTCCATGCACACTGAGTAAGTAAAACATTGGACTCCAAATGCAGCCTAGGTAGCTAAACACAATGAAGGAAGCACCACAACATACAAATTAATATGTATGGAAAGAATGATACATAATCATTTGGGTCTATTTTATATCAAGAAACTCATCTAGGAAACTAATTTGGAAATTACCTACGTCCCTCCTCGCTGCCACTAGGCCACACAGAAAAGTGGTACACGTCAACAAAAGAGAAACACAAAAGAGAATGCTTGTTTTGTTCTTGACAAGTGCCATCATCAAGACTACCTTGCTATTACTTATTTTCTCTTGATGTTGTCCTTCTCTGAATGTACCTTTCCAGCATCGGTGTTTATTTTCTCTTGATGTTTTCATTCTCTGAACGTATATTTTCTAGCACGGGTGTTTATAAAGAGGAGCGAATGCACAATGATTCTTGCCCCTTTAACATTTTTTGTATTAATGGTTTCTTCCTAGTTTTGGTATAATCTAATTACCATATTGAGTTGTATCCTTACATAACAAAAATATTATGGGCCAAAGTTACATTTTAGAGGTCGTTTCCATGCACATTAAATTTCATATAATAATACGAACATTGAATGGCTCAGGGCACTGGAGCAACCACTTTTCAAAACTTAGAGAAAAAATATGTATTTGTAACTTTCTGAAGTAATCCATGAAAATCAGGCTATTAAAATAAATTGATATGTTAACAAAGAATAACAAGGCACAACAGAAAGTCTCACAAGACATTTGTGATAGTCTAGGGTTCAAATATGGACTTTTTTTGAGTTGTACATCCATCAATTGCTATTAACTAGCATCGTTGAATGACAAATTTTCATATACCCAATGTATTCCTGTTATGTTTCCATTAATTCACTCCCCAATTTAAATTTTTAAGTTATCAGTACTTCCAGCTTTTTGCTGGCTCATTGTTGTTTCATATGACCTGAAGAGTTGATCGGCTAGTCAAGTTGGTCTTCAGAAGCAACTACTAGTATATGTTATTGAAATTCTCATATAATCTATATAAATTAGTATCCTGAAAAGCAAATACTTGTAATGATTTTCTACAAAATGACAATATAACATGTCTTTAACTTTAGGTACAACAACACACGCCACGATTCTCCTTCTTGCTGTAGCCTTCTGGCCGTCATAACCAAGTATTTTGCACTCCTTGTTGCAGTAATCAACGGCATACTGATATGAGTCCACGCACACTGAGTAAGTAAAACATTGGATTCCAAATGCAGCCTTGGTACCTAAACACAATGAAGGAAGCACCACAACACTCAAATTAATATGTATGGAAAGAATGATACATAATCATTTGGGTCTGTTTTATATCAAGAAACTCATCTAGGAAACTAATTTGGAAATTACCTACGTCCCTCCCCGCTTCCACTAGGCCACACAGAAAAGTGGTACACGTCAACAAAAGAGCAACACAAAATAGAATGCTTGTCTTGTTCTTGACAAGTGCCATCATCAAGACTGCCTTGCTATTACTTATTTTCTCCTGATGTTGTCCTTCTCTGAACGTATCTTTCCAGCACCAGTGTTTATTTTCTCTTGAAGTTGTCCTTCTCTGAACGTATATTTCTAGCACTGGTGTTTATAAAGAGGAGAGACTGCACAATGATCCTTGCCCCTTTAACATTTTTCATATTAATGGTTTCTTCCTAGTTTTGGTATAATCTAATTGCCATATTGACTTGTATCCTTACATAACAAAAAAATTATGGGCCAATGTTACATTTTAGAGGTCGTTTCCATCCACATTAAATTTCATATAATAATACGAACATTGAATGGCTCAGGGCATCAGAGAAAAAAAATATGTATTTGTAACTTTCTGAATTAATCCATGAAAATCAGGCTATTAAAATAAATTGATATGTTAACAAAGAATAACCATGCACAATAGAAAGTCTCACAAGACTTGGGTGTTGAAAATACTTTTATATAAGATGTTGTTAGAAATACCTAACCCCATAGTGTCAATTTTAATAGACTCTATAGCCCTTGTGGATGAATTTTTCCAAAGAAACTTTGTTGAAAGATGAATGATATTATGCCAAAAACCTTTGCTATATTCGTACATGGCACTTCAGCTTCACGCTGGTGTAATGGTCTTACTACTCCATGCACGTGTAGGCATGTAAATGTAAATGTCACCTTTCTTGATGTAATGCTGAGAACTCCACTAGACAATGAACGATCCACTAGAGTTTCGACTCAGATTTCGGCTATGAGTATGTTATCGTACGTAGTTGCAACATATTTGTTCATATTACTCAAACTTAAAGCACAACAAAACCTTATTTTTGATCCTTTCATTGGCATCCCATCACTAGACACCAAAAGATTCAGCAAGCAATGATTTAAATAAAGTTCATGAGAGCCTTGATGATGAGACACTTGTGGGTGAGTTAGAGTTACTCTAGAATGATGTTGTCTTTGCATAACTTTCACTCCCTAATACATGATTTCATTGCTCAAGAAATGCAATCACCTTCGTGCATTCCCAGCAAGCAAGTGTTCAGTAGAAAAAATAGAATAAGGTGTTACTTGTTATTTTGTCTAGTTGAGCAAGAGCTTTGTGTTGATTATCTTTGTAACATCCCAAATTTTCAATTTGGAATCTTATACATAGATCATCCATGCATATCATGTTTTATTGCTTTTCCGTTCCGTAATCCTCGAAATCCGAAGCAGCTCAAGGACCCTTGGAGAGAGTTGGGGATTTCCCGGTCTTCATATTAGATTCTTTTATCAAATAATGAAAAGAGGATTTGATTTTAATAATTTCTCTCCGAAAAATATTTCACATGAAAAATTAAAGAGAGGAGATAATATGACTTCTCCAAAATAAATGAAATATTGGAGGAAAAAAATTAAAATCATTAAATTGATTTTTATTGGATTTTATTCGGATTTTATTTGCATTAGAAAAATTGCATGTTTTTCAAAGTTGCATTTTAGGGCCAAGAAAATGTTCATCTTGTTCTAAAAGTTTTATTTAGACGGCGAAAAATTGTTTTGGCATTTTTAGGTTTTTCTTTATTTTTTTAGGATTTTATTTCGGTCGGCGAAGTTTTTTTTAAAAAAGGGGTTCCGCGCTGACTGGGCCTAAGGCCCAGCCGCGCTAGGCCGCCGCCGCCGCCTCCTGCGCGCGCGCGCGCTGCCGCCGCCGCGGCCACTCGGACCGGAGTCCGAGTTGGACTCCGCAGCCGCCGCGCCTTGCCCTCTCCTCCAAGTCGCCGCCCCCGCCCTTTATATACGCCGCCACCCCCGCC